>NW_004955436.1:2545161-2652932 GCF_000276665.1 Chinchilla lanigera | reverse complement strand
ATAGCTTTAAAAAGGTATTTACAGATTAAAAATCAGAAAAGAAAATGTTTCATTAAAGAAACACATGCACAACTTTGGCATAAGAGGTCATTTTCCTGCCTAAATTTATTTACATAGAATGTTGGTATCTTTTATGACTCTTAACATCTATAATTATTGAGCTTGCAATGTTACTTTTCTGCCCTTCCACCCTATCAATAACTATCCACTGAAATCTTGGTTTCTGTGTGTGTAGCTTCCAATCTCATGTGTGCTCCATGGCTGTGGTGTGTACTGACTTTTCTCCGGCTCTCACTTGGAGCACGAAGCATTGTAGAGCTTATTCTGTAGGATTTCAGTACTGGCCTTTTGTCAATATTTAAGACTAAAATTTGCATTTCAATACCACTGTGACAGTCAGAGTTGATTTGAATGTTCTTCTGAAAGATCTCATAATAACTGAACAAATTTAAGCTAGGACACATTTTTCTCACCTTGATATCTTAATGATATGGAATTGCTTGTCGTTAACTTAGAAATATTTCTCTCTTTTTTGATATAGGAGAGCAAAAGAGAGGATGACACTGAGATAAAAGCTTTAAAACTAGTTAGATTACTTAAGATGATCAAAAACTGTGAAGTTTTTCTTCTGAAGCTTTCTAATACCTCTATCAATATTCTAAAAATATGCAAATTTGCCATTTGTCCTAGAAAAACAAAGTTTTCCTTGATAACACTGATGTAAATAAAATCTTTGCTTTGGTTTTAGCCCACGTCTTTGTTCCAAAGTCATCTTTCTCCCAATGCTTACCTGAACAATCCTGAAAAGTATATGCATTCATCAGATGGTGAATGTAAGTGTTGCTTCTGCTTTAAGCTTATGAAAAATGCAGCTAAAAAATTTAGTGTACAAACCTCTCCTCAAGTTTCTGCTCTCGGTTGTTTTTTGTATTTATCTGTAACTGAAATTTCTGGAGTAAATGTTATTTTTGTATTTAATTTTTGAGGAACCATGGTACAATTTCCCCCCAACAGCAATAACATTTTACTTTTTCAATAGCAATAAGTAAGCCTTCCAGTATCTCCAATCCAAGTCAGCACTTGTTTGGTTGCTGCTGGTCATTGTTTAAATAACATCCATCCGAATGGATACAGAGTTGTTTCTCTCTGTGATTTTTCTTTGCATTTCTTTAATAATCAGTAACGCTGACTAACTTGCCCTGTGCTTCTTGGCAATACATGTATCTTCTTTGGAGAATTTTCTTGTAGTTACTTCATGCAGCTCAAAAATCCACTTTTGAGTGTGGGTTATTTTTCTGTTGTTAAGTTTGAGGAGTTCACTATATTCTGATTAATAATCACATCAGATATGTGATTTGCAAACACTTTTCCAGTTGCTTGGGTTTTCTTTTCATGCTCTTGATGGTGTCATTTGAAGAACAAAAGTTCTTACCTTGGATGAAGCAATCTGCTTGTCTTTTCTTTTGTTTCCTTTGATGATATCCAAGAAATCATTGCCAAATGTGATACCTCCCCTTTTTTATTTTAAGGTTTTTGTAGTTTTACCTATTTCCTTTAAATCTGTGACCCAATTTAATTTTTTTAATAGAGGAAGGTAAAGCTCCCAACTTCGTACTTATACATATAGGTATCCAACTGATAGAAACTCTGAGAGTCCTAGTAATTTCTCACTCTGGAACACAGTTCTGAACTCCCACAGGTTAACAGAGGAGAGGTTCACTTGGGCTCGTGGTCTTCAGAGGTTCAGTCCATAGCTGGCTCCAAGGCAGTAACAGCCTTCAGAGGGGCCCAGCAGAGAGGAGCTGCTCACATCACGGCAGCCAGGATGTAAAGACTGAAGGGAGGAGCCGAGGAGGGAGCTAAGCCCTTCCACGTCAGGACCCAGTGACCCGCCTCAACTGGTCAAATCAGCATTAGTGCCCCAGTCATCCTAGCACCTCTCAAAATCCTCCCCTTTGACCACAGAATGCTTTGAGGACACAACCCTGTTCTGAACTACAAAACTCTCTTTCATTGCTAAATGGTCTTGACACCACCCTGGTAAAAAATAGTTGGACTGTGTATTTATTTATATAGGGCTTAGTTCTGGGCTCTCTATTTTTACGCCAGTGATGCATATATCTGTCTTTATGCCAATGCCTCCCTGGTTATTGTGGCTTTATCTTCAGAAATGAGCAATGTGTGACACATAGGTTTGTTCTTTTCCCAGATTTCTCTGGTTATTGGGAATGCCTCGCGATTCCACATGCATTTTAAAATGGAATTTTATACTACTGCAAGAAATGTTATTGGGACTTCACAGGATGTGTAATGAATCCATAGGTTGCTTTAGGTCCTACTGACAGCAAAAGGATAATAATTACAATTTGCAAAGGGGGGCTGTGCTTCCATTTACTGATGTTCCTTGCAGTTTCTTCCAGTAGTGTTTTACAGCTTTGGTATACAGGTCTTTTACCGATTCGCTTTAGTTAGTTGCCAAGTATTTTATTTCTCCTATAAGGACAATTTTTTGAAATTTCTTTTCTAGATTGTTCATGGGATCATCTTCTAATAAAAAAAAGTAACTAATTAACCTGGGTTATGATTTATATCTGGATTGTCTCTCTAAAGCCTCAGTGTTTGGAATTCAGGATTTTGAGATCATGGAGCCTTCTAAGTAGTCACTGATCCATCGATGAGCTGAGTGCTATTAGGAAGTTCTTCTTGGAAGAGCTGTATCGCTGGGTTGTGGCTCGGGCGGTTCCTCTCCTCTCTGCTCTCTCCGTGTCCTGGCTGCCCTGCACTGAGCAGCTGTCCTCCGCCTCATCCTTTTGCCATGAGGCCTCTGTCCTGAAGCCCGTGGATGGAATTCTCTAAACTGTGAGTCACATTAACCTCTGCTCCTTTAAACTGTGAGTATCGGGTGTTGTGTTCCAAAAGGCTCACCGATTGCAAACCATAACTCTCAAAACTTCATAGTAATGCATTAAATAGAAACACTGATAGGAAACCCTTTAAAGAAAGCACTAAAATGTAGAAACTCTAAGTCACATATCTCAAAATCTAAAGGTGAGACTGAAAACAAAAGAGAAATGGAACTAAAGCATCTTCACAGAGATACAGAGAGGGCATGGCAAAACATGGCCAAGGGGTCCCGTCTGATTCCCCGTCTGCTTTCATAAATAAATTTTCAGTGAAACTTGCTGAGGCTCATTTGTTTACAAAGTTGAACCATTGCCACAGAGGCCATGTGGCCCAGGAAACCTAAAATATTGACCAGCCAGTGCTTTTCAGAAAAAATTTGCCAACCATAGAAAATCCAAGTGTTTATCTCCATAAATGCAAGCTTCAAAAAATACAGAGCTTCTTTGCCTCATCTCCAGCAGCCTTCTTGTTGGTTGTCCCATCTCACAGAGTGGCACTGGTTGATCATCAGAACCCAGCCTGGTTCACTTCCTGCCGCTGCGTCCAGAGTCCAACCACACCCCACTGCAGGGAGCCCGCAAAGTGGGGGCCACTCAATTTCCCTCTGAACACTGAAGATATCCTGGGTGCAGCGTCGCTGAGGAACCTGAGAAGGAAGGTATCTGAGGCAGTTTGCAGCATATGCTATATTTCCACATCATACTGCAGCCCTCACATGCCCTGGTCTATGTAGCAGGAAAATAATGTATTATTTTATGGAAGGAAACTAAAATCGCCCCCAAAAAAATCTCCAGGTCAGTGTACAGAGTGTTCTCCTTGATGTTAAGGATAAAGAAAAAGAAATTCACAGTTCTCCAACTAAAGGGAGTTGCACTCATTTGTAAATAAATAAAATTAATCTTCCTAATAATACTTGAGTCCAGACGGAGGAAAGCACTAAATCTCATGGCCAACTAAGACCAAAGATAATGAGACGAACACATTTCAAGGATGGGATTTGAGTGATTTCAGAGGGAAAAACTTTCAGCACCTTATTACTGTACTTCAAAGCCTTTACAATAGAAGGGATTGTTAAGTAAAACGTGAGTCTGTGTAATTTAATAAACTAGTAAAATTTTACAGAGTGACTCTAGGACACATACAGAAGAAGATCGATTGAGAGAGGAGAAAAGCAATAGACTCGGGACCTCTATGGGTTTATTATTGTCCACTTCACATGGCAAACAGACCCTGGGGTGACTCTCCAGCCAGGGCAGTCAAGCAGGGTCTACAGGTTGTTTGTTGCCGGCATCTGCTGTGCCCATCGATCTGGCGGTCCCTGGAATGTTATGAATATCTCTGATGTGAGTACCCAGGGCTAATAACACTTGGTATGAGACAGTTATAGTTAACACAGTGAGGACCTAATTGTCTAATGTGATTGAAATGAACAGAGTTAAACTGTAAATATGCAGTCTGATTTCCTTCACCTAACCACAAACCACATTTCTGTCTCAACTATGATCTTCAGGAAGGTAAATGGCAAAGAGCTTTTTCTTTAATTTAAATGAATTGTGTAAAAGGCTTCTGTCCACCTGCAGTCTTACCTCAGTCCCTTCCTCCCTCCTCCTCCCTTTCTCTTTGCTTCCCTTCCTTTTCTTCCTGTAATTCTCATGGTAGTTATTTGATTCTTCCCTGTATCACAGATAAAATCTGCATTTTGTATGTAGGAGTATTTTTAGTGCTAGGATTGAACTCAGGGCCTTTGCTGAGGTATATTTCCCAGCCTTTTTTAAATATATAGTTTTTATTTTGAGTCAGGATCTTCATAGGTCATGAAACCCCACGCAGGGCTCAAACTTGTGACCCTCCTGCCTCAGTCTCTCAAAGCTGGCATTACAGGTGTGCGCCACCATTGCTGGCTTATATCTCACATGTTGTTGATCAATGAATGCTGGACATTGAGTTGTTATAAATTAAGTTTAAATATGATTTGAGCTGACAAAACTTCTGAGAATAAGCACACTGGAGTGATGCTGTGTATGACGTGCTATCAGAAAAGATCAGCACTTAAAGGCAAGATCAGAAGATGCTCATTTTCCTAAGTAGAGAAGGTAGAACTGAAAACAAGTAGAATCAAGATAAGTTGCTGTTTACTGGACTGAAAACGTTCCATTTTTTTTAAATTGAGCTTTTCCTCTGTGATCCCAGCTTGCCCAGAGCTAACCCCAGGCTCATGCCGGAGGCATGGACGAGCGTATCAATAAATAACTGAAATTCTGCAACCAAACTGCCTGTGCTCCCTGTAAGATGAACAGGTTCAGAGAGGGACGAAACTTTGTAAACCTCTAATATGGTGAGTCAGGGAAGATGGAGAAACAAAAGCGCAAAGCATTAGGAAGAAACAATTATGGGAAGGCGTCGCACTGCGATAATCGGGAGAAGACTGAGTGGGCCTCTGCACCTGTGCATTGGGAAACCTCCATAAAGTGAGTCGTTTGCTGGGAAAACAATAAGAACACAACTGCCCCATAAAGCAGGAAGAGCAATAATATGCAGAGGAGCTTCTCGCCACCACAGACTCCTGTCCATAACAATTTATGACTCCAATCTTCCAAATTCTCCATAATTATCTTAAAAGCCAAATCCATGCCTTTCAGTATGTATGTTAATATATTTCAGATGGGGTTTATTGCTCATTCCGTGTTAATAGATTTTATTATAAGTCCTAAGAGGGAGATGGCTGTAAAATGGTACAAAGTTTTAGTCAGATAAGGGGGACAAATACTTTGAAACTTAGTGTGTATCACGGTGAATATAGTCGGTAACAGGAATTTCAAGCATACTGAGAGTAAATTTCAAATGCTCTCATCGTAAAAAATAAGTATGTGATGGCAAATAGGTCAGTTAGTTCAAGTTTTTAATTCTCAATTGTATATATAGAATATTGTATACCATAAATATATGTATTATAATTTATCCACTAAATATTAAGTATAAAATTTAAAGACATTAATAGGATTTCTGCACTTCCATTATTTTTACAAGTTGGTTATCAACCAGTATGTTAAGCGATCCCATTTTGTAACATGTTTAGCTGCTAGTAGGTGAATATTTACCAAATGAATTTGAGCAAAAATGTAACTTATGTAACTAAATACATTAAGCCTAATCAGGTGACCATAGGGGCGGTCGGATTCAGCCCTTAATAGGATCTAAAATGCAGCTGGGCGAGGTACTGTCCACCTCTAAGACAGCTGCAAGTTGACTCCGACCTGGGCAACTTAGTGAGACCTGGCCTCAGACCGAAAAATTAAAAGTGCTGTGGGTGTGGATGTGGCTCCGCTCTCCCAGGTTCGTTTCCTAGCGCTGAAAGCAAAGAAAAGGAAGACCTGGGTCCGACTCTGGATTTTCTTCCTTCCTTCAGCTGGCCCCGGTTTCTGACAGGAGGTGCTCTCGCGGTCCTGGGAGGCTGCGAGGAGCATGTAGGGGTGCGGGTCCCAAGATTATTTTCAGCAGTGAAGAGATGCGCTCCGTCCGAGCTCGGCCAGCTCAGCTACTAAGATGAACACTGATTTCAGCTCCTAAACGGCTTCCTGCTGGACCCTGATGCTGCCGCGGTCACGGTACAGAAGATCTGCACCCCTGAGCTCATGTCTGGTGTTCGGTAGAGAACAGATGACTCCAGTTCTACAAAAAGCGTTCGGATCCTTTCTGTGGTGGAGGCTTGCTGAGGAACAGGTCCACAGCCCAACGTTACCTTTTCCCGTCTGCTCCCCGACCTCTAACGTGAGGAGGAGTCCTGCGACCACTTCTCAGGAATGGATTGGGAGAGAATAGGGTGTGTGTTCTACTGAGTCTAAAGTGGCCAAGTAGATAGACCTCCTCGGATTGCCCTGCACATCCCGGGGGCGGCAGGAAGATGCCAACGCCGCGAGGAGCCTGGGGGAGGAGATGAGAGGAGCGCACCTGAATAGGGACAGGCTCCTTAAAGCTGGGACTTCCTTGCATTCTTTGACGAAGAAAGTCACGACTTATATCATTAATGTAATGTTCTCACCCCGGTAACATTCTATTAGCGTACCTGTGTATGTCACTAATATGTGTGATCCCAGCCCGGTACTTGTGAAGGGATTCGCCTAAAGTATACAGTACCTGCTGAAGTTTCTGTCCCCTTCTGCTTCAGGTAAGTTAATTATCAAAGAAAGTTTCTGAGAGTGTTTTATAGCAGCCAAAGCCTTGATTAATTTTCGTGATGTAGGACTATTGGGAGAAGAGACAAAATAGATCACTTTTCTTTTTCCATTATTCTCTCATCATTTGTTATTACTATTTCCAATGTCCGGAATCATTTTGCTGACATATTTTATCATTAGCATATGGATATTTTATCAGTGGGAATTACTGGCCTATGGTACATAATGTCCTCTTTCAGTTATTTAAATCTGTCACTATATCAACATTGTGTCCCCAGTGCAGTTATATTTCTACTTTCTTGATCAGAACGGAGATCTTTCTCTTCACTTTTTCTCTCCTCCTTTTCCTCCTTTCTTTCCTCTACTCCCTCGTCCTTCACTTCCTCCTCCTTCTTCTCTCTTTCTCTTCTCTCTCTCCCTTTTCTTCTCATTCTTTTTTCTTTTGTGTGTATGTGTCAAAAATTATTTTCAAAGAAGTAATGATTTAATTTTTGATTTTTATGAAAGTAATTGTTTGATATTGCTTTGGGAGTAGTGCTGTGACATCCCCCACAAACAAATAAAACTTACAATATCCAGACAATGGAAGGCGAATTATTCGGCACTGAAATGAAATGAACTTTTATCCTGTGAGAAGACATAGAGGAAACTTCAGCACATACTACTGAGTGAAAGACCACAGTCTGAAGAGATGGCACACTGCATAATGCCGACTATATGAAATTTGTAAAGGCCAATCAGAGCATAGGCGAAATATTAACAACTGCCAGGGAGTAGGGTGGAAATGGGCCTAAGTATGCGGAGCACAGATTTTAGGGCCATGAAAATTCTAGCCAGATACTATTTGCTAAATATGCATCAATTCTGTAGCCACACAGCAGTGCACAGCACCCTGGTGCTGCACACCCCGAGGTGCATGGAATTATTCTTTCAGACATTCGCAGCATTCTTGTGCATTTCTAAAGCATACATTATGGTTTTGCATTTTTCTACATTGCACATGTTTGGGCTCATACTATATCCTTTTGAAACTTTTCATTTCTTCTTTGTTCTGTTTTATAATTACAACACAATCAACTTTTGCATTTTGCTCTTAATATTTAGATAATCTTCAATGTTGTTATTATGAGCAGTGATGCCATAAAGTTTGCTGTGTATAGCACATGATACACATAAATAAGCACTCATTAAGCTAAACAGCTAGCAGTGGAATGCGAAGGCTGTGAGACGCAGGTGACAATATCTAGTGTGTCATTCAAAGCAGTGTTTGCCAACTCATTTGGCCCATCTGAGGGTGACCATTGTCCCAGACCCTTGCTGGTACATCCTTCTGAAGTCTCACACAGTGAGTCTTGAAAATATTTGCCATTATAATGAGTACTGAATGAGATCTCAAGGTGGTCTAAGCTTGTGCTTCTCAGATTACTGAGCAGGTTTTCATATCTTTGCTTGTTATATTTGCTCCTTAGGGAGCTACCTGTTCATTTATTTTGTGTTGAATTTTCTGAATTGCTGGCTTATAAGAAGCCTTTATAAAGTGCATTATATTTTCATCCTGTTCTTGATTTATTTTCCTGCTTTCATGATGGTGGCAATGGACAAAGCGTTCTTAACTTCAGTGTAGTTAGAGTGACTTGCCCTATGAGGGTGTTAGAGGTCCTCTTTTGCCCTTCAGTCATAAAGATATTTTACGTTACCTTCTAAATATTTTAAGTTTTATATTTCCTATTTAATTTACTAATGTATCTGCAATTTAACATAGCTTTCATATTTTCTTTTATATGAATCCCTAATTATTCAGTGTCACTTGGATAATTCATTCTTTCACAGTTGATCTGCAATTTCAACTCCGATGTGTGCATTTGATTTTGTTGTACTCACTTACCTTTGGCACTGTCCTTAGTATCATAAGTTTTCAAGATAGATACAAGCAACCAAATATTGTGTGGGGTGACGGTAGATATGCTAATAAGACTCCACAAAACATAATGTGAGATTTAGTAAGATAAAATTCATTTATATATAACTACAAATAGAAAATAGCATGGTCTATAGATAAATATAATAGTGACATCTTTATATTAAAAAACACACATACATGCCTGGCTTATATTCTTCTGAGGGGAAATTTTAAGCATTGTCTTACTCTTATAAATTTTTAAGTATCTACTTTTACAAATTCAAGAAACATATCTCATATCTCTGAAAGGAAATATGGTAGTCTCATTCAGTTTTTCAAAAGGAAAATTCACCTAATATTTTGCAACAAGAGTATGGAACATCTCTCTTGCTAAAATGATATTCAACAATACTTTTTTATCCATGATAATAATTTTATGACAAAATTTATTTCATATGTGCCATTAGTGGAAAAATTCTGTAAGCAGTTGTTGCACAAAGATAGCCAGAAAGATGTTTATGTGGCAATGAAGATATCGATTAGATTAATCAGTCTAATTGGTATTGGTACCACCCCACCAGTGAACTCAATCTAAGCTGTACGTTTGTCAGCTTTCTGTTTAGCATCTCAACCTAACTGCCCCTGCTCTACAATAGTGATATTACATTTTCTTCCAGGACTGTGGAACTCCTAGAAATTAGGCAAAGATTCATCACTTTTTATGGTGATGAGTGCCCTTGGCCTTCTGATGAGACATTTCTAACTTCTTAGCATTGTAGAATTGTAGTAGGTCCCTTCCTGTCTGTCCAGCTGTGTCACCCTAGAAATACTTGTCCAGTTAATATCTGTAGAATTACCTGAGTCGGGACCCTCAGCTGCCACTTTCCCAACAACACACTAAAGTCACATCTGGTCTGTTTCACTCTGGAATCACTTCTCAATGTGCTTTGCTCTACAGCCTCCTTCCCGCCATCCAGTGTGATCCGCAGAACAAAACTATTCTCGCTGATGCTCTCCACCTGGCCTGGTAACTGTGGCGTCTGTTCCTTCCTTTGGAACATGATGCTCTAACACCCCTGCTAGATTACACAGCGCCTGCTCCTCAAGTTGGCCACTTTTCAGGACCTTTCTACTCCTTTCTCCACGAGCTGCTTGGCAGTTAGGACTTTCTGGCCTCACCATAGACCCTGGGATTTTCCGTGCTTCTTGAAACCATCCTCCCACCATGTTGGTTCCATCACCAGAAATTTTTATCAGGTGCTAAATCTTGTACATTGGACAATGGTCACAAACCAGTCTTCTCTCTCATGTGCTGGCCTTCTTAGAAGAGCAAGTACGCTCTTTAAGCTCTTGACATATATTTAAGATTCTTGCATTCATGCGTAACAACAAATCTTGGTATTCAATTTTGAAAGTCTTTGCTGAATTTTGAAGCCAAGATTATGTTGGAACTTGAACAATGCAACTATTTTTTCTATTTCCCAAGAGAATTTGGGTAACATGTGTGTTGATTTTCCATAAATATTTGTATAATTCAAAATGAAAATCCATGTTGACTTGGAGTGACTTTTGAGGAAATTATTTTAATTTTGTGTTAAATTTATTGTAGTTGCCATTGGACTGTTTGAAATTTCTTTTTCTTTTTGTTTAAATTTCCACACATTATAGTTAAGAAACATTTTCATTTGATCTAAATTACTATGCTTAGTAGTATAATGCAGCTGAAAACCTTGTCCTATTTATTCTTTTTCTCATCTCTGTAAAAACCTGTAGCAATATCATGTTTTCATTCCCAAGTTTAGTAATTTGTATTCTCTCTAGTTTTCTTAGTCTTTCAGCATTTGATTGATTTTTGTTAAATTTTTAACAGAATTGAATTTCAGCTTTAGTGTTTTCCCTATGGCCCACTTATTTCCTATTTCACTGATTTCTACTTTTATCTTTAGCATTCATTTCCATCCACTCTCTACAGGTTTGACTTGCTCTTTTTACTTAGTATCTTACAATGAAAACCACATTGCTGAGTTTCAACTTTTCTTGTTTTCTTTTTTTTTTTTTTTTTGGTTTTTCTCCGGTACCGGAAACCGAACTCACGACCTTGCACTTGCCAGGCAGGCACTTTGCCGCTGAGCTAAATAACCAGCCCCTCTTACTTTCTAATATATGAACTTAGAGATGAAACTAAGCACTATTTTTGCAGAATCCTTTAACTTTTGATATATGTTCCTTATCCTATTGTAAATATTTTCTAATTTACATTGTTATTTTTTCCTTTGGACCATGCAGTCTGTTGAATTGTTTGCTTAATTTCCAAGTAGTTTGAGATTTTATAGTTTTCTTTTTGTTTTTTATTCCTGACTTACTTTTTCTCTGGAAGGACAGCATAATTTTCATAATTTCAGTGCTTCAGAATTTGTTTAGATTTATTTTTATAACCTAGAATATTTTCTTATGAGTCGACACAGGTTCGCACTGTCAGATTTGTCAGCTGAAAATGAAGATTTTCTTAAATCTTCACTGGATCTTTTCTGCTCCCTTTGCCTCTTTCACCAGCCTAAGTTTCCAAGAGTGGATACAACTTCTCCCTACAACTCACTTACTACTGCTCCGTCTTCTAGTTCTGTCAAAATTCCCAAGACAAATACTATTTCTAACTTCTTAAAATGGATTTGTAGAAAGCTAATTTTTGCACTGTTTTTCTCATATTTAAGTCTCTAATGTAATTATAGGCATAGATTTCAATATATCCAATGAGTGCTGCTGTGTCATATCTATATTATCATTAGCAAAAGTGCATTTTCTGATTTCTATTGTTCATTCTTCTTTGACCTACACATTATTTATAAGAATAAGTGTAATCTACAAAAACCTTTGCATTCCAGTTTTTTTCGTTATTAGTGATTTCTAGCACTAGTCCAGTGCATTCTGAGATCATACTCAATATTATTTCAGTGCTTCAAGGTTTTGAAATCTTGTTTCTGTAGCTATCATACGATTAATTTAATATTTTTTTGTATACTTGTAAGGTCTTGAATTGTTTAGTTATGGAGATAGCTATAGCTGTTTGCATGTGTATGTGTAATTGTTCATGGTGATATTTCTATTTGCATATTTACCTACATTTATACTTATTCCTATATTTTATACCTATAGCTACTTACTCAGGAATAGATGCATAGATCCACAGGGAGAAAGAAATCTATATCTAATCTAAACCAATTTGTACATACATATTTAGGTTGTTACTGTATTCAAGTCATTTACTATTTTCGTTGTTTTTTTGTGATGAGGAATAGATTTTTGGTCCGTATTCTGAACTGACCTCTCTTTAGCCCTAACACTGAGCTGTTGTGAGGGCTTTCTAAATCTCTACTGTGAATATGGAATATTCTTCTCCATTAATATCTATTAATTTTTATTTATTTCTAACCTATTTTATACTTTCCCAGTGAATTAACAGTATAACCTATGACATATCTGTTATGAAATGTGCTTAACAGTCTATTTTCCAGATACTGGTAGTCACTTTACATTTCCTGTAATGACTTCTTTCAAATTTTATTGGTAACTATTTATATTTTTCTTTTTCCTTTGCCTTTCCAAAGCATTTTTCCTTTAGTTTTGTTTCTCTTTTGTTGGTTTTGTGGTTAAACAAGTATCTTTTCTTATTCTTTTTTTCCTTACTACTTTGCTACTTAGATATTTTTATTGTTTAGAAATATCATAATTTATACAATAACACCCTCAGTTTATTATGTTTTAATGCAAATTATCACTTTTACTATCTCCCAGTAATTCCAGATTTTAAATTATTTATACTGCAATCATTACTCTTTGATGGTGTTTGTTATTTTGCACACGAATTTTACATTTATTCTGAATTTTAAAAGATGTTAATTATAATACTAGAATATATTCAATCAATATTACTTTATATTCATCCATATTTTCACTATCTTCTGTTTTGTAACTTCTTTCTTCATTTTCACCAACAATCCAGAGGACACATCTGTCTGGACACTCTTCGTCTGTGTTCATTTAGTTTTCCATTTTATTGCAGCACTCAGGATTACACCCAGGGCATCTTCTGGGCAAGCTCTCTAGCACCAAGCTACACTCCTGAGTCTCTGTTAATGAGACTCTGCCTATGGGAGACACTTGTAAGTTCACTTTTGTTTTTTTGTTTTGTTTTATTTTGTTTTTTTCTGGTACCAGGAATCGAACTCATGAGCTTGTGCTTGCCAGGCAGGCGCTGTGCTGCTGAGCTAAATCCCCAGCCCTGTAAGTTCACTTTTGAAGGATAATTTCCTTGCACATGGAATTATACACTGCCAGACACTTTCTCTGGGCACCTGGTTATGGTCTGAACACTGCTGATTATGAAAAGGAAGGATTCCTTACACAAGTCACCACCAGAACAACTCTGGAGACACCGTACCCAGTGAAAGTGATCAGATACAGAAGCCACATGATACATGATTCCATCACCGGAAAAATCCAAATCTCCCTCCCTGATGGCTGAGCAATTGCCGAGGCTCAGAGAAAGAGCACGTGCCTGTTTGAATGGGACCGCATTTCCTCTTGGTGATAAAAATGTGCTCTGGGTCTGGATGGTGATAGCTACCCAAATTCTGCATGTACTAAATTCCACTGGTTTGTACACTTCAAAGTAATTAAACAGTGAGTTGCATGTGTATGTAACCACAATAAAACCAACTATAATAAATAAAAGAGATTTTTCTCTTTTATTGCTGTTGAACTCATATTTGTCAAATTAATGCTGGTTCTTTGCAATCTGTATTACTTATTGTTTTTACATGACTTTTTAAAAGATTTCTTCATATTTGAGTTGCAGAACCATACTGTTCTTATTCAGCTGTGGATTTATTTGGGTTTATTTTATTTGAGGTTTCAAAATTTCCAAAATTTCCTAAACACACCTTCATGTGTTTCAACTCTTGGAACATTCTTGATTACTAACTCTTAACAGATAGCTTCTGGGCCATAAAATATCTCCTCCTCTTTTGGGATTATAAGGACACATATTTTGATTTTATTCACCAGCTCTCTATATTTTAATCTCTATTTTTTTTTACATATTTTGTAGTTCTCCAGTTATTTCCTGCTTTGTCTAATCTGGAAATACTAATCATATCTTTTGAATTTTTAGTTTCAAGTTAAGTACTTCAGTTTTTAATTTCAATTTTATTCTTTTTGATAGATACTATAGATTTAAATTTCAGGTACTATAGATTTAAATTTACTATAGATTGAAATTCTCTACTTTGCCATCTGTTATTTTGAACATCTTCAGCAAAATAGTTTTTTTTTTTTTGGTTTTTCTCCGGTACCAGGAACCGAACTCACGACCTTGCGCTTGCCAGGCAGGCGCTTTTTGCCGCTGAGCTAAATCCCCAGCCCCAGCAAAATAGTTTTTAGTGCTATGGTTACTTGCTTCAGGGTCTGTGTCTCTTGCCAATTTTTTCCTAGATTTTTAGACATTTCTTTTTGTCTCCTTTCATGCTTTGAATGCTAGTTATTGCATATAAAGTAAGGTAGATGGCCCATGTGATATGGTTCTCCTGCAAAGATGGTTTATTTGTCTATGCTCAAATTATAAAATAGAAACAATTCTTAGTCTAATCAATGGTTGAGATGAGTAAGACAAATTTCCACCACTGTGAGGACGGACCAATCTCTAACGTTCTCTACTCACTGAGATCCTGTCATAGTCACTTTCCCATCATTGGAATGAAATAGCCAACACGCATGATTTAAAGGAGAAAAGGACGATTAAGGCTCATAGTTTCAGAGAGTGAAGTCCAGGCTGAGCTGCTGAAAGGCAGAAAGACCACAGGAGAGGAACCAAGCTACTTGCTTCACAGGAGCTCGGAAGCAGAGGCAGAGAAAGACCCTCAGAAGAGGTCGACCCTGCTTAGGCATGTGCGTGCTGACCCACCTCCAACTGAACCCTAACAAGGTAAAAGAGACTCCACTTTCTGTTTTAACCCCACATTAAGAGAAGCCACTTAAAGTTCACTTAAGCTGTGATTGGCCCCCACTCCTCACTGCCTCCCCTTGGTTAGTTACCAACCCATCTAAAGGGGAGAAAAGTCACAAATTGGGAACAGAACAAGCAGGACAGTTTGGGAAGCAGGCAAAAGTTAAACTGTGATGGTCATCTACAATATGGCTGTCCAACAGCTCCAGAGAAGGTAAACTTTGTGCATTCTTATAAGATTCCCCAAAATGAGGTAATGGTTACTATGAAAACCTAAAGTGTGCTTAAACTGAAGGTGAGCCCCAGATCAAGGTGAACATCTTCACTGGCTCCTGGTTAGAGACTGTCTGTCAGCCGGCTCAATAAAGCTTCATCCGTTCCTACTCTTTTGGTCTCTCATGAATGCCACTCTCAATGAACTCACTTGCAGTTATCAAGCCCACCTCTGAATGGCCCCTTCTGCTCTGAATGCCACAATGGATTAATCCACTTGATGAGGTCAGTGCCCTCCCGACCCACCTACTTGTCCACAACTTACTTGTGAGCATTGCTGTATTGGGTAGCACCCTTAATATATGAGACTTTGGAGATATTTTATATTTATATTGCAAGAGTATTTCAACTGGACCTTTTTCCGGGGTTAATTGATTGTGCCTATGCATGACTTCTCCCCTGGTTATTCCTGAGTGCTAACTTTTGTGTCTCCAGCTCAGTAGATGGATCCACAGCTCAGTGTGGCCTCTCACTGTGTTGTTCCAGCTTTCAGCAAATGCCGTGAGGAAGGGAGCACCACCTAATGGTCAGTTTGCTTCTCCCTAAGTTTCTTTTTCCCTGAGTTTTAATCTCTGTTGCTGCCTGTTTTTAACCTGCTTGCCTTGCAAGTCTGTCCTTTTAGGACAATGTGACAGGCAGACATTTTGATGTGCTGGGTGCCTCTGTTGGCTTGGTCACTTGGCCCAGCCCCCTGTAATTAGTGAATGATCAAGGCAGCAAAATGCTATTGTCTCCACCATGTATTTTCCTTTATCTGAGATATTTTTAAACTCAAATCTGGCTACCTTGGATGTTCTGTGACACTTCCAGACAACTGGGATTTAAGTCTTGTAGAAGCTGCTCTATAAAAGCCAACATGCCTTTTCATATTTTTTCTTTTAATTTGGAATATTTTTAGACCAATACTGTGTATGTTTTTTCGGAAGAGGTTTTAATTAGATTGTGTCATGTGCTCTGACACAATGTTTAGTTTCTCAGTTTGGAATTACCCACAGGAAACATGTGGTATGAATTTGAAATCCAAATCCACAAAAAGCTTCCCTTTTTTGCTTCACAGGTTTTCCTGGTGTGCAATTTCATGAAAGTTATTGGTCTTCAAATATTCATTTGCAGTTTCTACTCTTCACATCCACAGTACATGGCCCCATTGCCCTGACTCTAATCTCCTAGAGCAGCAGGGCTGGCTTGCCCCCACTGGCGGCCTCACCCTGCTGGGTACCACTGATTATACAGAGTCTAAAGGATGTCAGAGGCCGTCCTTATACAGCTCTGTGAGCCAGACTGGAACCAGGAAACTCCCCACTTTCCTCTGGTCTCAGTTGAAGCCCTACTGCCAGTGAGGCTGTGGTGCTCATGGGGCAGAATGAGACCTGCTGAGGACGACAAGGATCTTTAAGCAGTGGACTAGCAGTAACAAAACGTTTCACCAAGGGAAACTACAGTCTCCTTGTTGTCCCTGTCTCATCCTCACAGGAATGCTTGTTCTCTCTACTACAAGCCTTGCCTGCCTAGACATTTATCTAGCACATCCAGCCACAATCCCCTCACCATTTTCTCAGTGTGAATGTCATCAGTAAATACTGAGGTTTTGGCTGCCTCGTGGCCTCTTGTTCCCATGGACAACTGGCCATCCCAGAGCCCCGCTGCACCTCCATCTTCTCTTTTGCTCTTTCTTTCTACCGTGCGCATAACACCTGGCAGGAGATTAGGGTCCACATTGGGGTCTCTGATATCACCCTAATGTCCTTGGCGTGCTTTCCATTTGCCAAGTCTTCACTGAAAGCACTGAGTCTCCTTCCTGGCAAGTGTCAAACCAACAAGTCTAACGATCAGGGAAAGAGCGTGGAGAGGGTGACTACTTGCATCTGATCAGGAGGACGCAGGATGACTCACAAAGCAGCATCTCCTGAGCAGACAGGCAGCGCCTTCCTGGGGGAGCTCCACATCTTCCTGCAGGGAGACTGCTAGAGGGATGTCTGCGTGCAGGGTGCACAGCCAGGCACACCAGGGCACACTCAGTTTGATGCCATACTCTCCAACTTGTCAGAAACACAAAAAAGGAGAGAAGGGAATACCTCCGGGTGGAGAACTCAGTACTAAAATGAAGAAGTTTGTTATTGTTCTGTGAAGATGTGCGCAAGGTGCCTGTGCTCTTTCTCGCTCCAAGGAGGCCTCTGTGGCAGACTCTGTCTGAAACAGGAAGCAGGTGCAGCTGCGGGTGCTGGGCATCTAAAGGGAGCAGTGTGCCCAGCAAGCAGAGGTGCTTGTTCCCGGAAGAACCTGGCTAACAGCTCAAAAAGTCCGCCCTGCCCTTCCAGTTGGAGGACTTCCGAGGAAGTGCTTCTAATCGGAGGCAGTGTCACCCTGCTCTGTGTGTCATTCCTCTCTTTCAGAATGGGTTTATAAATGGAATGTAATTTTCTCAGTGTACTATAATTCCAATTGTTCATCCAGAAACAATACTTACTCCTACTCACTCAGCCTGCTATGTAGCTGTACAACCCACCCCTAAAATGTTTTAGTAGTTTCTAGAACCAAAAAACAAATGTACTTTTTAAATTTTTTTGGTGTGGACATTCTATTCTAGTTAGTTTTCCCTCATTTTCCGTGGAAAACAGTCTCTACCAATGCTTCCTGATAACCATCAATATTTTTTGTCTGTGACAACCCAGCCTTCAGTGAACCGTCTCAGCGCGAGCAGGGGGGCAATGACTACGATTATGAAAGCTGCTTGACGGTGATTCCTGTCTCCACCTAGAAAGTTCACTCATTTTTTTTAAGACTGGAAGTGTCTGTAAATGTTGAATAAAATTGGTCTGTGACCTCAATTTAGTGGGAATGTTTTGAAAATTAATTTTGATCCTTTTAGAGAAAGCACATAGTCCTGCTGTAATCTGTTTTTCTTGTAAGTCCCTAAGAGTTTGGTCTTTAAACATTATGATTCTGATCACAAAGCCACCTCTCCGATGGCCGCTGAGCTGCAGGTGCACTCCAAAGTCCCTCAGATGGGCTGAGCTGTGTTCCTTTGTTCAGAAGTCTGACTGTCTTGAAGAAAAACTGTGATTTGTATTGTTTTAGGATGAGAATTGTAACAGTAGATGCTAGCATTAATTCTGCAGTACTCTGGCATAAAACATTAAGTGAACAGTCATTTCTTTTTTAAATTCACTTTTTTGAAGAGCCAGAAAATTCCTATCAGCATTCTCAGGAAAATTTGTTATAGTAAAATATTTATTATTCCTTTCACATGTAACATAGCTCCTCCCACAAGATCCCCTTTTTTACAAGTGCCCAAGCCTCTATCTGCACGACCTCCCCACCAGCCCACCTCTGACCCTCAGGACAAATCTATGCTTTCTAGAGTGTCCTTCTGCAGGCGTCCAGTACAAATGCTTCTCACATCTCTAGACTCCATTTGTACCCATAACTGTGATCTGCTGAAGAAAACAGAAACACATACACTTAAAATAAAAGCTATTTTAACCTGTTAGAAAGTACAAACACCCTGAAAGAATCACCAAATATTCTGTAGTGTCTCACATGATCACACACACAAATACACACACACACATTCTGATTTTTAAACTCCTATCATGAACTTCTCTGTTCAATTCAATACTTTCATATGCTGAAGAGAGAGATTCCAATAAAAAATGTAAAAACTGCACCTGTAAAAATACTTGAAATTTTTTTATATATAGGGAATTGATCTCAGGGTCTTGTGCTTGCCAGGCAGGCTCTGCACGGCTGAGCTACATCCCCTGCCTTTATTTTAATGTTTTCATTGCTCTTATTTTCACTAATTTTTACATGCTTAAAAGAACAATTTTATAATGAAATTCTTAATTTCTTGATCAGCAAGTTCTTACAAATATGAGTAAAACATCTAAAAGGAAAACAGCTTGACAAAAGATTAATATTTTCACCTTGATACTACTGTAAGCTTAAGAATAGATTGATGTCATTTTTCCAACCAGATTTTAACAACAGATTTTGAAATTCTTATATCTCCTCTTTGAGGATACATATTTCATTTAGCTTAATTTTAATTCTTCCACCCAAAATAGTTTAGACACAACCACTACACGGATTTCCATTTCCATTTATCTTTTCGAAGTCACACTCCACACCGTAGTGGGGGACAGGAAGTTCATAAACTTGCAGTTTTACATCCTTGTATGATCGGGATAGTCATGCTCTGTCCAAACTGTTCCTCAGTGTAAAGAATTGTTTTTCTTCTCAGTGCTTACAATTTGATTTTAAAATATCCATGTTGTTAATACACTGGTCATACACATTTCTTTCCAAACATATACAGTGGGGCTGGGGATTTAGCTCAGGGGCAAAAGCGCCTGCCTGGCATGCGCAAGGCCTTGAGTTCGGTTCCCGGTACGGGAGAAAAACCAAAAACAAAAACCGCAAATATATACAGTGTTTAGTTTCACTCCTCATTACCCAGTGAAAATCCCATAGTGAGAAATCACAAAAGATGTTTTATCAAACCAGGTAAATTAGAGGAGTTATGAGAGGCCAAGAGCTTCAAAGTTGATCGAGAGGAAAACGTCGCTAGATATGTATTTTGTAAGCATGAGAGACCTGGAAGATAACTTGGACCAGGTGGCCTGTGCTCCCCGAATGGTAAGAGGCACTAGGCAGCCAGGCAGCCTTCCTGAAGCCCCAGGACTGGCTGTGTGTTTGCCGGATTCATGACAAGGAAAGGCTTTGCAAGCAGGAGCACATTTTTGCGGGAGTTCAATTTTGAGAATGCTGGTTCTTAGTGTGAATACCCACCACATGCATTTTTTTTGTTTATTTTTTGATTCATTGAGCTCTGAACTTATATGTTTATGTTTTTGCACACATTTTAAACCTCAGGGAAATACTGCAGACTAAATGAAGGACAGCATCAGACTAGAACATTTATAATTTTATGATGTCTGGGAACTCACTGAGTTGAGAAATGAAATGAGATATAATTGAATGGTGTTTGTAAATAACGTTTGATTGAGTGTAATTGTGACATGATTTGAATGCATTCACGAGTGTCACTGTTTGATTTTTCTGTAATCAAAAAATTTTTAAATACCATTTGCCGAGTGACAAGTCTGACATTTGCAGACAGCTTCCAGGCTGCCTCAGATGTCCTGGTGGGTCTCAGTCCATCGATCGTTCACTCCGTCAGCGCAGCAGGTCTCACCGCGAGTGTGGCCCTGGGACAGGGCAATCCACCTTCTCTCAGCTGTGCTCTCAGTATGACCCAGCACGCTGCCTGAGAGACAGAGCTCTTACTTTGTGAGTTTCTCACTAGACTTTCATCTCAAAGACAAGATTAAAAAGCATGATGTGGAGATGTCGGATTGTTTTCTTTGTGTGCATCTGGAAAGAAAAGGTAAAATTTTCAAAGGCTGTGAGGACAGAGAAGAAATGGTATTTTGACAGGAAAAACTAAGAAGGATACTTGGAGTTGCACACAGCTGAGAGATGATGAGGGACACAGGAAACATGTCTGGTTCACGCACCCTTCAGAGCCATTCCATAGATGGAGCAGACACTCAACACTCTGAGTTACACGAATATATTTTCTTTTAACCAAAATGCTTCTCTAAGTCTTAGAATAAAATCAAATTCCATGAACATACAACGTATGTGTCAGATGTCATTGAGGGCATCCCAGCTCCCCTCTTCCTTCCCTCATTGCATTCCTCAGACAGAGAGGTTGAGACATAAATGCAAAATTAGACATACATTAAATTTCAGGCTGCAAGTGCGTTTATCATGTCACCCATTAGAAAATGGCAACTACTATGCCTCAACAAATGAGAATTAGTTAAATCCTCTTCTTAATGAAATGTGTATAGTGTGATAAATGATATAGGCAAAAAAATTATCTTTCGAGAAGTGAGCATTTTTAACTTTTTACATGTTCATATATTTATACCATGAGGAAGCACTGAGTCATAGTAACTAAAAGCTTGGGATTTTGGTCAGAATTTAGATAATACACATGAAGCACCTGTGGCTGTACCAGGCACCAAAATAGTGCACCTTTTCAAAAAAAATTTGATGTCCTCTTAAGACTACATTTTCCTGTTTTGAAATCAAGGTGACTGTTGGCAAATTAATGATCTTCTACCCATTAAGCAATCTAATAGTCAGCGTTCTGTCCCTCAGACACAACACCCAGCACCCACAATTTGAAGGCAGAAAGGCTTAGTTTAACTCAGAGTTTCAGGGGGTTCAGTCTGTAGGGCCCTGGCTCCAAGGCAGGAACATCACCGTGGAAGGGTGTGGCCAAGCAGAGCTTGTTCAGTGAAACAAGGACACAGGTCAGGGGAGCAGCGCCAGAGCAGAAGGGACCAAGGACCACATATGTGGTACCCCAGGTCACACCCCCATGACCACCCACCACTCCCAGAAGTGCGCTTCACTAATCCCCTGGGCATGCGTTAGCTCAATAAAGTTGACACATCATGATTAGTAGTTACAAAAATGACTTCTGCAATTGAGAAAAATAGAAGGAAAATATTTTGGGTAATAGAATCTAAAGCCTGAATTTAGACATGTTGCACTACAGAGTGCTCAGTTCCCACATCATTAAGTTCCATTTTTTTCCTGAGAAATTCACCTTGTTCTGCTCCAAGAAACCTGGAAACATCCCATCTCATCCCATCCCGAACACTCTCTTTCTGCAAGCCTAGGGGAAGTGCTCACCCTGAGGGCACTGTGAACAGAGGAGAGGTTCTCAAATAAAGCTTTGGGGCAGCTCTCCGCCGAACCTCACCTGATTCCTTGAAACCAAAGGAGCACAGGGGTATTTCCTCCATGCTCTTTTCCCTAACGATTCCTGCAACTACTGAAAACCAAGATCTACTTTTGTCCCTATGTCAGACATTAGCAACTGAAAATTATCCATATAACTATGTAAACTAACCTAGAGAAAATGCTCAGATTGAGAGACTGAAGTGGGGAGAATGACACTCTACGAAGACCTCCACCGGATCTCACGGAGAAGATGAGTCAGGAGAAACCTCAGGCACAGGGGTGCGTAACGCGGTGATAGAAGTCTAACCAGGGCTCTTCTTCCTATAAACACTGGTGGAAGGCTGAGAACCACTTTTTTTCTCACAGAATAGAGCCTGAAGCTACATGGGTAAAATATCACTTCCACCTCTCTGGTAGGGCACAGCATATGTGGATTTGCTAAATGCAAAACCTCTGCTGGGAGAACAGTATGACGAGTTGATCAGCTGCCACATCCTACAGATACTCCTGAAGAGAGCAAGGCACACATCCCAGCTCCAAACCACTGCAGTGGACGTGGGCATGATCAGCAGCTCACCGCTGCATCAGTGTGTGGGGGGGTGTCAGGTGGTTCTTCATTTCTTTAACCTCTGCTGGATTAGCTAGATGCTTTGGGACATTTCAGCACCTATTGAACTCTTGCACATTTCATGCCTACTCAAGGAAAAGCTGGAGATGACAGAACAGAAAATGAATAAAACCTGCAGCCATTCATTTGCACATCTTTTGTAAGAAAAAATAAGCAATGAAACAGATGTATACAACTTATAGAATTTGATTACCTGTGGATTTTCTTTGCCTACATTATGCTTCTTTTGCACAATACAGACGATGAGAATATTTATCTCTTCCCCCTACTGCCCTCACCCATTTTTCCCATAAGTCATTTTAAGTATAAAAACAACCTCGGAGTTCATGTCACAAGCACAGACCAGGTGTCTTTCTAGCCTCAAGCAAAGGCGGTAGCAAAGTTAGCAAATAGGGACCAGGGCAGGGCCATGTAATATTCATGCACCTGCCAGAATTGGGAGAAGGAATAATTGTTAAAGCCTTCCACAATTTATATGGAAAACCATACACATATGAGAATTTCTTTTACATTTAATGGCTGAAATTATGTTAAAATGTTCTGGAGCTATTAGTTGGAAAAAAGATAGTCTTAGCAATATTGTTTTTCGTTGTAAATATTTGTCCTGTGTGAAATCGTTAATTATCTCCAGGCCGCTTGTCTGGGTGAGCTCCACTCACCTTCCAGTTGCTGTCACTGCTGTCCTGGAGCCCAGCATGAGGAGCAGCGGCTGGTTTGCTCTCGGGAGCACGTGTGGCAGAGCTAATGAGCAGGGCTGGAAACGCTGACACACCCCAATCACGAAGAGCCCATTTATCCCCAGAATGTTATCCATGCACCTTTACTGTCTGGTGAGCAGGAGGATCAGCAGAACTTTGCCTGTTAGGAATTCACAAATGTGCACATCAAGTGCAGCTCATACCCATATGAAGGTTCTGTGAACAATAGCCGTGCTTAGATCTGCTGTATATGTTGTTAATGTCTGAGAGGACAAATTGACACCTGCAAGAAAAGCTGCCTGAGCTAATCCCGACTTAATAAGGCTCCGAATGTGCTCGCTCAATCCCCTCTTCATTTGCATTCTAATGAGCTGTGGCCATAAGTGAAATGCTCAAGCACCATTGTAACAGTGAGTGAGTATCTGAAAGTTTCAGTCAGGAGGAAACTCATTAGTTTTTAGGCTCTTGAATAATGTTAGCCTCACAAAATACGCAGGTGCATCGTTAGCCGGGTCTTGTTTTTTCCTGTGTGCCTGCTTACCTGTTCTTAGACCACAGGTCACTGGAAAAAGAAATGTCTCAACAGAAAAAAAATGCTGGGGCTGGAGAATGTTCTCAAATAACAGCCACAAGCTCTGAAGAGTTTTCTGAGGCTTAGAACCTTAATGGAGGTAGAAAAATAAGCACCAGAAAACCAGTAATGAGTAAAATTAACAATTCAAAATAAGCCCCATGGGAGAATCATTTCTTTCACTAAGAAAATAATAGACATTTCTTAATGAGATAAAAGCTTATCTATGTATCATGTCCTGTTTCCTTTTTCTCTGACTTCCACTTTCAGAGTCTCCCATGAAATTGATCCCTCTCAGAGGGGTTAGTCAGCTCTATCTCTGGTCAACGAAGATAAGTGTGAGTTTGATGCTGGGACTGTCCTGCTGCCTGTGAAACCCCACTTTCCTTGTATTTTTATACTGTTATCTTAAGTAGACACTGCACATCACTTGCTGAGATAGGAAATAACATGAGTCATGCACAGTACATAAGACAATAGCTACTGAATTCTGCTATAAAAATACTGCAAGTTAGCAATAATACAATAACTTAGAGGAAAAAGAAATGCATTTATCAATCTCTGACAGATGTACCCATGTTAACTGGCAATAATATTTGTGAGCAATAAAGAGGACTTCCGTTTACTCTGGACTAATGTGTTTACTCCACCTTGAATCACTGAAGGTTACCCGCTGCAGAATCTCAGAAGATGCATAATCCTGTGTAACACAGAACATACCTCAAAAGCATGTGACATTTCTTTCCAGGAGCAGAGGAAGCTCTGCCCATAGAGTAGAGTAACTGGGGGGAAAGTGAAGGATTGGGACTGTGGAGAAGCACAGGAAGTATGTGCAAACCTTTGACAATCTTTATAAGTGTCTCAGACACTGACCAGGGTTTCGACTGAGTTTTAAGCAGGCTGGTACTTTTACACTAATTCCTGTAATGAAAAACTCTTCAAGGGACTGTATCTGAGAGTTACTGTGGAACTCACATATAATTCAGACTCCTAAGTCCTCACCCACAGAGATTTTCATTTAATTGGAGCTCAGCCCAAGAAACAGTTATTTTCATAAGTTTCCCAGGTGATTCTAAAAGCCATTAGACCAACATTTTCCCCTTTAAATTGGCAAGTCTTGCATTGGGAATGTATGCTCAGAGAGAAAAAGTAGCAACTGCCATGCTCATGAATGGACAGAGGACAGAGGATTTTGAAAGTGGTGAAAATACTCTACTGGGTATTGTGAATTTTAAGCAATCTCAAAGCTACAGAATCCTCACCCAGAGTGAATCTTGATATAAACTCTGGACTTTGGGTGATTCTGTGAGTTAGTGTAGGTTCACCATTTATAGCACATTTTCTAACTAGGTAAAAGACATTAATAATAGGGAACTTTTTATGTGTGTTGACACTAGTATATGGGAACTCTCTAAATTTTTGCTCAATTTTGAGTCAAACAAAACATTTCTGATAAATATTGTATTAAAAATCCAAAACAATGTAGTAATTATAAATGGTAAAACAAAGTTTTGAAAGACTTGTACTGATGAGAATTTGCCATTTATATACTCTATAATTTATAAAAAGAAGAGTGTTTCATGTGATTCACATATGAAAGAAAGAAAAATAGTAAAAAAGAAAGAAAGAAAGGAAGAAAGAAAAAGAGAAAGAAAGGAGGAATCCAAATGTTACCAAAGCTTCTTACTCAATGCTCCTAAAATCGCAAGTGACCTAGCCACAAGGCTTACAACGTAGCGTGAATATTGACCCTGATATGTCGACTTCACTGCTATGACTGGAGAAAACCTGCAGTGTTGCAGAGCCTAATGGATGATTCTGCTCAAATCTCAGTAGAGCAGAGTGCTGTTAGAAATGTGGAGAGTAAAGGCCAGGCTCAGGAGGTTTCAGCTGGGAACAGGAATCTACTGGCAGTTGAACTACAGGGCATGTCTGATACTCTTTAACAGAAAATTTGGCTACATTTTCTTTATGTTTTCAGACTTTGTAGGTGACTGACATTAAAGGTAGTGGACTGCTTTTAGCTGGAGTTCCACTGAAAATAGAGAGCAAAAGACAAAACAAACTTGTAAACAACTTTTGGCCCAGACAGTACTGAGAGTAGAGCTGGTTCTAAAGGAGCTATGGCTGCTTAAATAAATCAGTGCCATTTAAAAGAAAAAAAAAAAAAAAAAAAAAGGCCCAGAAGCTGCTACAGCCATGGTAAAAGGGTCCTGGATTCCATTTCCACAGGCAGAAAACCTTCATGCTATCCATATGATGCTGGTCTTACTGGCAGGCAGAAAGTAGGATCGAGAGTTTAGGGCAGCTTCCATCAAGATTTGAAAGGAAGTCCTAGGAGACCAGGCAAGGAGCCCCTGAGAGAGCAATACGGAAGCAGTGGGGATGAAGCTGAAGAAGTACAAGCCCCAAGAAGTCAGAGATGCCAGAAACATGGAACGTCAGGCATGGAAGTTAGCAGGCCAGGAATGGAGCCAGACCAAAGAGACAGCAGAGCTGCAAACAGGGTCCTAGGGCCACCCATGACCTTCAGAGCTCAGTAGTACTACCATGTGACCTGGATGTTGGGCATGGAGTTACACGGTTTAATGCTTGTCTGACTAGTCTTCAGTCTGGCTTTGGTCCAATTCTTTTTCTGTTCTCCTATTCCTCCCTTTTATTGTGTACCTTTGGAATTTGTAACTTGTTTTCTGTTTTTAGGGAGGCTCACAATGAAGACTTCACCTTGAGTCTCAAAAAAGACTCGAACTTGGACCTCTGAAGAAGACTGAAATTGTTGAGACTTTTGGGGAAGGGATTATTGTGTTGTCAGTTGTACACAGGATATCTGCATCATGTTAGAGATTATCAACATATTACTGCATTTATTTGGAGATTAAGTATGGTTTAAAGAGGTGTTTGTGTCTGAAGTTGACAGGGAATGGATTGTGACCATTAATTCTGATGTCAGCTTTACTGGATTAAGAACTACCTAGCAGGTTAGTAGGGCTTCAGGAATTTGGGGGATGGGCAGTGGAGGCATGTTTCTAGGTACTGTAAATGGCCCCTTGCCCGACTTTTCCTCACACTGTTCCCTGGGTCAGTTTCCCAGCCACCATGAGCTAAGCAACTTTGCTCTACCATGCCTTTCTGCTCTGTTGCTCCTGCTGTGGATCCAGTTGACTATGGATAGACCCTCCCCAAACCATGAACTAAACTAAACTTTTACTCCTTTGAGTGTCAGGTGTTGTGTTCAGTAACAGGAAAGTTGACTAATATGCATAGAATTCATGGTAAATACAGCAGAAGAAAACATCTGAGGACACTAAACACAGGCTTGGGTTATATTCATAGAATTTTGACTTTGCTGCAAATGAAATTACCATGACATGGTAGCAAACATAAATAAACTTTGGTACTTTGGAAAAAATAAGATTTTCCCTAAAAAGGAAAATGTTTATTTATATTCACCACACTTCAGCAGTTTTCACTAAAAACAGGCACACAACATTGGTAAGAAAGTATCTCTACTGAAAAATACAACTTTAAATAAATGTACTCCGCTGGGCATGGTGGCACAAGTGTGTAATCCCAGCATTCAGCAGGTTGAGTACATTTGTGAGTTCAATCCTCCTCAGTTCAAGGTCAGCCTGAACTGCATAGCAAGACCCTGTCTCAAAAAACCAAAAAGGAAAGTACTCAAATTTTGTGAACTAAAAATATTGAAAATCATTCAGCCTTGTAAAATGAAAAATAAAGGACAAGTCATGAAGTTCCTGAGAGATCTTATATCATCCTGTATTATTCACTATTCCTTAACCATCATTTCTTAAGGAGAATTTTTACATAGGAACTCTTAAATAATTATTATCATTCCATAGAGACACTATGAAGTAGTTCTAGTCTATGTGAGACTAATCATTCTAAATGGGAAAATAAAGCAGCAATTTTGTTCCTTATATTGTAAAAATAAAGAACTTTTACTAATTTACTTATAAACCACATGTTTGTATTGAAACTTTCTTTTTAGTGTGTCTGTACACAGGAAGATTTAAGAAATAATATATTCAGAAATTAATGGTAAAATACAGATGAAGTATCAGAAGTTACATGATCACACTTTTGAAAATAAAATTATTTGATAATAATCTTATATATTTACTATATAAAATGGAAAAAGAAGATGGTAAAAGTAATATCATCCTATTTTCAGAGAAGGATCCTGAATATATATGTTACTAATCACTCCACAGTGAGTAAAAGTCATTTTGTTTGGATACAAAATGTTAAAATCATTAACTTATCACTGCCAGGGGGGCAAATATGTGAACACCCAGGCATATAAGTCGTCCAGTAGAATTTCTAACCACGTAACTAGCAATGTGAAGCAACAAGCCAGAGAAAATGAGTAAGAGGGAGAAAGCTGAATGAAAACTATTGCTTCACTCTTAATAAATCCCACAACGGGGATTTATTAAGCTCAAGTTTCAAAAGTCCAGAAAATAATGCGAGGAATAACTAGCCATCTTTGAGAGTTGTTACTAAGACAGCAAAATCCTTATAACTTTATAAATTGATTTACTTTTTTTAATTCTGATACACATTGTTATTTCCAAGACTTTTAAACTTGCAGATATTTATAACATTTAAAAATAAAGAAGGGGATGTTTTCAAATTGGAAGTGGAATGAGAGAAGGAAGGAGGGGAAGGAAGGGGATGGAAAGAGGAATTAAAGGAGTAAACAAAAGGAAAGAGAACCTAGAGTAGAGGAAAAAACACTGAGATGCGTTTGTACACACAACAACTCCACACAAAAATGCAATCATTATGTAATCCAAATAGGTACTAATAAAAATATTTTTAAAATTAAGGAGAATGAATGTTCATGTTTTTGTGAAACAAAACCATTCCAGTTTACTTGTTTCTAAAATAGGCATTATTTTTTTCATGTCTACAAGGCCCAGGTGTTTAATCCACAGTGGATAAGACATTCTTAAAGAGCTATGATGATCATCCCAATCAGCCCGGGTGTCCGCCCTGTACCTGTCCAGGTAGAATGGATTGCTCTTCCTTAGAGGAATGGAAGACCTTCAGACTATAGCAGAAGATGCTCCCCGCCAGCCAGTATACTTCAGTCTGCTGGTTCCTCAGCTAACAGTTCCTGTTACAGTTCCTGTTACTTGTGTTTCTTAGAAACAGCTGGACACTGTGATGCACAGCTGGTCATTGTGATGTATATTGTAAGAACCAATCCCCAAAGGACAAGCCTTTCTGCCTCTGTGCCTCCTGTCTGCTTATCCCATAGAAGCCCTAGGCCATCAGAGATCATGGTCTGATGATAGTCTGGGTATGCTTCCGATCAGTGCCTGTCAATGTAAATAAATCCGCCTCCAAATAAATCTGCCTCTAAATCCTGTCATTTCTGTGTTTCTGCTTGCTGTTCCATCTGGTGCATCAGCCAGAAAGAAAGACCGTGCTGACCTCTTTGGTCACTGGTTGTGGCCCTAGCAGACAGAGCAAGGACCTCTCTAGGTACTGACGGGAAGGTGTGCCCTCCAGGTTTCTCAAGTGCCCTCAGGGGTCTGAAGGAGGATTCCTGGCTCTCTGCTTGAGCAGCTCACATTTTACCCCAAAGGGTTAAAAAAAAAAGTCTGTTTGTTTCCCTGCATGATTCCATTAAGACCCCTGGGGGCACTGCGGGGGGGGGTGGGAATTCTGGTTTGATTTATAACATCTCTGGAGATGGAAGCAAATCTGTGGGAGGTTAAATTTAGAGCTGCAGGACTCCTGCACTTACAGGTCAGAGATGAACAGCAGTTGGCCAGTCCCTGCTCTGACAGGTAAAGTATGCTTTTTGACAACACTGACCCTTATTTGGGGCTTATGTCTCTTCTTTGAAATTATTCTCAAACATATGCCTTTTGATACCATTTTAACCTGTTTCTTGAAAGGTAGTATTTCTGAAAATATAGAGATAGGCTGAAGAATAATTTTCCTCGTTAACTTAAGAGTTTGCTTCTGCCTTCTCTGGCTGCTATCAAGTTCCATTACTAATGAACATTCTTTCTTCCAACTCTGGCTTCTTCTGACTGAAATATTTCCTTTTCAAGTTGTAGTGATTATCACAGTGTGGAGTGGGGCAGCTCTAGACAAGTAGACCTAAAAGATTAGAGACCTGAAAAATACCCCTGTATAAAGGTAAACCTGATCCGTGGACCAGGATGTGCATGAGCATTAGGAACAGGAAAGAGTCCGAATGGTCCCAGAACAGTCAGCGGTGCCTGCGGAAAACATCAACACGATGGTGCACCCGTTCACCGGTACTGCCGCAACAAAACCCTGCACATGGGGGTCCTTTTCCTTTTCGTTCTTTATTAGTCTGTGTTTGCAGTGTATAGTGTGTACTTTCTTGGCAGGGAGTTACTGCATGTACCTAAGGCATCTTAATTCCCTTTCTTTCATCCAGTTTCCAACTCATCTTTCCACCTCTCAATTCCCTTCTCATTTGAGAAAGATCTATCTCCACACTTTCTCTTACCCATCTGATTTTTGCTTTTCAATTAATAATTTGGGTTTCTTATACAAGAAAAGCCATGTAATATTCAAGTTCACACATCTGATTTATTTCACTTAACATATGGTCACAAGGTGTATCCGTTCTTCAAGAATGACCTAAGTTTATTCTTCCTTATGGCAGAGTAGTACCTCATTGTTTGTAGATACCACTTTTTCTTTACATATTGTTTGGTTGATAATTATAGAAGCTGCTTCCAAAATTTAGCTTTTATGAACTGTGCTTCTGTAAACATGGGTATGCATGTATCACTAAAATATGACATCTTCAAAAGTTTGGGGAAGATATCTGGGAAGCAAATAGCTGAGTGAAATGGAATTTCTAGTTTTAGTTTTTTGACCAATCTCTATGCTGTTTTTCGCAGTTGTACTAGTTTATATTCCCACCAAAAATGTAGACAGGTTTACTTTTACACACATCCTTTCCAGTGTATTTTACTATTTGAGTTCTCTGTGGTGGCCATTTTTTCTGGAGTGAGATGGAACAGGTTTCCTAGCAGTTTACTTGTTCACCATTTTGCAGGCTAGAGGTTACGGACCAAGAGCCCAGCAGATTTGGTGTATTCTGAGTCCCTCCCCCTGGCTTGCAGAAGGCTGTCTTCTCATTGTGACCCTGTGTCACCTTTCCTCTTGATTTCTGTCCAGGTTACATGTATTTATCATAAAATACCAGACTTTTGGATTAGGGTCCACTCTATTTCACTTGGCATAATTTCTTCTCTAAAGACCTTTTCTCCAAAGATGGTCACTCACTGAGGTCCAATGAGCTGGAACTTCAGCAAATGCATTTGGGGCAATGAAACACAATTCATCTCATAACTGGTATCTCACATAAAAATTAGCAATAAAAGGCTTTGAAACTTAAATGTGTGTATTGGTTACTTTTCTCTCATTGCTGAGACAAAAAACCTGGTGCCAAAATTAAGGAAGGAAAGGTTTATTTACTTCACAGTTTGTGGATGTTTCAGTCCATACCTGGGTGGTTCCAAGGCAGGGTGGCACATGGCAGAGGGCAACAGATCATAGTGGCAGAAAACAGCAGAGCAACAAGAGCAAAAGGAAGGAATGGCAGAGAAGAGCAAGCCTCTTTCCCTCCCTTATATTGTAAGCAGGCTACCACCACCCTGGGAGCATGTAGCACTCACATAATCTCCATGCCCTCCTCTTGCACAGGCTCAGGATGAATACAAAGTAAGTACCCTGGCTCCCTGCTGAGTCACATAGTTAACCTTCTAAACCTCTCACATTGACACAATGAGCAACATCCCAGAAGGGTAAGGGCATGTCCTTTTCACCCCAAGATGCAGAACTGCTGAGTCCCTTAGCCAAACCTCTAGACTTCCCAAGTTGACACAGTGTATCAACCATAACAATGTGGAAACCAAAATTTTGGTGTTATGAATGCAAAATAAATATTGGACCATGAAACAAAGGAGTATATTAAACATGGCATACACAGACAAAAGATTAAGATAACTAAAATTCTATAACTTAAAAATTAAATCGTTTTAAATTAAAAATTTTTAAGTTCTGTTTACCCAAAGGTACTGTACAGAAATTAAAAATGAAACCATAGATGGGGAGAACGTGTTCTGGTCCAAAGAAGTAAAGAAGACAGTTAATGGAAATTAGGATACCTTACCTAATATATGATTCAAGCTCCCATTCTCCTGCTAGCTGGAATTATTTTTAATGCAATAACAAAATTTAAAGAGGAAAAGATACAAAATTGATGTTTCTAATATGTTTGCAGTTTTGTACGTTCTGCAACACACATATTAACTAATCCAGAAAGGACTGTAGGATGCATCACTGAAGACAGGACACATCACCAGGGTGACCAAGGCGTCTTCACTGTCCCTGTAGGCTGATGAGTGGATCATTTGCCATCTTAATCCCCCACACCCTTCAGTCTTTGTCAGTGTCTGTTTTTCATCACATGAAGAATAACCTCTTATACTGTCAAAGTTTAATGCAAAATGGTTTGAATGGTAGCAATTATTTGCTATCCAGCTTTGATTCCTGTTTGTGTTTGTCCTGGTTCCAAATGGTATTATGTGAACTGGATCGAAGCAGTAAGATGATAAATAGGATCCTGTATATAAGGTATTCACCACTACTATTTAAAGACCAAATAATATCAGAACATGATATATTAATAAGTGTCTTGCAGTAGTTTCACTCCAGGAAAATGTTGGAATAACTCACTTATTAAGTTTCACCTGGTAGCAGAGATATGCCACAATCACAAAGACGTGTGAATTGGTTCACAAATCACACTGTGAGCAACAATTCAGTTTCAACAAAATGGATTTTGTACATCAAAGTAATCTTTACAGTTATGATGTAATTGGTTTTTTTAGTTCTGCTTGTATTCAATTCAGTCAGATTTGCCTTTGGTAGTAGAATTTAAAGTTATAAGAATTTAGTTTATATTTGTAGAAATTTAGGAAACATTACAATAGAAATAATTTAAGTAGCTTCAGGAAATGTGAATAGGTTTCTCTTTAAATTGTGTTTATCGTTACTGTTAAGAAATACAACTACTCATTTTCCTTTCAAAATTTGGTTCTAATTTTTAAGAAATGAAGATATCAGAGAAATGAAATAATTCTCCAGAACAGTGACAAAACCAATATTTTTACATATCTTCTCACTTCTTATTTTTGACTCTGATAATGACAATAGAATAAAAAGGGTCCAGATTCCTGACATTCTAATCTATCATAAACTAAGACTCAATGTTGGATTTCAGACTATTATATGTTTGGTGCAGACATATTAAAAAGACTAATTGTTCATGAATTTTTGTGATGAGACAGATGACACACCAAAATAGACTCCAAAATTGTATGTCTCAGTCTATTCAGTTTCTGTAGCTATAGGACACCACAATTGCTTTGGAATCACATACAGAATGTTTCTTGCTAAGTTGAGAGTGTTCCTTCAGGCAAACTTTGTGTTTCTTGTCTCTTTAAGGATTATTGAAAGATTTACTGACCTCTAGAAATAAATGCAACGTGAAGTACATTCATTTTAGTCTAACAAAAGATGTTCATTATTCAATAACTGGAAGCTATTTGATTGGGCTGTAAATTGCTTACCTATAAATAGGAAAAAAAAAAAGAAAAAATATTGTTCAATTATTAGAAATGCACTAGTACATTTCAATACCCAATGGAATGAGACATCTAAAAATAGATTTATCATGATATTTTTGAATGTGTCTGCTTGTTGAAGGGTTGCACCGCTTCACAGTCGCACTGAAGTTGTGAAAATGCAGCCCAGATAACATTGTCCCTGAGTGTTGGAGCACGAAAGCTCTTACTTAAAAGATCGTAGGTCAACCTTTGAACTTAAAAGACTAGTTGCTGAGTGGTGATTGATTACACAATTGGTAACATCTTCACATAAGTATGTTAAAATTTATTTGACTAAAAATATGATATATAATGAGAAGAACCAGGCACTAAAACATGAAAAGCACAGATGCCACCTTCATTCTGTGCACTTACTCTATATTCTACTTTCAGCTGGTCAAAAACTATCTGAGCTGGTGCAACCAGCTGTGGAAGTCAGTCTGGAAATTCCTCAGTAAACTAGGATTAGAGGTCCCATTCGATCCAGCTATTCCCCTCCTGGGTATTTTTCCAGAAGAACTGAAAACATTAGACCACAGCAATGAATGTGCACCTACCTTTATAGCAGCAGAATTTGTCACAGCTAAATCTTGGAAACAACCCAAATGCCCATTAAATGAGGAGTGGATCAAAAAGATGTAGTGTTTTTGTACAATGGAGTATTATTTAACCATAAAGAAAGATAAACTGCAGGCTTTTATAGGTAAATGGATGTAACTAGAGACCACACTCATAAGTGAAATAAGTCAGATTCATACAAGTAAACATCATATTGTCTCCCTAATATAAGAACCTGAAAGAGTAAAATCTGAAAGATACAATAGATATTGTGAAAGAGGAAAGAAACTGCTCAAAAGGAAAGAAAAACTGGGATGAAGGAAAAGAGAAAAAAATGAAGAAGGAAGGAAAAATATATGTATACACACACACAATAGCTAAAATAATTGTACTACTAATTTCTATTGGTTTATTGAAAGGAACAGTTAATGTTTAATTGTTTGATCATTCTTACATGCCTATATCTGGTTTTCTGAGTAACCACTTTGAAGATAACAGTATGTAATACAACAATTGTTAATTTCCTATCACTTTGCTTTGAAATTCTATATCATTTTTTATTGTTTTTATGTTGTTTTGTTTATGTCTTTGATTTTATTATTCTGTTTTTGTTCTTTTCTCTTTAAAATAAAAAAGAAACTATCTGAGCATCACTTTCCACATAAAGAAATGCAAAAGCTTTTTACTACAAGTGACTGCGAGAAGTAAATTTTGCCAATCACATAAGGAGCCCAGCCCAGGACAAAGCTTAGAGGTCACCACCAAGGTCATCCTCTTCCAAGCATGCCCAGCCTGAGGCTTCCGTAACTAAACACTTACAAGCAAGTCTGTTTTGTGTTTTAAATTCTGATACAAAATTCCCATCATGGAGGACCTCTCTAAAGTTATCTGTTAGGTTAATATACGTTGCCAACTTATTATATTAGCTTTCAGTTCTGTCGATGAAAGACAACAAAATTTTGGTTAGTAAATCTAAACCCTTGCTAATTCTGCACTGAATGGAAATCAAATGTTCTGTCGAGGAAAATTGTTATACAGAAATGCACATCAGCTAAGTTGGTGTATGTTATACATAAAATCAATTTATAATTTATTGTATTAACTATTGTATTAACATTTTATATTTGTATATATATTTGCAGTTTGAAATGTAGTTTTATATAGTGTAACTTACAAGGTCAGAAAAAGGTGTTATTTCAAATGCTATTGGAAAGAAGAAAGCATAAAATAAATGCCACAGGTTTTATGGTAATTATTATTTGTTGTAAAACGTATAAAGGTTCTCATTTAATGTTATAAATTAATATTTTGCTTTATATATTAATACGATAATAACAGCTTCATCAATATCTTTCAAGAATGAGTTTCATAGGCAACTGTAAGAGATCATGTTTAAGTCAGTCATATCTTAAAAATCACATATACCACAAGTCCCAAACTATAAGAAACATTATTAGAAGTAATAACCTTCATTTTAGCTCTTATCAGACAAAATTCATGGTGATTGTAGTTTTAAATTACTAAAATAATTTGTGTGCTATGCATTTTGTCATTTATTTTCTAATCGTTTTAAAAACATATATTCAATGATAGTTTTTATAGTGTACTTCAAGAATAAAACTTCAAATTGAGAAAAACAAGGGATATAAGAGCAAGTCTTTGGTAAAACTGTAACTAATAAAGGTACAGTGAAGGTTCTGACAGTTATTTACTACTTTACCTTTTAAAACACCTCAAATGAAAGATGGATTGTATGTAAATACCTCATTATGTAAGCAACAAAAGAGACACAGCTAAAATGAACTTCTTACAGGTTACAGCACCAGTTAGATATGGTGTTGCTAGCACTCTCTTTTGTTACCTGTGTATTGGCTACTTTGATAAATTTACCTCAGGACAATTTATGTAGCTTTTTACTAGCATATATTTGCAATGCACGATAATTACATTCTTTCTGGGGAATTTGTACAAATGCACAGCACATCTCTATCACTGTTACTTTCCTCCCCCTCCCTGGCCTACCTGGTTTTATAGCTATAGTATATTTTCTTTTGTATGATGTTCTTAGACTTTAAAAAAGCAAAGGTAGCTAGGTGTGGAGATGCACGCTTGCATTTCCAGAACTCTGGGAGGCTAAAGCAGGAAGATCCGAAGTTGGAGCCCACACTGGCAACTTAGCAACTGAACAGAAAAAAAAAAAATGTAAAAGGACTGGGCTGGAGCTGAGAACAAAAATTTAAAAGGACTAGGGCTGTAGCCCGGAGTTCAGTCTCCAGTACCTTCAAAACACACTTTTTCATACAAAGGAAAGTGAAGGATAGATGAGACCAAAGATCCATTATATGTTTCATAGAAATCTTTAGGTAAGAAAATCCAGGCAACAGAAGAGAGAAAGGTACTGATAAATAATTCTGATTCAAGGAAATGATTTTGATTAAACATTGTAAAATAGTTAAAGTGACTTATTAAAAGGACACATGTTCCTTAAAAATTCAGCACTGGGACATTCATACAGAAACTTAATCTCATAAAATAATTAATAGGGATATGAAAGGAAAACTAAGCAGTCAAGCAAAACTACCACTGTGTGGATGGAAGAGAGGAGAGACGTCCCCTTCCACCAGACTTTCATCTTCAATTCTTTATTCCAGGAGAAGGTGGATTAAAATGCCTAAGAAAATATGAACTAAGGATATTCTATCTTCCAAAACAATTCAGAGATAAAGCAGACAGTTAAAGTGTCAATAGCATGAGAGAATGAAAGAAATGTCTTTCTGAGTCATTGCTGAAGAATCTATTTGAAGGTGAGCATTAGACAACCAAGCTGACACAACCAAGACTAAATGTGAATTGTTAATGAAAAACATGTAATATTAATCTTAGTTTTGATGATAAAGAAGTTGGAAGAGTTCCTGTGATATTAACCAGGGTGATTAATTTGATATTAAGTCAAGACCCTATTAGTGTATCATACTCTCTCCACATCCTGGCCCTTAGCAGTGATATCTATCAACAAAATAAAAGTGTACTCACCATCGTGCAGAAACAAGATAAACGGCTATTGATTAAAGTAGCTTGTTATTTTAAAAAGCCTAGGCAAATATTCTCCTACAAGTAATTGAAAACTAAATACCAGGATGATAAAGTTACAAATTCAAAAAGAAGTGACATCTTATCATCAGAATGACTGTAACTATTATTCTTATAGAAAATGCAGAAAATAATTGCATACATAAGATATAGCTAAACAGATCTGTGTGGTATAAATAAGCACAGTGTACAGTTAAACTGCTGAGCAAAGATTGTGGACGAGCCAATTATGGAACCAGAAGCACAAACTTAAGAAATTCACTTCTATCTCAAAGGACAAAAGAACGGGCAAACATTAAAATACATGGAATACAGTTCAGAATTCTAGACATTTATCTAAAAGGCGTTCTACAGAGATCTTTGTGGGAACATCAATCAAGAAAAATAAAGCAAAGAACATGTTTACAGTAGACGGATACTGGTTTTCACATACTTTCCAGTTGCTAAGCAGGGTGAACTTATATACATAGAATTAATGATACATATCATCAAAGGTTTTAAAAATCAAGAAAAAGATACTTACAAAATCTTCCAGATGTGGTTAGAAACTGAGAAAGTGTGCTTACAAAAGAACAAGCCTACAGGTGGTACTGGAGTGACTGCATTGAATTATACAAGAAAATGGACAACTAATTTTTAAGGTAAGATAATTAGATTTCATGGTAAGGAAGGTTGTGCTGAAGCAGGAGGAACATGCAAGAATCATCTGAGTCATCAGGGTGATGTAGAGCTATCAAATTATTAGAAAAAATAAAATCTTCTTTAACTTCAGCTTTCAGGTACTGCAGAGGCTTCAGAGGTGTCTACATGGAATATTAATCTCGAATATTCAAAAACTTTCAAACTTAACAAGCTAGCTACTAAACTAAGGTTGTTACCTGTCAAAATAATTCTTTTGAAGGCGTATCCATATTAATAAATGCTTAAAATAACCATTCAGGTGTTCAAGGTATAAAGACAATGTCATTCCTATAAAAATACAAATACAAAATTGTATTAATTTACTGCTAAAGTAATAGCCCAGAAACGCATCCTTTTGGTCTTGCTCTTCACATACTCTAAACTCGTGCTACATAAACTGTGCTTTAGGGAGTATACGTAAGCAGTCCTGGATAAGAACAGAAATTGAGAATCAATATTTAGAATTTCTGATAATACTTTAATAAAACAATTTTATGTGAATGGAATCTAATAATAAAACAACATTATATTTTGTTTTTATTGCCATTTTATATCTTAATAGTTTACTTTTATTGTATTTTTGTAAAATACTGTTGTAAATGATTCCTTATCCAATATATTTGGGAAAACACTGCTTTTATAACCACTAATATATCTTAGTCTTGTCCACAGCACTTTATCTTTAGCACCACTCTGTTGATCTATGTATAGAAAAAAGTGATATTCTCATAACTTTATCTGTACTTCTTTGTCATTTTTGCCAAATAATTGTAAAAGTAGACATTATATATCATATATACATATACTATATATTGCATTATTTCGGTGTATTAATGTTGATTATTTATTTATTGAAAATTGCTTAATATACAATTTTACTTTAAAATAAATCAAGTGGCATTTTTAGATAAATGTAAGTTATAGCTATCAAATATTTTAATACATTTAGTTTTCTCATCTAATCTCTACTGAATATATATGCATTTATTTATTCACTTTAATGAACATATTCTAATTAAAATGAAAATTTACTTATGAGATATCAATTCTCACCATGTACAACAGGAAAAGATCTGTAAGAAAGTAGCTAAAACCCTGCCCTTACTCCGCCGTGCAGGCTGTGTTCCAAAACAGCTGTATTAGCTTATAAAACCTCCAGCAGCGTCTGGGGGTTCCCTTCCCGCCACATCTTTCCAGGGCTTGCTAAGATTTGTCATTTGAGAAGAGCCAGTCTAACAGGTGTGAGGTGATGGTGCAGGTTGTTTTAATTTAGATTTCCACAAAGATTAGACCATTTATTTTGTATCTCTATTGACCCTTTGTATTTCTTCCTTTGAGGAATATTTATTTAACTCCTTTGTCATTTTAATGGGATTCTTTGTTTTCTTGTTATGAAAAAGTTTTGAGTTCCGTACTCAGGATGCCGTCTCCTTACCTGAGATACGGTTTGCAAATATTTTCAGTTTGTGGCAATGTGGATAAACCTAGAGTACATTACATGAGAAATATGTCAGGAGCAGAGAGGTAGAGTGTATGATCTCACTAACACAAAGAAACCAAAAAATTGTTGATTGAATGTAAGAGAGCAGAACAGTGGTTATAAGTGGCTGAGGGCAGGGATGAGGGGAGAGGGGGTGTTGATCAGCAGGTATAAAAGTTTAGCTAGGTAGGAAGAATAAATTCTAGAGTTCAATTACACAGAGTTCAATAAACCTATAATTAATAACAATGTATATTTCAAAATATCTACAAGATGGTACTTTAAATTTTTTCACCTCTATGAAATGATAAATACTTGAGGAGATGGACATGCTAGTTACCTTTATTTGACCATTCAGAAAGTACGAACCCATTGGTACATCTTATTGGACTCTATAAATACACACAATTATTTTATGCCAAGTAAAAATAAAACAACACAAAAATAAAGTCCTAACATTCTTAGAGGCTAGAGAAAAGTTTTCATTTTTTAAAGCAATAATAAACCAAATATATGTACTGTAAACAATATTTCCCAAGAAGAATTAAAAACATCATATAATGATGTATGTGCACCATGTTTATAGCACCTCCATTGTAATAGCTAAATTTTGGAAACAACTCAAATGCCTGTTTTCTGAAGAACAGATAAAAAAGATGTGGTATTTTTATGTAAGAGTACTACTCAGGATAAACTCAAGGCTTTTATAAGTAAACGGATGCGGCTAGAGATCATACTCACAAGTGAAATAAATCAGACTCACATGTGTAAACATCATATTGTCTCCTTAGTGTAAGAAACTGAAAAAGTAAGTAAGATCCAAAATATACAATAGATATTGTGAAAGGAAAAGAAACTGCTCAAATGGAAAGAACAACAGGGATGGGGGAAGAAAAAATATATACACATATATATGCAAGATGGCTAATGGCACTACTATTTTCTATTAGTTCATTGAAAGGAATGATTTGTACTTACCTTGATTAGGTTTGCATACCTATATCTTGTAATCTGAGCAACTACTTTGAAGATAACAATACACGATATAAAAATCATTAATTTCCTATTACCTTGTTTAAAAATTTGTATCATTGTTTTCATTTTTTTCTTTTCTCTTTAAAAAAGAAAATATTAAAAATGAAAAAATATATACCTAAAATGTTAATAGCAGTAAAAATACAAGGACAGATACACTTACTCGTACTGATCAATTTTTCATTTCCGAGACAAGATACCAGCCACCTACTACTCAAAGGAGAGAGATTTGGCCCATGGTTTCAGAAGCTCAAGTCCGTGGTCCCCTGGGTCCCAGAGAGAAGCATCATGGCAGATGGGCGTGAAGGAGGAAGCCTGCTCACCTCCCGGGCCATGAAGCACAGAGGCGGAGAAACAGCCAGACAGGAAGGAGCCACACACCAGGTCCTGTCCCCAAAGTCACATCACGCTCCTTGCACATATGCATCCAAAGGTGTTCTTTACTACCTATGCAGGGAACTCACAAGCCAATCAAGCTGGCAATCACAACTAACCCTCACACTGATTAATCAAAAAAAGCAAAAAAGATTGATGGAAAGAATTAAATACAGACTCAAATAGAAAACACGTAGTGAAATTTATACAGAAACCAAAAAATAAGAAAAATTAAACCCAAGTACAATACGTAACACTTACAAAAGCAGTTGCAAAAATGCCTAATGCTAGAAGATCAAATACAGATAATGTATTACAGGCAGGTGTCATAGGAGGTGTTATCCTTGGAATTTATAGGTGGTTTAACATTGAATAATAAACCATTTAATCATCTCATTGCATTAACAAAATAACAGAACCTTAACAAAATTAAAAACAGGATTGTCTGCAAACCAAAATATTAACCAAAAGCAGAGTTTCTCACACATACACACAAAAGATCTCGTGATTTCTTGTGCATGATGATCAATAACAAGGAAGCTAATCTATGGTGCTGGGAGTTCAGAGGGTGGGTGGGGTCTTTGGGGGGTTGGTGGGAAGTGGCTGGAAAGCACTGTGTCAGTATTTTACTATTTATCTGAGTTTTTCTTACAAGAGTATGTTCACTTTTGAAAATTAATGAGTCTTTTCAATTATACTTTTGTGATCTTCTGTAGAAACTTATATGCTATATTTTAAGAAAACAGCTTACTTAAAATAATGGTAGACTTTTCAACAGGGCAATGAAAAAATTGCAATCATCAAATCTACCTCTGAGAAACATCAGAATTATTTTAAAAATACAAATAAACAAAAAGCAACCATCACAACAAAATTGCTAGAATGAATCAGAGGAGTCCCATGGGCTACTGTATGGGAAGCCAACATCCTGGACAGAAAGGCACTACAGAAAAGTGCACAAATTCTGCAGCTCTTCTTCCCTCAGACCAGTTTTTATTCCTAGCACAAGTCCTGACCGTGAGTCCAGGTAAATGCTGAGATTCCAGCAGATATTCTGCGGGTTTCAATGACCTGAGGGAAAACAACAGAAGATGATAGGTATAGCAAGTGTAGAATTCAGAGGAGAGAGAGCTGGTCAAGGAGTTGCAGACTCTTCAGACTGTGGCACCAGAAATAGGTATAATGATTATGTTACTTTTACCGTAAGACCCTGGCCAAATTATTGCACTGCACCCAGTAAAAGATAGAGAACAGGGCTTGGAGCTCCAAGCAGCCAGTGGGCATTTCCTTCAAGTCACACTGACTGACGAAAAGACAGCACCTGGAGCTCAAGACCTGCTACTGAGGAACCCTGGTAAAAACTTCACTCTCCCAATCAGAAACCCTAGAGGGCTATGTACATCTTAATAGGGGAAACAAGGCAAAGGTGGACCGGAGAACAAGACCACGACAAGGGGCACACTCAGACACTTAGCAGTACTGAGGAGAAATTGCTACAGGCACAACAGCAACCCAAGGAAGCCAGGCAGAAATAAGCACTTAGCACAGGTCCCATGCACATGAGGACCACAAGGAAAGGAGGCACAGCTGATCTTCAATGTTAATCTTCCATATCAGGAATGAAGCTCGTAGTCACATCAGGGGGAAACAGGCAATGAAAGGGGAAGGTGCGTTTCTTGACCCCTGGTTGTGCTGCATTTCTTGATCTGTGAGCATGGTTTTATATTGTGTAAATGATGGCAATGTACAATAGTATTTATAAATATTTACACATGTATTTCATATTTCAATAGAAAGTTACTTAATAAAGAAATTAAATTACATAACCTATTTGAACACTTCGATTTTTAATGTCAGAGGAAATGAAACTTAAGATAAAATGGCAATTTTATATATACTTCATTGAAGAAAAATAGGACAATCAATAAATAATTTCAAGCATAAAATGTATTAAATTTGTAAAAATTTCTGCAAGGAGCATGAAATAGAAATATGATTTCAAAGTGAAAAAATGACATATTTTAGAATGCTACAAAGAGCATGTTCACTATTGCTTAAAGTAGACATTCCACTAGATATGTTTTACAAAATTATTGGCCATATTTATAGTCTATTGGATATATTTTGCAAAATTTTTGCTATGTCTAGTCATCTTGCAATTGTTTTATATTAAACTGTCCATAGTTAGATATGCAGATCTAATATGTTTTTCAGATTCAAAGGATAAAATGAAACAAAAGGAAATTCTATAATCTATGAAACAAAATTATTCTATAAATAATGAAACAAAAGGAGATTCTATAATCTATAATTAAAAACATATTTTAGAGGATAAGCAAAGTGGAGAGTTTTGCTGTTGCCTTGGTGCATTTTCCCACTGACACCTGATAGAAGATCTGTAATGTCCTGAGTTCTCTACCTGCAGAGCCCTCTTCCTAGGCGCTGTGTTGATTAATTCATGTAGCAACGGGACAAGTGTTTGCATTTGTTACGGTACACACTTAATCCTTACCTTATAGGTTTTGCCTACTTTTGTTTATAACTTCACATTTACTTAACGATTGAGTTGTGACATTTTGTGAAACCCCCAATGAGGGCTGGGAAGCATGGTAATAGCTATTGCTTTTATCAAGGGACAAGTGGTACTTTAGCAATATTAGTGCTGATTGCTATGTGGTTGCAGCTTTAGCTTCCTGAGTGGTTACTGGACAACAGCGTGGCTGGAACAGGTGGCATGGAGGGCAAGCGTGTTCCACTCACACAGTGATACTGTACCCAGCCACAAGAGGAAGTGATCTGTTGAGCTTCAAAATGACAAGGAGCGCCTAAAACCCATGCTGCTCAGGGAAAGGCGTCTGAGGAGGGTACATGTTTTAGGACTGCAATTACACAGCATCCCAAAATAGGCAAATCTTTGGAAACAGTCTCAATGTTTGGAATTTGCCTGAGTGTCAGGATGAGAGGGAAAGGACACACGGGGCACGATTTTAGGGCGAGGCTATCACACGTGAGCGAGCAATGGCATATGATGGGCGCGTTCCCTTTGTCAGCACCTGCTGCAGGGAACAGCACAAAAACTGAAATTTTAAATACGGACACTTGAAAAAATACATTTAGGAGATTGTGAGAGGCTGAGACTTTTAAAGAAAGAATGAAGATCATGACAAGTAAATTTAATAATACAATGAATATATGGAAAAACTTCACTGAATGGTGTAGGAGATGAGACGATGACCCGCGTAACTTTTGAAAGGAATGGTACCTGTAACAGAAATAAACTGCACACAAGCACTGCACCGCAGCTGGTGTCGCTGATTCCCGCGGGACTCTGGGTCACCGGTTCTGACACTTCTCCATGTGTGGTGTAATTAAGCAATTGAGGTAATGATCAGCAGATGATAGAAACAAGGATTACTACCGGACTATAACAACGATACAGGCAACCCAGTGGAGGCCACAGAACGATTCCCCCTGTGATGAATGAAAGCTACAGACCTCAGTAAGACCTAATGTTTTACTTAACATAGATATAAATAATGACATAAATCTATAAAGGCCTGGGATGCAGCTCAGTGGAGTGCTTGTCGAGCATGCACAGTACCCTGAGTTCAATATCCAGCACTGCAGATAGACAAAAAATAATAGATAGATAGACAGACAGACATAGGGATAGATAGGTAGTAGATAATAGATACAGGGATCGATACATGATCGATAAAAGATAGATAACATGTGCATGTACAAGAGCTAGAACTGCACTAATCTTTTCACACCTGCAGATAAATGGTATAAAGGTGTGACCATCGTAGCAATGAGCGCACCCAGCCCCCAGCCCCTGATTTCCCGTAGTTTTCTCTTAGAAAAGGAACCAGGACTCCTTGGAGAAATAACCGACCGTAACCGAAGCTGGAAATACATAAGGAGAGCCCGACCGTCATGCAATGCCAGAAGTGGAAGGAGTTAAAAGTTAGCGGGGACTAATCAGAAGGGCGCAAAGACCCACTGAAAGAGCCCCCGACGGTGAAGCTTGGAGAAGACAAGAAACAGAGTAGCACGAACTTGCACTCGATGTGTAAAGAAATATCCACCAGCCGATGTTACCATAGATAAGTGGCTGAATGCATTAATAAATTACCAGAAAACTCTTCCTTGCAGAAGAATTCAAGTAGATCATTTAGACGCTCCATCCTAAAATAGCCGGGGTGAAACGTCCCCCTCATGAAGCCCAGGGGCCTGTGTGCTGTGCCCCGCCTCAGAGGCCGAAAGACCTCACTCCGCAGTGCAGTGGGAGAGGTGTGCACCCCGCCGTCAGCGGCCCCACACAGCGTGATGAGTGGCTCCCTCCCCAGCGCCCGAAGCCCAGGACTTCAGCCCAGCTGCAAGGGAACAAGGCAGGCGGACAAAGTCCAATCCCGCAGTGTGACTTCTCCGAGTGGCCCAATCTGCGAAGGTCACGGCACACAGGAACTGGCACAACCAGGGTGAGACTGAGGGAACCAAACCCGCCCGCACTGTGGTAGAACCCTGGCACAGAAAGAAAACATCGGAGGAGATCAGAATAAGTGAAGGGCTTTAGTTAATAATGTTTCAACAACTCAGCAGCTCTAGCAAATGGACCACAGCCGCCTAACACAAGAAAGGGAAAGGGTGTGTGGGGAGGGTTCAGAGCATGGAGCACCACTCGCTTGATTTTCTGTACGTCTCGCTGTCCTAAAAAGAAAAGTTTATTCATGATAAAGTTTATGAGAAAAAAAGATTAGAAAAAGTCTAGGAAAGCTACAGGGCCTTTGACAAAGAAAATGTTTACTCCTAATAAACTTCGTGAAAAAATATGCAGAAAAAAGGAAAGCTATGGTTTTTTTCAATAACTAGATAAAAATTTTACACTACCCACTTGCTTTTCTCCTTTTAAAAATTCACATTTTATGACTGTAAGTAGTGTCGATTCACCATTTTATTTCATTTTTAAAATTTTATTTTATTTTATTTTATTTTATTTTATTTTATTTTATTTTATTTTATTTTGAGACAGGGTCTCACTATGTAGCCTTGAACTCACAGTGTTCCTCCTGCCTCAGCTTCCTGAATGCTGGGATGACAGGTATGTGTCACCATGCCCAGCCAATTCACAACACTTTTAAGGAAAAAAAATCATGGTGCACAATTAGATGTGAAATCAAATTTGAGGGCTCTATATTTTAAACATCAATTGCAGCAATGCTTAAGAGTAACTTTGTCCCAACTACTTCGAGACCTTCAGCTTACTTCTGGGGTGGAAAAGATCAGTGACGGGGGCTGGGGATTTAGCTCAGAGGCACAGCGCCTGCCTGGCAAGCACAAGGTCATGAGTTCGATTCCTGGTACCGGAAAACCCCCCCCCCAAAAAAAAACAAGATCAGTGACGGCTGAACCCTCACAAGAAAATGTAAAGCCTCACCCTTTTCAGGGCCTCTGAGATCAATTATGTGCATTCATAAAATACACTGAAAGTTTATAAAATTATAAAATGTGAAAAGCAATTATTTAGAGAATACCATTTAATATTTAATAATCTAATTTTATTCGTAATGCAAACTATAAATTATCAGAGAGATGGGCACCTGAATCTTTGGAATCGTCTACAAAAATAATAATTTCTATTGATTTGCTCTTAGCCTGCTGCCTTTGGAATCCATGTCAGTCAGGGTCCTGTGGAACTCTCTGCTGCTGTATTATTTAAAAAACAATAGTACAATGTATCAAAGTGTAGATGCTCATGAGGATTTCAGCAGAATGGTTTTTTAAGAAGTGTTGTGTTTTTCTAAGTAATTGGATTATGTTCATGAATAGTAGGGATTGTGCAATTATGTAGGATTTTCACTTTAATCTTAGCTGGCAGTGTGTTTTCAGTAAAAACCTTGGATTATTTTAAGAAAATACATAAATAATATACTGACAAATATGAGAAACACTTTTTGTCACTTTTGTATCCACTGTAGTTGCTGTTTATACCAGATTTGATTGGAATTAACAGTGATTGCTCTATTACATATTGCTATCTTCAACAAAGTTGCTCAGATTACCAGATGTAAGAATGCAAGATTGGTCAAACCATTAAAGAGAACAAAAAATAACTGAGAAAATTAGAAACCATACAGAGCTTCATCAAACAAGATGGTAGGAAATCTCCAGTGGTTGTTCCATTGCACATTGTTGTCTTCAAATGGGTTGTTCAGATTACCAGATATAAGCACACAAACCTGGTCAGAAAAATTTAAGCATTACCTGTTCCTTTCAACAAACCAATAGACATCAGCGGTGCAATCATCCCAGCTATCCTTTGTTTTTTGTCTATGTTGTAGTTATTTTGTCATTGGCTTTTTCATTCTCTTTAAAATTAAAAAAAAAAAGTTTTTAAAAATGTTCGAAGTAGCAAAACCCTGGGGAGGAGCGCTGCCGCCTCAGCGTGCTTCCCTCCCGGGAGCCCTCAGCCAGGCGCACCAGCCAGTCACACTCAGCATGCCCCGCCCACACCGTCATCTTCCGCTACTGAGGCTCCTCATCTCTGACCATTCCATGTTGTCACAATTGTTTCTTTCCTCCTTCACTTTCACTGTTCAGGAGTTCATTAGAAAGAAGAGCTCTTTTCTTTCATTCTTTTTATTTCCTTCTTTCTTTCCTTCCCTCCCTCCCCTTCTCTTTCTTTCTCTTTCCTCCCTCCCTCCCTTCCTCTTTCCCTTCCTTTCCTTCCTTTCCTCTTTTCCCTTCCTTCCTTGGTCTTGAGCTACAGCACAATGTTCAGGAATTCTGAAAATTCTCCTGATCTTACTTTGAATGAAACTCATTCTTGCCCCTGTAATTGTATGAAGACAGCCTCCAGGAGATTTGAAAAAATAGTTTCATGAAGTGTTGGCTGGTAGAGAATAACACTTATGAAATGCATATAAGAAAGCATCCCGACACACCTCAGAACGTTTTGCCTGCGTCTCTGCACAACTGAAAGTCCGTCCCTCGATGTTTAAGCTGAAGTATAACCTTTGGATCTACTGTATTCCAGTTGTTTGATTCTGGGAGGTAAAAGCACACACTTTCCCCAAGTCGGTTGCATGATTTATAAGCTTCCCAGGACTGTATTTTTAGATAATCTTCACATCTTTGCTACCCCATCCTATTGTTAGTATTTTTTCTTTAAAAAATTTTTAAAGAATCCTGAAATCTGAAATCCAGAATTTCAAGCATTGTGGATCATTCTGGTTAGGTTTTGTTTATCTTGCTAGTGTCCTTAAATTTTTCTTGCATTTAGCTGTTTGAACGTTTTCTTTTTACAGTGCCTGTTCATCTCTTTGCTCTGTCTTTGTACAGTGCTATTTATATTTTTCCTTTTGATTTATAACAATTTTCATAATCTAGATACTAATCTTTTGTCAATTTTATGTGTTGCATAAATCTCTTCATAGCTTCAGTTATAGTTTTGTGCGTAGATTTTCTAGATTTTTTCATGCTATAAAAGATGTCTTTAGTAACTTTTTTTCAGGCTTTGATGCAGTCAGGTATGAGTTATTTCCTTTTTCTTTATATTTATTGCATATTCTAAAGATTTATTCCCCGACTTTGATGGTATAAAAGTTTTTGTTGTGTGTCCTGTCATGGGTTGCTCTTCAGTCCAACTAGAGTGGATGTTTGTGTGTGAAAGGAGTAAAGGGTCAGTATTCGTTTTCCACCACTCTAACAAATAGCAATAAAGGTAGTGGCCAAAAATAAGACCAATCCATTACCGCACAGCTTCCGCAGCTCAGAGGTCCAGAGACAACATCTGTGCATTTGCCCGAGTCTCACAGGTGAGATCGAGGTAGCAGCTGGGCCGGGTTTGCGTGTGGAGATCAGCAGCACTTTCAAGCTCCTTGTTTGTTGGCCACATTCATCTCCTGGCAGCTGTCGGTGAGGTACCAGCTTTCTCTCCAGCTGTGGGCCAGGGAGTAGCCTCTGGACCAGGAGGCTCCCTCTGCTCTGTGCTTCAAGGGCCCGTCCTCCTAACGCAGCACTGCTGTAAGGCAGCAAGACAGCATCTGCTGCTGCTTTGCCTCCTGTTGCGGGCCTGCCAGATGAGGGAGCGCCCACACAGCATTGTCTTCTGATTAACTCAGAGCTGACTGACTAGGGCTATTAATTACACAGCACAGTCCTTTCACCCAAGCAGGGGAGGTAACATGCTCGGAGCAGAGGTTCAGCCCACACTTACAGAGGAGAGAGACTGGCTCCCCTCTGAAGAGGAACACCCGAGGGAGTCAGGGAACAGGCTCCGCGGGGTCTGCTCACTCTGCACCCTGCGGTGAGCCGATTGGCCTGGTCCAATGCAGGTCATTTTATTTTTCACTTTCATAAATCAAATTTTGATATTGTGTAGTGTTTTATAGAGTCTGTGCTCAGTTTCATGATGTAGTTTCTATTTACTGGAACATTTGAATGACTATAAGGTTATGGTAATTCTCGGCAGCAAGTCAGCAAGGCCTGCAACCTTGCACCTCTTCAGAGATTCCCTAACTGAACACTCCGTACGAACTGGCACGCTGTATTTCTGTTTAATTCTTAGAATCAACCAAAAAATAGTCAAAAATTCTTCATCAAGGTTTGCAAAAGGGGCTGGGGACTTAGCTCAGCGGCACAGCACCTGCCTGGCAAGCGCAAGGTCGTGAGTTCGATTCCCGGTATTGGAGAAAAACCAAAAAAAAAAAAAAAAATTTGCAAAACTTGATAGCTTTAATAATCTATAACTATTTTCCTGGATCTAATTCATCTTTAATTTGTTTAAATCCCTTTCCATGTATCTCAATAATTCACTGAAATTTTAATAAATATCTTTAAGAGTTTTGCTAGATTTTTCCCTATCAAGTTTATATTTTTTTCCTCCTGTAAACAGAATAATTAAGGAGAATTTTCAAACTATAGTTTTAAAAGTACAAAGAAATACAATTAATTCTTATGTATTACGTTTCAGCTTCTATTTTGCTAAGCACTCAAAATACTACTAATAATTTAACTAAAGGTTCTCATGTGTTATCACATAGGCAATGATGCAGTCTATTAGTGTATACCCTTATTTTTTTTCTGTGTTGACATGTTCTAACTTGCTTTGTTTTCTAGCCGAAATGTCGAAATGTCGGTGAAGTAACAAGCGAGAATGCCAATAACTGTATCCTTGCTGTGTTGCTGAACTTAAAAAAAGGCTTTCAAAGTTTGAAACTGTCTTTGTAGTTCTTATGAATATAAAGAAATGAGTGGAAGAACAAATTCCAGGTGGTGACTGTGAACACCCAGGACTATCTTCGCCTCTCCAGGATCATCCTGGACTCAGGACAGTGTCACACTTGAGGATCCCTGGACCCGGCTCCCCGGTTTCTCCAGAAACAAGCAATTTAACAAGGAGAAGCCCTGGGAGAGTGTCCTGTTTCTTTGATTTGTTGGTAAAGAAGGATTTGTTGGGGTGTGTCCTGAGGATGAATCACTCCATTGTTGATGGAAGCTGGGACTGTAGGTGACAATTTATCATCTAAACACACCCAGAGTTTTGTAAATCAACTTCCTGACATTTATTCCCCCAGGCTTCAAAAGTTGTACAAGTTTCCTAGATGCTACAAAATGTCATTACATCTGAAATACCTAAGCTCACTTCAGTTTCGAGTCCAGTCTTAAGAAAATGAATGTCTGTTACCGGGAGTGATCCCCAGGAGGAGCTCTACACAGAGGAGAGGACAAGCTGGATCTCCCTGCAGCCATGACTTCCTTCTCAGGGGTACGGTGTACAGTGGCCAAGAACAAAAACAATGTTAAATTCAGACCAACCATTGTTTGAGAGGAAATGATAATTAAAACTGCAATTTAAAAGACTGAGTAACTGTTCCAATGGAACATAATTTTTAAAACATTTTTATAGGAACTGTGGACATACTGTGCGTGAGTCATAGTATGGTGGAAAGCTTACAGAAGAAATCTAAATTCAAACATTGAGTTCTCAGGGAAAGCTGTGGCCCAACAACAACTGAGCTCCTCTGACTCCCTGGAAATAGACTTTTCCCCTCATATAGTTGCAGAAGAGTATCTCTAACAGCCAGATACAGATCTTCATCCTTTGCAGGGCCGAATCAAATGTGAGCTAACTTCACAGCCTCATCAGCGACCTAGCACAGATGTTAGGACATTGGCTGGAATGAGTGGTTCATTGAGAACTGAGACAGAAACATTGGGTCAGTTTCTGTTAACACAAACACCTTGTAGACCACAGTCTCACTGACCCCTTCCTGCCTTGAGCAGCATAGTTTCCGATTTCCAAAGACACGGTGATTATCTCATCAAAGTAAATTGCCTTCTAAAGAAAACTGATTCTTCTTAGGGGCTGTGCCCTCAATTTTCAGTACTTTCAGATCCATAATTAGAGGCAAATCATAGTAATCCAGGAGAAGTCTGCCCCTGGAGAAGGTGTATGTATAGCAAAGTTGGAAGCGTTTTACAGGAACTTTTGGAACATGTGAAAGGATAAATTCTGAGAGTATAAAATCAAGGAAGAATATAATACTGGACTTTTTCTAGGTTTTTCAAATTTGCGGGAGCACATTGTAGAGACTGAGCATCTGATGTGCAATCTTGAGCATGAGATCAGCGCTCACACCGCGCTGGATGAATCAGTGGAAGGGCAGCAGGGCAGGATGTGAGCTGAGATGTGTGCATTCCCTTCATGACTCCAGCAGATGATACAGGAGTAATGCTGGTGTTTCCTCATCAAGATAAACACCTGTCCCCTGCCTTGTTTCTAGATGACAGCAAAGCAAACAAGAAATGGGAAGGAGAAAAAGGGGTATTATGAGCACAAGCTATAATCCGACCACCAGTTTCAGAGACAGGACAAAAGAATTCTGCATATTTTATTCCTGGGTTTGACTTGTGAATTATTTCTAAATGTCTTAGTTGATTTTATGTCCACTGTTAGCGCCTTCTTTTGTTGTAACATGCACTAGCTATGGTTAAGGTTTAAATTCAGTCAGCGTTCAGCATGACACTGAAGGACAGTGGTGAAAATAAGAAAAGGAAGGACAGCCATCCAGAAATCAGTAATGAAGAATGAAATATATTGTACCTCTTTGTATGGGGAAAAATATGACCTAAACTCCATTCAACATGTAGCAGAAGATGTTCCCTGCTCAGCCAGGATACTTCAGTCTGTTAGTTACCCAGGTATTAGTTCCTGTTACTTTTGTCTCTTAGAAATGGCTGGTCACTGTGGTGCCTATTTGGTCACTATGATGCACATGGTATAAACCAATCCCCAATTGACAAGCCATTCTGCCTCTGTACTTTCTGCTTGCTTATCTCATATAAGCCCTAGACCACCAGTGATCAGGGCCTGATATTCTGGGAATGATCCCAATCAATGTCCATTGACATAAATAAATCTGCCTCTAAATCCTGGGTGTCTTTTTGATGTTTCTGCTTGCCATAGCAGAGATTTTGATTGCTGAGAAGGAAGAGAATAGGAAAGTTGGCCTGAGGGCATCACAAGAAGCAGCAGGATTTCACCTTTTCCAGCCTTGAAATTGCACTAGTGAAAGACTTTGCCTTGAGAGGAAAGCTGCAGTGTACCATGTTCCAGAATGATGGTGGCTGCACCATGTTCCAGGATAGGGGAAGCATAGAGAATTTGTTCCTTAGAATTGGATTCAGAGTGCTCGGTGATCCAGGCACTCGAGCCCTACAAGCCAGAGAGACAAAAACTTGGCTACTTCTCCAGCTGGCAGCAGAACTTGGTATCATCCATGTGGTGCTAGTTTTAGGTGCATGCAGAATGCAAGAGTTGTAGGGTTCAGAAGGCTTCCACCTTAATTTCAGAAGGCCTGGGAGGCCAGGAAGTGTGCTCCTGAGAGGGCAATATGTGAAGCTGTGAGGGTGAAGCCAAAGTTTCACTGGAGACCTTAGAATTTTGGTGAATCCAGGAACATGGATCATCTGAAGAAAACTACAAGGAAGGAGCAGAGCTGGGCCAAGAAAGAAGCCATGTGATTTACAACCACCAATGGTGCCAAAGGGGCAGAGTGACAGAAGCCCTTTGGAAATAACGTCTTTCCTCAGATTGTCTCGGATGCTGCACATGGAACTACAGGACTTAATGTTTGCCCCACTGGATTTTAGACTTGCTTTTATCCCATTCCTTTGTATCCCCGTGTTTGAAACTTTTGGAATGGAAATGCCATTGGTACTGAAAATGTTCAACTTTCTTTTCCTTTGTACAGGGGATCACAACTAAGAATTTACCATAAATCTCAGAGGACACTTGCAACTTGAACTTTTCAGCAGTGTTGAAACTCGTAGGACGTGGCAACTCTTGGAGATGGACCAAATGCCATTTGCAAAAAGGGATGTGCATGAATGTTTAAGGGGTCAGGAGTGGAAAGTTATGGTTTGTGTCTAGATGTCCCCGCAAGGCCTCATACAGTCTTGGGGGTCAGGCTTTTTTGAAGGAAGCTGAATCTAGTGTGTGTGATTGATTCATAGTGCAATGTTGGGAGTAAGGGCACAGGGATTAAGGCTGGATGATTGATGGATCAATCCACTGCTTGGATTGGCCCCACCCTAACCCCAGCAGTCTGGACAAGATAAGAGGGGCAGAAACAGGTTTGTTTCTCTGGTTTGCTCTTGTTGCTTTTGCTGTCTTCTGCCACCTTGAATGATTGCTGTTGCGTCATGACACCTTGCCTTGGAGCCAGGTGATTATGAACTTAAACCTCCACAAATTGTGAGCAAAACAAACCATTCCTTCCTTAATTTTTTGTGTTGAATATTTAGCCCCAACACAATGAGAGAAAAGCAACTAAGAGAACATACAGTAGAGTACTATTCTGCCATAAAAAGAATAAACTTGATCATTTGTAGGAAAACGGGTGCACCCTGAGACTGTAATGTTAAGTGAGACAAATCAGACATGCAATTTAAATATTGCATGGCTGCTTTTACATGAGAAAACCAAAGTACAAATAAAGAGAAAAATAGATGGTGCATAGTAGGAAGTGGGGAGATAAATGTTTCTCAAAGGAGAAGGGGATCAGGAGATGGAGGGGGAGAAGCAGGGAGAGGGAAAGGGATGAAGAAGGAGTGGGGATGTGTCAGGTATGTGCATCGACTCCCCTCGAGGAACGTAACTGTTACGTCCTGCATGCATGTGCTGATAAAATGACCTGAGAAAACAGGCTAGGCATATATTGCTAAATATAATTGTACACAAATTTAAATATAATATTAGAAGAGCTTTGAAAAGTGCTGACTATTAAAGCTATGGGTTGTACCTGAGCTGGTTTCCCAGCACTCAACAGTGACTGTGCCATTTTATGTCCCTCCTTCATTAGAGCGCAGTCCTGGGTGAGCACTGTCTGAATCCCCCTGCTAGTTGAATCCCAGGTGCATTCTGACACCAGGGCTGTGTGGGAAAGGAAAGATGCCTCCTACAGCAGGGAGAGGGATACATGTTCCTCCCCTAGAGTGATTGCTCCGATGTCTGAGTACTTGGTGTTTTAGCACCTATGGTCCCTGCCAGAGGAGAACGAAGTCCCAGGAGGAAGGGGAAATGTTTTTAACACCTAGATAAAATGAAGTATTAACCACAAAGCTTTCTGAAATCCTGGGTTCCAGGTCTCCCCACCTCCCAGCTGCACCCTCCTGCTCCCCAGAGAACAGTTTGTTCTCTGGATCTGTTAAAGTTTCACTTTTCTTGAATTATTTTGAGTCAGGTTTCATAACTTTCAAACAGTAACCCCAAATACACAAACATACTCAGCAGCAAGACTCTGACATACCCACAACCTGTACATTTCAGCAGATATAGAAATAAAATTCACACTTTGCATCTGGTTTAATAAAACAGTTGGTATACAGCTTTTGCCATAAAAAACCAGGTTTAAAAAGGGAAATATCAGCCAGATGAGGTGGTGCATGCCCGTCATTCTGGTACTCTGGGAGGCTGAGGCAGGAGAATTGCAAATTTCAGCCATGCCTGGGCAATTTAACCAGAACTAAACTCAAAATAAAGAAGGGCTCGAGATGTAGCTCACTGCTAACACCCTGGGTTCAATCCCCAGTAATGCAAAACAAAACAAAAATGGGAAATACCACTATTAAAACTCATGATATGAGAGAAAATGCTAAGTGATGTATATATAAGCTATATATAAAATATAGGGATACTGATGGTTCTGCAGTCTTTAAATCTGAGAATTTTTATGGATTTTTGACATTATAAAAATATAAAGTTATAAAGGTATACAAGTGTATGTTTTCCATTTTTAAGCATATAGGTATGATATGCAGGTATTTATAAATTTGGTTGTCTGTATAATATGTTATTCTATTAGCTGATATCTGAGACACATAGCAGAAATCAACTTCAGGATTCAATCTATTGACTTATTATCCTAAGCATTTTAAACAATTTCATCATAAAATATACACATTTGACAAGCCACCATGGGTAGTGAAATTTCCTGGGAAGCCAACAGGACAGAAGTTCATGCATAATAAAGGTTCTGATCCCTCAGTCATCCATTCAGTTGAGTTAGCTCTGACACAGTTACTGTGAGGGCAGTGACATCGGATTGACAAACGGCCGAGAAATCAGGTAAGGTGAACACTTTTCTTATGTTGAGTGCAGCAACCCTTTAGGTTCTGTATTCATGAGCCGTAATGAAAAACCAGCCACGTCAGCCAGCTGGTGATGGAAGTTATGATTCCAATATCACTTAATGGAGAAGTAAGCAGCAGAAAGTTGTTGTGCATTCTTTCCTTCAGAGGAAGAAAGGGATTAAAGCAATACAAGGATGAGGCAAATTACTCAGGCACAGTCCAGCTCCGGGTGGAGGTTAAGGAAGCCATCACTGACCCTGTGCTGCTGCAGGAAGAGTGCTTCTGTCCAGCACAGCACTGTGGGACTGGATGGTCCTGCACAGGAGGCGGTGAGCAGGGCTAAATTTCAGCAGTGAAGACATGTCTATGTTCAGACCTTAGAACAGAGAGCCGTGGACTCAGAGGGCTTCGCGGTCCCCTTAGCGTAGAATCAGCCTGAGCTTCTAGGAGCTGATCACCTCGTCCAAAGACAGAGAAGACCGCAACTGTCTTTCTGATCATCTGAGCATTATCATTAACATTACAGCCACATTCGTTCGGTGTTCCTCCAGGGACCTGAAAAAGTAGATATCCCTCCAACAGACTGAATTTACACCTCGTACAGCTGGTGATTTGCTGTTTGTCTCTTCCCTGTGCTGTCAAAGGCCCTTTTCCCTGGCTGTCCCCAGGCCCTTCTCACTGCTCGCCCTCATCAAACCCCTGCTCTGTGCTCCTGGAGACCCCTTGCAGTCGCCTGACTGAAATTCGCAGTGGTGGTTTCTTCCTTTCTCCTTCCACACCACCAGTCTACAGCTGTTAATCAGAGTAGCTGGCCCTTCCCGACGCGGGACCTCACACACACAGGTGCACTGTGGAGCGAACGTGGGGAGACGCCGGGCACGTGCGAGGAGAGTGGTGGTCACGGCATGGTGCGAGTGGGCTTCTATCGTCATTCACACACCTAACTTCTTACGTACTCTCTGTGTACAGTGATATATTCGAGGTCTCGGGAGTGCACTGAATGGATGGATGGAAAGGAATGTCTCTAGCTTAAGAAGTTAGAAAATAGAATTGGGGCAGTTTTGTAAAGAACTATAACATGTGACAAAATTAAATCAACCAACTTTCCTGAAGGAGGCACGGGTGTCCACAGGTGTACAGTGTGGGGAGCGACTAATTCAACTCGGGACCTGGGTAAGACACTGCCGGTGAAGAGGACTTCACGGGGAAATGCTCAGCCCCAGCCACAGAGAAAACACTAGGCCGATGAGTGGGGAAAGGAGGAAAAAGCACTGCTGGTTTTGATGTTCATTCCTTTTTTCGCATTAAGCAGATATTCAGGGGCAGGCAAAAGCACAAAGCAGCCTGAGAAAAATCAGGGGTAAAGCCAGGTGCCCCAAAACAATAGAAGCATTAGTCAGCACTGGATGATTTCAAGTGAGAAGAACAAATTGCAGCTCGTTCTCAGAACAAAATTAGAATAGAAGTAGGATAAATTGGTTGTAAGAAACAAAATCCAAAGCAGGGATCTGCCACAGATCAGACAGGATTATGAGCAGGGTCTGGCAGTTCATCAAGATGCTTTTTCAGCCTCCTATCATTCTTTGTTCTTCTGATGATTCTATTTTTCTCACTTCTGCCACCGGCTTAGGGAGGACCTAATAGGAGCATACCACAGTTCTGGAGTGTTCCTGTTACCATGCTTGCCTGCAGAGCAAAACGGCCAGGCACACAACTCACAGCCAACACTAATGTCCTGCGAGGTCCCGAGTGAGGTGTCCGCCCCTGGTCTGACGGGCAGATGGGCAGTGGGTGCATTCGGACTTCATTTTCATGTTCAGGTGTTGCTGTACTGTACATTGTGCATTTGGTGACTGACGTGCCTCACCAAGAACTTCTATAGGTTCACGAATCAAGTAGTCAGGTCACTGGTTCCATTAAGATTTCAGCACAGTAGTCTTCCAACCACCTCAGGCTTAGCTGATTTTCACATGCTCAGCAAGGAAATACCAGACATATGGAGGACCAAACAAGAAAAGAAAACCCATATCATTAAGGACAAAGTACCAAGATTTACGAAAGACATACCTGTGCAGCTAAATACTGCTGCAAACAGAGAAAAATTATGTGAAACATTTGTTTTCTACTTGTAATAAGATTCAGGAGAAGAAAACATGGACCCCACTGGACATACTGTCTCCACCCGTTTCCACTTCTCTGCTTGCCTTTGGAGAAGGCTGAGGCGCCCTTTGCACCTTCTGCTGGTAGAGTGTTTTCTTCCTAAGAAAAGACGAGGCTTGCTGAGAAGAAGGCACAGCCGACTGTTCTCACCCTAGGTCTAATTCATAATAAATTTAGCTTCTCTCCACCTGAGGAACATCACTGATTGTCTGTTCTAGTTTGGGGTTTGAGTCCTGTGGCTTTGCATCTTTTCTGAATGGTGGAAAATTGTAATCAGTGCACCAGAAGTTCTCTGTGTGCTGTCTCTTGTGATCTCCAGGCCTACATAAACCTGCATGATGTTCAAATGTGAGGTGTGAAGGTGGATATAGGAGGCAGAATTTTACAGAAATGAAGATCATGCAAGTGGGAAGAGTTAGGGATAGTAGCATAAATGTTAAAAGGCATATCTACAGCTGTTGAAGCCCTGTGAGTCGTGACAGCAGTAGAAATGTGTCATTAATGGATAGAGGATAATGAGACACTACCTAGAAGGAACAGTGACATCAGACCAACAGACTGCAAAGACAGGACAGGCTTTCTGTGACACTGAGAATGCTTACAATGGGCCACAGGTAGCAGAGAGCTGGTAGAAAGCAATATCAGAGTGATACATAGCATAAAGAAATGAATCCCATTGGCTTTTAGAGGTGTCTTCGAGAGTCCAGTTAAGACAACAAACAGGTCCTTTGCTGAAAAATTACTTTGTACTGATGCAAGGCTGCAACTCCAACAGGCCTGATAACAGAGTGTGAGATGGTGACTGTGTTTCTTAAAAAGTGGATAAAATGCAGCTCCCTGTGAAACCCTGGAATTGGCAAACTCTAGTAATGTTCCAAGCACTGGGTCAGTGCAGAACACCATGCGTGAAGCGTCTGCATTTGTAGAGCTCAGTACATCCCACAGACACCTGAAGTTCCATCCTGATTGAAAGTCACAGAGGGGGACAGGTTGTCTGTCTATGCTTCCTCTATGCAGCTTTTCAAAAGGACCATGATCATCTCATCTATGGATATCTGCATTGTGGCCTCACTATTTTTCCAAAATTAGATCTGGAAATGTTTAAGTCAGGCTAAAAAATCAATATATATATAGATACCAGGCTTAGAAAGGCAGTATTAAAGAACACTCCACATTAGATATTAAACCTTTAATTCATGAGCCCCTGGTGAATTCCATTTTTTGCTAAAACAAGTGCTCCCATAAGCAATTGAAAAATAAGATTCTCCTTTCTTTTTGAGACAGGGTCTCACTATATAGTGCAGGCTGGCCTTGAACTCACTGTGTAGCCCAGGCTGGCTCTGAACTTGCAGTGAACCTCCTGCCTCAGCCTCCTGAGTACTGGGATTACAGGAGTGTGCCACCACCCCCAGCTCAGTTTTTGGCAATACTTCTCTTATAACCACATGATAAGCACTATCTCTCCAGGTGCTCATGCATAAATAGGTCATCTCAGAGGCATTGTGATCAGAGGTGTCTGGCTGAAGCCTGCACACAGCAGCCACTAGAGTAAGCTCTCGCAGAACAGTGGTGGTGACACGAACGCTTCACTTGGCCTGTTGTGCAGCTCAGGCGTGGAACTTTGTACCCTTGGAAACAGGTGTGAGCCTTTCATGTTTCTTTACTTGGTATCTAAGAAAGACTGATGTATCTGGGTTATGAGAAGACATGGGCTGGGAAGAGTACTTTCCTCAGTCATCAAGAAGTGTTTCACAGCCACAGAGAATCACCCCTGGCCCCTTTTGGCCAACATGTATTTGATGGAAGTCTGGTGTCTATAAGATAATTACCTTACCATTCTATTTTCCTTTTTTCATTTAATTTTTACTAGCACTTGTTTATAAGATACATGCATGATGGTTACAAGTAAAATTTTCTTATTTCATTAGCATGAAAAACTGTAGGAAACAAAGATAACTGGGAAACAAAGACATGAATGGTACATGTGGGCCAGGGCAGAAATGACACCTGACACCCAGCCCTCAGCAGACAGAGGGTTCTCCTCTGTAATATAATAAACGTCAGTACTCTGAGCAGAAAATTTTGACTATAGAGAGAAAGTATGATTCTTTCCCTTGAAAATATATATAAATTATGATTGTGCTAACATTTCCTATGACCAGACTTTCTCAGTGAACTTCCTGTTACAGGCTTTGTTGCTATCATTGGTTGTTACTATTGGCCAATGCATTCATTTATGATTTGTTTAGACTTTGGTGATGCAGGGAGACCTGCTGAGCTACACAGAGTGGAACTAATGCTGAGCAAATTCACTTGCAAAGCATTCAGTATGAATTCTGCACACCAAACAGATCAGCTCTGGGCCTGAACTGCTGTAAAACCCACTCACAGGACTCGTCATGCCCGTTTACGGGAGACGAGAATCCCACCAACTTGCATGTGACTGTGCTTGTCGGCAGCACCCACCACTCAAGTGCAAGCTTGGACGGACTGCGTTTATTATGTCAAAGGCAAATGAGCAGCTGCTCAAATCTGGACGGTAGAATTTTAATATAACATCTGCACAATTTGACATCTCTAGAATCAGCTTTTCCTCACCAAAGAGCTTTCTGTGAGTTTCATTGAGAAACTGCTCGTTCCAATGTTTCCTATACTGTTTCGTGTTCCCCACAGAAACAGCTCTTCTAAACAGCATGGCCAGGCACAAAAATCTGTGCCACTGAGACAGCTCCAACCCCTTTACATCCCTTTTCAACTAACCCTCAAGGTCACTGTCATGTTTTCTGAATTCATAAAACTGCCTATATTTCTGCATTAGTATCCTATCAGTAGAAGAATGAACGCTTGAATAGTCTATGGCTATTTCCAATTTCCAGGCAATCTACTTTTAAAGTATCTTTCTGCTATATAACATTCTCTTTTCCATAAATGCCTCTTGGAATTTTGAGAAAATGATGGCCCAGAAATGGAATGTCTCTGTGCTCTGTCACAGGACACAAAGGCCATGAATAAGAAGCATAACTCTTACTAGAATGAAATATGCATATCTGGCATAAACAGGGCTAGAGAAAGTATTATCCTCACACCACAGAAAATACATGACTCTGAACAAAAATGACCCAACTGAACACAAGCTTTAGACAGAGAGAAAAATTCCCTCTATATACAATTTGTGCCAAATTATAAAGAAAAAAAAAAAAAAAGAGGAAAAAATAGAAGACAGCTAGGCAGCCTGGCCAAGAACAAAAGCATGGAGCTGCCCCTGCAGGACACTCCTGGGCCTGGAGCTCCTCTCGGCACCCCCACACTGTTAGTTTGTGCTGATCACCCAGGTCAGTGCTTTCACTGGGCAGATGTGTGCGTGCGCAGGGTGTATTTTAATCGTCTCCCCCGTCACTTCCTTCTCCGCCCTTCCCCCACTTCACATTTTGGGGGCTTCAGTGTGTATAACGTGCTTTGATCACAGTCATCTTACCTATGACCGCCCCTTCCTTCCTCTCCAACAGCAGCTTCTTTTCTATATTCACGTCATCATTGTGGATTCACCTGTAAGAGAGAACAGCCGATATTCGTCTTTCTACCTCTGGATTATTTTGCTCAATATTACGATCTCCACATCTTTCCATTTTTCTACATATGACAAAATTTTATGTATTTTTTTTAATGGCTGAATAATATCAGATAAAATTGGTCACATTCCTGCACTCAGGAGAAATCTCCTTGGTTTAAAGGGAAAAGACCAGCACTACTGGAGACGGGATTTTCCATTTCTAATGACTGTCGCCACAGCGAGACTAAGCCAGGAGGAAAACTAGGCTGGAATGAGGTGCAGCTCCACATCATGAGCTGAGCGGAAAGTACAGCGACCCAGAGAGCACAAACACAGAGCAGGACCTGGCGGTGCTGTGCAGAACATACATGTTCACAGCAAGGATGACGGAGCGAGGGCATGGCAGGGATCAACAGCAAATCACAGACAGAAAGGAGCTGGTGGTCAGACACACAGAGCCGTCAATCATACTCTGTTTCTTTGGCAACCAGATGGCCTCAAGGCCCAGGGTAAGCCAGCCGTAAAAGCCCCTTCTCGTCCTGGTCCAGAACAATCACTTACCCAACTCTCAACCGTGTGGATGAATTTTAGAATTAAGGCAATAGTGAGTGAAGGAAAAAAAGGAAGCCATGTCCACTATTAGAAGGGACTGAGGGATTAGGAATATGTGGAAGATGGTAAAAACAAATACAGGGAAAGGACATAAAAGTCAAACAGTGTGAGCTTCCCTGAAAAGCGCACACAATAGAAGGAAATTAATGATTTACAAGCGGTAATACTTAATTAGAAATATACTTCTGCTGCTTTACAAATGTCTTCTAGAGGAGGGAAGTTTTCAAATGATGTCAGCGAGACCCGAGACCCAGTTTTCATCAGAGTAGCTACACTGGGCCCACCCACATAAACCAGAATAATCTCCCCATTTTAAAATGATCTGAGCATAGCTAACTATAATTCCAGCTCAAAATTAGCTCCCTCTGCTGTATCACTTGAAAGGCCTATTTCCAGGTTCTCGGGACTAAGACCTGGACATTTTGGTGGACTCTGGCGATCACAGAGGTATTTTCAAGGAACTGCAAGAAACCAGGACTCACCAACACCCAAGATTGAGGCCCATGAGGGGATTTTTTTTTTTTTTTTTTTTTACCTCAAAGTAAAGTGTTAGTAGGTGGGGTTGACAGCTCTGGGCATGTGGGGCTGAAATTCCTAGGCGGTGCCTCACTAGGGCCGGGGTGGTGACAGCACAGCTGCTGGTTACAAAGGCAGAGCTGATGAACCGTCTCTACAAATAGGAAGGTGGGAAGCAGCAGGCTTCTAATAAAAGGCTTAAAGGCAAAAGGGGAAATTAGACACCAGAATTCTGGAAGTACACACTGTCACACGGTTTGAAGAATGAAGTATATCAAAGAAAATCTAATAAAAGATGAAACTGTATGAGTAGAAAAGGAAAGCTGCCTTTATGAAACACTCTGATGGTTGGGCGCACAAAGGCATCAGCATTACCTGACCAGCTGGGTAAGATGATGCTCTGTCCTCACTGTCCCATTCTTCTCACATTTGTTAAGTAAATAATTAAAATTTACCCCCCGCACCTCACTTTCCTTGTTAAGTAAATTGCTTTACAGCTCATAGCTCAGCTTCACTTTTGAAAACTATCAGGGAACAAATTGAAATTCTACAAAAAAATTATACATTTACATAAACACATTTTATGATTCTGGATGAGAAACAGAAACATTTTGAAAAGGAGGGATGCAAATCTAAGTTGTCTTGCGTTTAGATTAACTTCAAAAGTAAGGAAAGTAAAAACCGTAAATCTTAAAATAAGGGACTTACCGTTAAAGGAGTATGATATGAAAGCAGTTAAAGAAAATCAGTTGCATTACATTCAATGACTCCATTGTCTTATGCAAAAAATAGAAAGAAATAATCATTTAGAGTAAGATTTTAGGTTAGCACATGCATATTTGGTAATATATTAAAATTTAGAAATCCAGGATTACAGTTCTGGAGAGCTTTGCAAAAGTATTGTTAGTTGCTTAAACTTTATACTGAATTCCTGATAAGTAGCCGCTTTGGCAATTTTCCTCCAATCAAGCACCTTGGTTCTTGCTAATGCAAGGTGGGGCAAACACGTTTTTAATGTGCGGACTTTCTTTATCAAGCTTCTAAATTCAAGGTAACACCACATTGTTGATTTATAAAGTCAAGTATTCAATGCTAATGTCAATATCACTTTTTTCAGTGTTTTCTCTTAAAAGTCCAACTTGTGGAAGTTCAGCTCTTGCAAGGACGGGCTGCCTGAACAACGGGGCGCTTAGATGGGTCACAACCCAGCCAGGGCACTGTTCAGAGAAAACAACAGCAGCAAACCATAGTTGTCATCTTGCCGGAAGGAATGTGTTTGCAGTATTCCACGCTTTTTGCCTGGACAAAGTAAGGAATGAGGGGAGGGTAAAGGAAGAGAGTACAGTGCATTTTTAGTTTTTCCTAAACAAGGACATAAAGTAAATCACAAATAAGTAAAACTAAATAAGAGGTATCTGGCTTACATCTGTCTGAACATGCTGAGAAACAGTCTTGTCACATGGCTTGTATTTAAGAATATCAATTCCATATAAGAGGAACTAATGAATTCTCCCCTTGGACATTTGTTAATAATTGAGAAATAAGACACAAACTAAACTGTGTTAGAGTTGCTTTATCTGAGCAATATGAAGATAACTGGATGCTATAAAATAAACTTCAGACCCCCTACAGTCTTTAGGAATTGCTGTTCCCTTCACCCAAAGGGACAGACAGAGCAGGTTCTAACTGTAAACTCAGGCACCATGGCTAGTAAGTGGGAAACTTTTAGCAAAAACGTAAATTCTCTGAGCCTAATGGACACCACGTGAGGACTATACGTAATCACAATAGCTACCTCTCTGGTACTAGAAGCATTGAAATTAAACACATAAAGCAATACCAATTGCAAAATAACTGCCCAGGGAACTACCATTACTGAACTTAGATTCAGCTCATAGCAAACATTAAATGGATCGAGAATAGTTTTGAACTGATAATAGTGATGATACCTTTATACATGCACAATTCATTTCTTTGCCCTGAGCACTGTTAAAAAACACTGATTTAGAAATGAATATGAACAATGACTTTAATATCTTCATTGCACAAGAACAATGTTTAAGTATACCATCATTCAATTCAAGTTTAAAATGGAATGTTCCTTTTTAAGGAGTGAATCCATTAACTTGAAAATCACCGTATCTTGTGACAAAACTGAGTGATACTTATAAGATACTTTTTGTATTATAATATTATATTCTATATTCATACCATAATGGTTTAAAAATACTTTTTGAAAAAGTCCAAGTTTTTTTTCTTCCTTTCAGCTGCCTGTGAAGGCTAACTCAGACCATGGAAAGACCGTGAGGTTGCAATGCAGGGGGACTCCAGCTAGTCAGAAGAGAGAGGCTGGGGAAGATACGGTCCAACTGGGGAGCTACGCAGCCACCCGGAGTGAGCTGAGCATTAGATGTTCCTGGTGCAGTACATCACTCGGGTCACCATGCACCATCTGAAGATCAGCCTGACTGACTGCAGGAGGGAAAGGACTTGATTCCCCCAGACCCAAAGAACTGGATCTGGCGGGAGGAGGCAAGGTGGCCTCCCCGGCTGTGCTGAGAGGGGACACCCCTGTGATGTCATGACCGCAGTCTCTCTCAAGGGCCCCTGGGCAGTGGTTTTGAAGACTTCTAGGAAGCTGAACCTTGAACAGTTTTCTTCTTTCACCCGCTGAGAGATCATCTCTAGGTAACAAAGGTCCAGCCCCAAATTCTCTCCATTCCTTTTTCCTCCGGAACATGTGAAAATGTTCATGGCCTCTGACTTCCCAGGACCTCCGCATCTGCGAGCAGCCTCTGTTTCCTGCAGAGGTGTACAGCGCTCACCAGGCTGTGTGCCAGACAGGAGCCTGGCATAAGTCTCAGTGCAAAGAGTTATTTTAAGTTGGTCTACCCAAACCAGGCAGAAGTGTCTCTCTGTTAATTTCTTTAATATAATAATAAGCAACAGGATACTTTACATGCATGGAGCAGGCCCTTCCTGCGGGCACCAAGCTGACATTCCAGGAGCTCCTCCCTGGGTTCCCATCCTACAGCGTGGCCCCACCCCGCTCACTGGCCTTCCAGGGTCACACCCAGATTTCACTGAAAACAGCGGTGACCCAAGGAAATGACTCCCTGCCAAGGAAGAGGAGCGATTCACATCATCGTGCAAAGTTCTTGATTCCACACCAGTTTACCTGCTTTCATTTTGGAAAAGAATGTGGGCTCCACTTATGCATAATCAAAAGACCATTATAGTAATTTTGTCTTCCAAAAACAAAAGTTAGCCTTTTCCGAAGAGAAACCAGAGACATCTATGACCATTTGAAAGTAATAATCGGTACCCATTTTTACTCACCCAGATTGCAGATATTGAAACATAACATCTTTGACAGTATCATATCAAAAGTTTGTTGTAGCTAAAGACAATCATTTTAAACTTTGAGCCCACAGAAATGCAAAAGAGAGAAAAGAAAACCCAAAACATGTCTTGATTACAGCCCTCTGTAATCGCATCATAATTATCATGGATAAAACAAATCTCTACTTTTAGGCTATGTGTGTGTGTATATCTGCAATTTGGATGGCTGCTGTAAAGATTTATGTGTGTAATTATGTTTAATGAGCTCAGCTCAATTTGATATATAGCGTCAGCTAACACCCGAAAGATTAGCAGAGGTGAGCACTGACGGGGAGATCAGCAAACAGCTGAGGGCTGTGAGGATCGGACCGTGATTCCTCGGGGGCCTCAGTTCACCCGCTGAGTCATCCCATCTCAAAAATTTTATCTTTTCCTCCTGCCCCCCAGTTCCGTGACATTTCTTCCGAGGACTTTGTCAACGTTGTCGCATCTGAGCATCCAGGAGTTGCACACGGAATGCCTCTGGAAGAAGGCAGGGACATTTGTGGGTGGAGAATATGCAGTGGTGAAGGGCAAGGGGCCAAGAGCTGTGTCAGTTGGAGAAAACACATCCAGACGGACAGGTGTGCAGGCAGACCTCTTAGAACACGGTGTGACAAAGGGATGCTTATGAATTGGCCAGAAAATGTTCACTGATGTCCACTCTCACAAATCAATAGTTCACATGTACGGGGGAGCTCAAATTTGAGACTGTAAGAAACACTTTTTATCCCTATGCATGCTTTCTTCTGATTTTATATACTATACCATGGGTGATTTCACTCAAACCTTCAGGTGCTCTTGTCATATATTTAGCATTCATACACGCATGTATCTGCACATGTATGTACATGTGTGTATGAGAAATTAAATAATATAAAGTAGTAGCTCGGTGCACAAACTCAATTTTCTCCATGATTCTGGTGCAACCCGAAGTAGGGGAGAATCGAATCAAATTTCCTCACAAGGTCAACATTAAACCTAAGCACTGAATTTGCTTCATTTCTAGCCCAACTTGGCTTGTGACCAGCAGTGTAGAAAGAATCAAGTTCATGAGCCGAGGAACCACTGCCTTCTGAATAACGTATATCTTAAAGAAAAAAATCTCAAGAGAAATTAGAAAGTTTTCTGAACTGAACAATAATGAAAATGTAACATATAAAACTTGGATTACATATAGAATTGTTTCAAGAATAATTTCCTGTAAGCTTTAAAGGTTTACATTTCAAAAAAATACAATAAACTCAATGATGTAAGTTAGGTTTCAGATTATGAAGAGCAAGATTGAGAAAGGGGAAGAGGAAAAGACAAAGGCCACCAAGGTAAAGTCCAAGTCAGCAGAAGGAAAGAAATAATAAGGAAATGAATAGAAATTAATTAAATAGAAAATCACAACAAACCACCACAAAACTAAAGAAAATGTACAAATCCAAATATTTGGTTACTAAGAAAGTTCAAGGCACTGTAATAGAGATCTAGAAATTTATATAAAAGAAGAAAAAATAAAAATTACAATATTGAAGCAGAGGAATTATCTATAAAGTTGCTACAAATAGACATTAATGTAAGGAACAGTTTTATGACAATAAATTTTATAACAAGATAAAGAATCTCTTGAAAAAAATCTTATCAAGCCAAAAGTAACATAATATGAAACAGTATACCAGAATACCCTATATGCACATACATACACACACACATACACACACACACACAAATACACACACACAGAGAAAGAGACAGAGGGACAAAGACAGAGACAGACAGAGACAAAGAGACAGAGAGACAGAATGATAAAATTATTATCATTATAAAATGATAAAACAGAAATGATAAAACAAAGAAAACACAAGGCACAAATGATTTCACTGTGAATTCTATTAGATATCTCCAGAAGGTAAAAATCAATATTATACTAGTTTAGAAAACTAAAGAAGAATAAACTTCTCAACGTGTTATAAAGCTAGAATGCTCTTATTATAAAACTTAACAAAAATATAAGAATGTAGTATGTACTCATTTCCCTTATGAACATAAGCAAGATCATTCTTAGCAAGATGTAAACAAATGAAAGTGGATTTGTGAAGAACGCAAAATTGGTACCGCATTCAAACATCCATCAGTGTAATTCACTGTTACAAAAGTATAAAGGACAAAATTTCTATGATAATTTCAATGTATACAAAGCATATTTGAAAAATTATCACTTCCGATTTTAAAAAATTTCGGCAGGTTAACAAACATCTTTTACGGAAATCTAACATCTAGAAACATATGGAAGTAAGACACTGAATATTTCCCCAAATCACTGGGTAAAAGACATGGATTCTCATTCTTATGGTTCTCACTCAGTGTCATTCCGGAGATACTCTCCATTGCGATAAGAAACAGAAAAGAAGTAAAAACGTAAAAATCTGAAAGAAAGCAGTAAAACTGTTTCTGTGACATGTCATTTTTATACAAAAATTCTGTAGAGTACAGAAAGCTATGAAACCTCTTATGTAAATTCAGCAAGATCACAGAATATAAGATTAATATGCAAGTCAGTTCTATTTTTATGTCTTGCCAACAAATTTTCAAAATAAAATTCTTTGATGGGAGCAGAATCCAAAGCACATTAATATTCTTTTGCTGAGCTTCAAAGAATGAAGGTATTCTGAGTTGATCTAAGTGAAAATTAACCAGCTTCACAAATATAAATGGACCCCTCAAAGCAAACTTCGGCCATCATGGGATTAAAACTGAAAAATACCTTGCCAATCCCCCACTTTTAACTTTCTCTCCAACACAAAAGCACTGTTGTAATGGAATTTCTAGCTCCCTTTGAGTTTATAAAGTCAGGCTTCGCAAGTAGCTGCCTGCTCTATATTAGCAATATCAGAAAGGTCTTTGGAGAAAAAATACCCTATGCAGTCACTACAGTAGGGGTAAACACAACAGCGTTCTCAGAGGTATTAAAATAAAGCCTGTGGAATGCACAAAATCTCAACAATGTTTTTCCTTGAAGAGATGTAAAGAGTGAATCCAAATTTCAAGAGATAGGGATAGGAATTATACAATGGCCACGACCTCTATGCTGCATCTCAAAGTTTACACACTTTACTCCATTTTCTTTGCCCCTCGCAGCTACCTTGGGAAATACACGTCACTAAGCTTGCTCTACAGTGTGAACGAGTGAGAGACCTGGATGCTATTGTGCCCGAGACCCCTGTGGTGCCACAAGTGAACAACTCTGCCTCAGGTAGTCTCTTCTCACCCCTAGTGGTGCTGTGTTTCCCTGGGCCTCATAGTGCAATGTTCATTTTCATGGCCACTGATGAAACCTGACTTCTACTTCTTGCAGTGACTTTGCAGTCCATAGTACAGTATGAGATAGATTTATTTATTTATGCTTAGGAACTGAATCCAGGACCTTTTCACTGAGCTATGGCCCCAACCCTTTTATTGTTTTATATTTTGAAACAATGTCCTGTTAAGTCGCTAAGTTGCCCAGGCTGAGCTCAAACTTGCGATCCTCCTGTTTCAGCCTCCCAAAGTGCTAGGACCACAGGTGTGTGCCTTCATGCCTGACTAGTATGATACTGTTGTATCTGGTTGGACACAGATTTTCTACTGGGACTTTAACTTTTTTATATTCTAGAAGAGGCATCTCTATATTCTCGTAATTCCTGGCCATTGGTGAGGATCCCATTGAATTCACATGCATCTCGGCTTCCTTCAGCAATCATGCAGACCCTGTCCTGGCTAAGGTAGGGCCTGGACTGAGCGACCCTACTGCTGTGGTTTAAGTCTGAAATGTCCCCAAGAGCCTTGCGTGTTTAGAAGTGGGTGCTTTAGGAGGGATGGATCAGGGGACACTCTACTCATTGTGGGATGAGTGCCCTGATGAGTTCAGATATGTTCACTGTTAGGAGGTCGGGCCTGGTGAGAAGAGGTGAGTGACTGGGGAGGGACCCGGGAGGATGGATCCTTCTCCCTGGCTTCTTCTTTCTCTTTCTGCTTTCCGGCTACCATGGGCTGAGACGCTTCCTCTACTGTACCGTTCTGCCTTTGCGACCAGCAGCCATGGACAGCACCCTCTGAAACCACGAGTCAAAGTAAACCAGCCTCACATGAGTTGCAGGTGCTGGGTGTTGTGGTCCAGCGACTGGAAAGTGACTCATACACTAACCCCAGGTGCAGTAACTGTGCGCCACAAGAGGAAGCATGAGTTGCTCACACTCTCCTGGACATTTCTGCTTGTAGTTATAGTCCTTCCCAAAAGAGCCATAACCAGAGCCAGGAAAATGTATGTCTGTGCCCCAGACTTTCCATTCTACTGTTTATACAATGATTGTTGCTGCAGTTTCAGTTCTTCAATTGAATAATAAAGAAATTAATACTGTCAGGGCTAGTAATGTACCTAGAAATGTGTTCTTCATACGTTTATCTCATTCCACAAAATGCAGAATCCAAGGTACTGTATTACGTCTGTTTCCTAGATGAGGGAGCACTGGCAAAGAGGAAAAATGTTGGTTACCAAAAAGCAAAGATAAACCCAGGGTTTCGATCCAGGCATTCTGGCTCCAATGTCTGACTCATAATCTATACCCTATGGTCCTTCACAAAGTGGAGCTATATGACTTTTGAGAAAATTTCTTACCCATAAAGCTACTTCTTTATGGAAAGAGTACACAACACACCAAAACTCATTAAATATCTTGGCATAAGCTTTGCAGTGGGACAAAGGGTAAAAGGGTTGGGTCATGCAAAGCCTTCATGTACCACCCTGACTAGCTTTCCTTTCTCTGCTGAGCCTGAAATGAAATAAACCATGCAGTCCCTGTCTCTTCTGTGATTGTTTCGACTTTGCACTGATCATGGCGAGATTAAGGGTGACAGTGGCCATTATGGCAACACTGGATGTCACCATTCCACTCTGGGGCCCAGAGTCACCATCTCATCACTGCCTGCCCAACCTCACAACTCCACTCAGATGGCACTGACCACAGGAAGCCCTGGAAATGGCGTTCCCATCCATGACCATGACCACCAACCCGCAGCACAGTTTGTCCCACTGTGTCCTGAAGCCACTGATGTTTGTCTTGCTGCCCTGAGACTGAGAGCGCTTTCTTGGCATGTCAGACTGTTTGAGGCTGTCACAGTCCCAGCTGTCCACCACTCTGAAGGAACACAAGAACCTCAGCCTTCCGACTGTGAGGCAAGAGAGCCTGTTGCTGTCCTTATTGTTACCTAATCTCCTCTCTAAAACCAGAAATGTAACAGCTTCTAACAAATGAGTTCATAGTTACAGTCACATACTTGAGCTCGGAAACAACTACAAATGCTTTCTAGGTCTCAATTTTCTAATACGTAAAATGCAATAATTCATGGGATTCCCATAAGCGTACAATAAGTTCCTTGTAACATTGTGTGCGCTGGGAATTATCATTATTCCACAGTGCTGTTTTGGCTACTGGAAATGGAACAAAAAGCAATGCCTCTCCGGCTATTGTTTGGTATAGAAACACTGGGAAAAAGTCAAGCAAACAGCACAGTCTCCAACTTTCCTCCATTTATTCTAAAGCTGAACCAAAATAACTCAGTAGGAATCATGAAGAAAAGAAAAGGATCAAGGGAAAATATGACACAAAACCCTCCGCCCTGTTGAAGTGAGTGGGTTTCCTGTTCTGCCATGCATACTTTATTGTCTTATTCAAGTTTGATGTAAATGCTATGATGTCACAGTCTTGGGATTCAGTCTGAACACTGTGAGGATCCGACTTGCAGTACTTCAAGAACATCTTTCTCCTTTCGCGACCGTTAGCCACAAATTTTGCGATGACTTTCAGAGATGAGACGTTTCACAATCAGTCTGATGTGCCACTGAAACTCACTTGGAATTACCAGCAGAGATCGCAAATGCTTTCTCAATCTTAGAGAATATTTTGAAGACAGAAATTTCCCTTTTCAAAAAGGAGCTACAAAATGTTTGACAATAGTCATTGTCCCAGAGTCTGAGGAACTTGAGGCCTGCAGTCATACAAATGATTATTTCATTCTTTCAATTCCCCCCTAATTTAAAATTCAATAATCTCCATGTCTCAAATAAGATCAACTCAATGCAGTTCATTTACTGTATAACAGTTTTGATTTTATTAGTGAAGATTTTTTCTTTTCCTATTATGAATATATAAATATGAAAATAAGGTATAAATTACCAAATGCTAATTTTTTACCACTGACAGTACAGTAAAGTTTCCGTATATAGAATATCAGACAAAAAGTGCAGTGAATATTTCAATGTCATCCTTCAATGCAATTAAGAGGTGGACCCAAAATAATCAAGACTGATGCCAGACATGGTGGAGAAGAAGCAGATCCAGTGGACACAGCCAAGAAGACCTCTGTGGCTGGAGTTCAGGGAACAAGCCAGGAAAGTTCCTGTTATCACATGCAAAGCGAAGTGTCTGGTTTACAAATGGTTGGAAGACCGATTTAAAGTTAATGTTTCCCTCCTTTTATCTTTAAAATAATAAAAAAAAATAAAGTTAGTGACACACATTTCCCTCCACTCTTTCGGTTTTCTTCCTACAATTTAAAATCCCCAGGAACAGGGAAAGTGTATTTGTTCCCTGTCATGCTAAAAGTGCCTAGAACAATACCTGAGTTTTAGCAAATTCTCAGAAATGTAATGGATGTCACACCTAAGAAAATATGATAAAGGTATTTAAAGAGAATATGTCAAAAATAATTACAACCTGGAGCTAGGGATATAGCTCAGTGGCACAAGCACCTGCCTAGCAAGCACAAAGTCCTGAGTTCAATCCTGGGTACCACAAAAAAAAAAATTACAACCTAAGAAGAGAATTATTAAACAAGACTTAAGAGTGAGATCCATGGCTGGAGTCTCTCCAAATAAGAGGAAATGATAGCAGAATGGCCAAGTAGACTCAGGCTGGGAATCTCGGGGTTAATACGAGGACCACAGATGTCCCTCAGATCTTACCAATGGGACAAAATAATGTGAACCAGAAAGTAGCAGGTCATGATTCCAAAGCTATCAAAATTATATGTCTTGTGGTTTTAATATAATAACAGATTATTTTTAAAATAAACCAGTGAATTCCATGCATAGAGAAAATCCCAGGCAGCAGAGAAAGGAAAAAGGCCATTTATCTGCATGTAAAAACTTTAGTAGCAAATATTTAAACCATGAGTATAAAAAGCTTAGAAATAGGCCTCCCTTACAGTCTGTACCTGAGCCACGCATGCCCCTGGGCTGCTCAGAGACACTGGTCCAGACAGCCCACACACCGCTAACACCGCTGTTCACGTCTGGGCCAACCCTGTGCATGCCCTGATCTGCTGGGGCGATTTTGAATCAGGCAGTCCATGAACTGCTGACATCGCATTTAGCATCTGGGCTTTGCACACACATTGGGCTGCCCAGGGACACAAGTCCAGGTGGTCTGTGAGCATGACACCATTGCATCTAGGTACTGAGCATGCTTTGAGCTGCCTAGGGACATCGGATCAGGCAATTTGCCATCCACTAGCATCACGGATCTTGTCTGAGACCTGGAAGAACTAGGTGCACTCCACCAACTGCCTGGTGACCCCAGAATAAACAGCCCATCTTGGGGGCCACTAAGGAGCAAGTTTGACCACCAGGAAAACTAGGGACACTAGCGACCTTGGCTGAGCTACCAGGGAAGAGTGAGATTGCATGCTCTGACTCTGGCATCAAAAATCACAAGATGAAGGACTAAAATGCAATCTCAGAACTCCACCCCACTCAGAAAAAGTCCAGAAGACATTGACATAGGAGAACTTGGTAATCACACACCTGAAATCGCTGAAATGATTGCAGTGGAAGTAAGGAAACAACTCCAGCAGGCCATAGAAGAAATCAGATCAGAAATAATCTCTCAGGTATACAATGAAATGACAATGATAATGAAAGAATTGCTCAGCACATCTAAAGAACACATATATAAAAAATAGATGAGTATAGGAAATCAATGGAAACACTAAATGAACAATATAGGAAAGAACTAGAACTCATGAAACAAATTTAAAGAGATATCTAGGAAATCAAAACTTCCATTGAAAGCTGGTAAAACTACTTGAATGAAGCTGAAGATAGAATTTCAGATCTTTAGAACAGCATGGCAGCTAACATTCATGAAAGGAAGGATCACTTAAAATTAACAAGGAACCAGGACAAATTAATTCAACAGCTGCAAGATAAGGCAAAGAGAAATAATGTAAAATTAATAGGTGTCAGTGGAACAGCAGGAGGCCACACAACTGACATAAAAAGAATATTTGCAGAAGTAATAGCAGAAAATTTCCCAAGCATGGAAAAAGAGTCTGACATACAGGGAAGTGAGGCATATAGAACTCCAACCAGTCATAACCAAAATAAAACTACACCCAGACATATAGTAATCAAGATCTCAGATATCCAGCAAAAGAACAGAATATTAAAAGCTGTTAGAGAAAAGAAACAGATCACCTATAAAGGAAAGCCCACCAGAATCATGGCAGAATTCTCAAAATAAACCATCCAATCCAGAAGAGCTTGGAATGAAGTATTATAGGTGCTGAAACAAAACAGCTTCCAACCAAGATTGATGTATCCTGCAAAACTATCCTCCAAATTTTTTTTTTTTTTTTTGGGTTTTTCTCCGGTACCAGGAACCGAACTCACGACCTTGCGCTTCCCAGGCAAATGCTTTTGCCGCTGAGCTAAATCCCCAGCCCTATCCTCCAAATTTAATGGAGAGATAAAGTATTTCCATGACAAAGAACAACTGAAGAACTTCATAAGTGCCAAACCAACCTTACAAAGAGTACTAAAAGATATTCTAGACAGAGATAAAAATGACCACAATTTCAAGAACAACGACAGAAAAGAACCTTCAAGCAGAGCAAACAATTAAACAGAGAGCAAAAGTAGGAAATCAACAAGTAAATAACATGACAAAGATAAGCCAACATATATCAGTTATAACCATTAATGTAAATGACCTCAATTCCCCAGTCAAAGGAAACAGACTGGCAGAGTGGATCAAGAAACAAAATCCAACAATATGCTGTATACAGGAAACACATTTTATGCTAAAGGAAATCCATAGACTGAAAGTCAAAGGATGGAAAACAATTCTTCATGCACCAGGAACCCAGAAAAAAGCTGGGGTTGCTATTCCGTTTCCAGTCAATGTGAATTCAAACCAAAAACAATCAAAAGAGATAAAGAAGGTCACTACATACTTGTGAGGGGAAAACTATAAGAGGAAGAGATAACAATAATAAACATGTATGCACCAAATATGGGAGCACCAAACTATATAAGACAAATCTTAATAGACATGAAAAACCAAGTAACTAATAACATTATTGTAATAGGGGACCTAAGCACTGCATTGACACAGAGAGATAGTTCAACTATACCAAAAAAAAAAAAAAAAATCAGCAAAGAAATAACAGATTTGAAGCAAATCTGTGAACAAATGGACTTAGTATATGTTTACAGAGTGATCCACCCAATAACATCAGAATACACCTTCTTCTCAGCTGCACATGGGACATTCTCTAAAATAAACCACATTCTAGGCCACAGAGCACACTTAACTGAATGCAGAAGAACTGAAATTATCCCATGCATATTATCTGACCATAGTGCAAGGAAATTGGAAATTAATGACAAAAGGAACCACAAAGTCTCCATAAACACTTAGAAATTAAATAACAACCTCCTATTCAATATAGTTCTAGCAACATTAGCCAGAGCAATTAGACAAGAGAAAAAATAAAAGGAATAATAAAAAGAATAAAGATAGTAAAGGAAGAAGTTAAATCATCATTATTTGCTGATGACATGATATGCTACATAGAAGACCCCAAAAACTCCATCAAAAAGCTTGTAGATTTAATATCCAAAGTCAGCAGTGTAGGAGGATACAAAATCAACATTCAAAAATCAATGACAGTCCTATACACAAGCAACAGAGTATTTCAAAAGCCATAATTTCATTTCTTTCCTTTAAAATTTTGAAAGCACCAGTGGGAATTTTCCTGATCATGCAAATTGTTACATAAGCAATATCCTTTACTTTCACTTTCTGTTGAATTTCACCTGAAAACTGCCACAATACAAATTTTTCTCTTGTCTTACTCAGATTTTTCTAAGGAATGATAAAAAGTAATCACCAAGCTATAGCTTGAAAGGGGATATTTAGTAAGAAAACCAAGGTAAATTTTGTTTTAATGTTTCTGAAGCATAGATAAAAGTTTACTGAAAGATAGTAAATTTAGGCCAGAATATGCCCATGACCAGTGTCCTGTGTCATAGCTACAAAATGGCTGCATGATATCTTTACACTTACTTTTTAATTCAGAAAAGTAGAACATACTATATAGCTTGAGATATGCATAAAATGGCAAGATAAAAACCATCCAATGCCACATTATTGTCGAAACATACTTCCCCATACAAATCACCCGATGGCAAATGCCAGTCATTAATATCTCAGACATTCCAGAAGACTGGACTAGCACAGAGACAAACTTACAATGACAGTGACAGCGTGGCAGAACTTTAAGTGCAAGCAATAAGAGACAAACTACCATTACTGTAAATAAACCAAATGCAATCTGCTCAGGAACACCATGTATGCTTGACTAATGCAGAAGATGGTGAGAAATGTGGTGCACTCATATTACTCCAGAAGGTTCCATAAACTTAACAGGACGTTGAATATCTCTAATTCTGTCAAAACCAGATTATTGTATAATTTTTAGGTAGAGAAATAAACATTTTTTTATTTTAGAGAGAATAAAAAAACATTTTTAAAAGTCCAGATAAATTTTTTGAAAACAGCAACTAATTTGGAAGAATGGACATTTTTAGTTCAAGAGTTCTAAAGATTAGGTAAGATGAAAAGGATGAAAAGTGAGAAGAATAAGAAAGATCTCTCTAGCTATCATTCCCAGGCTTTAACAAGCTGTTCTGTGCACACAACATAAGCCCACATGTCCAAGTAGAAGGTAAAGGAACTTTGTGATAAACTCTGCTTCTTTTAGGAAAAAGGAGCATCTCTTATGACCATTGAATCTGTACCTCCTCAGTTATCTTCATTCACTGAGATAAACGTACAGCGAAACAGCAAGCAGAAAATGTCTTATTCAAGTGGTCCCTTCAAGACATGTCCAAATGTGTTTATGTTCTGATGAGAACAGCATACAGTACTGTCCACACCTTTCCAAGATTGCTATGTTGTAATTATGAAATTCACAGTAATTGAGTTCACTTTGAAAAAGGTGATTAGCTAATTAAAATAAATGGTGCGGATCCAAACAAACTTTCTCTTTTAAAACATTCACTTTAAAGTAATAATTTTAAATTATAAAACGATTTAAAGACCCTCTTCATATAATGTTAATATTTTTTGACAAAGCATATAATTAAATCGTTTCTACCAAACTTACTTAGAATATATACTGTTGTATACTAACGATTGTACAGAACGTAGTGAAAAAGACAAAGCCATTGCAATGGTGTGCTTATTAACATAAACACATAAATGAAAACCATGCACAAATATCGAAGATTTTCTTTAACACTGGAGTGGGACTTTTTGTGTGGTTAGAGAAATATGAAAGATTTGTGAGTTACAAGTTCAGGCAAGGTGAAAGGAAATAAAGTTATTTTCAGGATCCAAAGAATCTGTAACACTTGGAGATTACTTCCTCACAAGGTGAATAATTTCTGTTTGGTGATTACATTTTCTTCAACACTTCACAGGACGTGTGGGTCCATATTCCCTTACCGCACATCCTGACTCAGACATTCTGCTGTTTGACCCCTTTCCTGCAAACGTATATGTGGAGGGCATGCCTAGAGCTCAGCTAGAATCATCTCATCTTCTTTCAATCTGTAATCTCATCAAAAGGTTAATTTGAAGAGAGACTTCATTTTAATTGCTTTTGCTGTTGGACAACCAAATGTTTTGGAGAGCTTATCTTTCTACACCTTTATTTATGCAAAATCTCAACTAAAAAGCATAAAAAGCAAAACTCAAACATATCCATTGTTTTTCTCCATGCATTTATTACTCATAGTATTTAAAGTTGTTGAGAAATTGCATTCATTGAGGGAAATGTCAAATGACCTAGGGGTATACAAGGTCTACAGGGCCAGTGTGAGGGCCAGCTTCATTGCTCCTGTAATTTTCTCTTCTGCTCATCAAGAAAAACAGTGAACGACCACTCAGGTCTTTCCTGTATGCAGTCAAACATTTTGATAGTCATAGTCAGGTGAATTGTTTAAAGTGAAAATTAGCACCTACTAGTGATATTTTTGCATATTTCAAAATTTCCTCATAGAATGATGAAACAGAAATATAATTTCCACACTGTCTGGCTGTCTAATGCTTCGTAAGTGTTCAGGTTACTCTCTATGCCGATATATACCATTGTTTAATCAAACATTTTTTCATAGATGGACACATATGTTGTTTAAAAAAATTCCTCTTGACATATTCTCCTCTGAATGTTGCCTAGCACTGTACAGACTTTACATGGGCACATATAAAAGCATTTTTGTCATTTATGTGTATTTAAATTTCTGATAGATATTCACACATAGGTATTCACAAGAAAAGTTTTTTCAGGCTCTCTTTCTATCAGAAACTTATAAAAATATAGTTTCGACTCATGTCGAATACTAGATGCCAGAAACACTGCCATTATTTCCAGCACTGTAAAAATGTTATTCACTGATATAAAAAAAATTGCTTTTCATTGATTGCAATTAAATTGAAACATTTAAAAGTGCTCATTGACCATTAGTATGACACCCCATAAATTATCCTTTCACATGCTCTTCTTGACTTGTTCCCTGAATTCTTTAGGAATACTACATGGATTTTTAAAAAGTATGCATATGTAATGGATGATAACTTATTTAGTAAGTATTTGTAGGTAGTTCCTGCCAGTCTATATTTTATGTTGCACTTTATACACTTCACTATGCCATTCTAAATTTTTATGTTGACAAATTCATCAATGCTTTCCGTTGCGGTAGGAGACTTAGCCTTACAGGGGACCCAGGGGAGAACAAAGATGAAACACAGACAGAGTCAGTTTAGCACGTGGCGGTCAGGGGCTCTTGCCTCTAGTAGGCAGAGGAGCCCCGAGAGTCCAGCTTGTCCTGCTTCTATTCACTCAGACACAGGTACAAGCAATGAAAGTAGAACAAGCTTCATCTGCCCCCCATTACCGCTGAGTACGTGCCCAGGCACACAACCTGAACCCGGCTGTGCTCGCCTTTCCCTAGAACCTGCAACGACATCATCCCTGTGTGCAGCCTTCCTCCTTGGTGCTCACAGAGGAGGCAGATCAGGCCTCAGTTCTCCTCTGGTCTCCCACACTTTGCACTTTTAAAACTGAAGTAGAAAGCCTACATGCTTTTAATTACACAACTGCTTCCTCATGTTCCAGTGTAGAACTTTCATATTGTTTGACATATAATTTGTTTGAAGATCTCCTATTTTTTTGGTATTGTATTACCTAGGGGGTTATTAGTACTTTTTTTTTTTTTTTTTGGTACCAGAAATCAAACTAAGGATCTTGTGCTTGCCAAGAAGGCACTTACGCCACTGAGCTATATCCCTGGCCCCTAATATTATTTTTGATACAGAAAGGGAGCTAAATTTTCCAAAGACATAAGCTCAGTAGCTTATGTTTTCTCCTCTTGCTACCTTTAAAATCTAAATTTTCCTTATGCTCCTTCAAAGCCCATTTATAATATATTTGCATTTTTCTTAATCTCATCCTTACTAATGTCAGTTTACTTCCTAATCTTTCAGTGCCCAAAGTTCCCTCACTGCAAGTAACACTAGTAGTGAAAGGAGCTGGACTGAAAACCGCCCCTCAGCTTCTACTTGAATCTCTGGGGTAGAATACAAAGGATTTACATGGCCATATGACCAGGATGAATATGTATGCTCAATTATGTAATAGCAAGATACATGAAATAATATCAATGTCTTTATCATTACTGATCTGCAGACATAAAATAGCTACTGATGTTTTCTAAAAGCCAAAATTAATATTTGTTGCCAGAAGTCTTTATGTGACAAATTCTCAAAGGCAATAAGCAAAGCCAGCCAGCGTCAGTTCAGTACGCTTGTGTATCCCCCCGCTGTGAGGAGGCGTGCATCACCCCACAGACCGAGTAAAGCCCATTCTGTTCCTACCAGGGGGTATTACAGGGCCCCAATAGTGAACACGAAAGGAAAAGCAAATTACAGGGGAGAGAATCAACAAGAGGAAATGAGAGAGAAGAAAAACATTGTCCCAATCGTTTTTGAGTCCTTATAATTATGAAGTTAAATCATTCCTTGAGGGTTATTGTGATAGTGGCTGTATAACAGACAGGGAGCTGGCAGATTAGGGTAAGATATGATGTTTCTACGCTTGCATGAGAATTAAAATTAAGAAAAAATCAACAAGGAAGTGATCACTTTCACAGAGCCACATCATTTTAGTCTAGCAATTCAACAGCTGTTTATTAGGAAGAAAGTGAGAATTAGAAGCCCTTTCCAAAGCAATCTGCAGCAGATGCATAAAAATTAACATATCATGATTTTGGCCATTGCTAATGAAATCATATTCTTGAAGAGGTATCCTCCAGCTGTTTATTAATCTTATTGTTATTATTTTTAACAAGAAATTCCTCTGGCATTGCAAATTGTGTTTTGAGTAGTTTAATTTCATTTTCAAATCCCAGAATCAAAATTCACTGATCTCAGTAGCTAATTAAAAAACAAAAGCAAATTCCTCCTAAAGATAAGATTAAGGTCTTATTTAGATGCTGTCTATTGCCATTTTTCTTGTAGAAATAATTTGCATAAATACATATAGAAATATTTATCAACATTTGTATTTTTAAATGTATAAAGGGAAATTCGGATAACAAAACATTAACCAAGAGAGTAATTCAGAGCAATTCCTACACTGCAATACTGCACACTGTCCCCTCAACCTTGTGCCAATGCATTTCCCCCATTGCAAATTAAGCCTCATATTCACTAAGAAATTTCCCCCCATTCCCTCCTTTACCTATTTCCTAGAAGCCAGAGTACACATTCTCTCCTTATGGAATAGAGCTACTCTGGGTAGGTCCTGTATATGGAACCTTACACTATAGGAACCTTGATGTCTAGTTTCTTTCATTAGCTTAATATTTTGAAAGTTCATTTACATTGTTGGCTGTATCAACATTTTATTCCCTTTTACATATATCTATGAACATAGACAGATATAGATATATAGAGGCATTTGTTTATTTATTCACTTGTTGATAGAGTTAGCTCTCTGCTATCGCCACTTCCTGCAACGCAGTTCTGATATGTACTTGTTTCAATACTTGTTTTCAAAATACATTTGGTATTTACATAGTAATGGAATCTCAACATTATATGGTAATTTTGTTTCATTTTTTGAGGAATCACCGAACTTCAGAGGCTGAAACCCTACTGCCAGCAATATAAGTGTTCCGGTTCCCACGCAATCTCACCAATGCTGGTTAATTTGTCTCCCATTTCAAAACATACCCATCCTAGTGGTACAAGCTGGAACATCCTAACTGTCTTCCTTTTCTTTCATTTCCTTTTTTAAAAATTCTCTAGTCTGCAATTCATCTAAGCAAATTTCCCATTAAGGAAGTGCAAGACTGCTGGACATCTTTCTATTCATTTACTGGACATTTGTGTACCTTTGGAGAAATATCTGTTCAGTATTTATATTCTTAAGCCCTTTGAAATAGGAAAGTAAACTTTTTTAGCTACAGTCTTAAGAGTGACCTGTTAACAGAGAACAGAATGTTTGCTTATAAAATTGTTTTCATAAAACTTATCTAACTTTTTCCTTCCATATTTTTGTGTTCTACGTCTCTCCTAATTTCACACTGTAAACTTCTTTAAAAATGCTACTTTACAAGTCATACTGGCCTCATTATCAAATTAACTTTTAACATTTGTTTGGTCTGCTACAGGTCTTCCAATGCTCATTCTCTTTCTTTAGAATAAAATAATTATGCTAAGGCCAAATGAAAGGCCCTCACAATTCTACTTTCTGTTAAGTTTTGATTCAATTCAGAAAATATAGGCAAAATCCCTCAGAAACACCCAATTAGAAAAGCAGGGTGCACCTCACACATTGGGAAAATACCCACTTAACGCTTCTATGACCAGTCAGGAAATTGTGTGCAATAAAGTGAATTTTGCCCTTTATACTCAAGTGGTGAAATGTACTGTAAATGTAAAGAAATTTGAGTTAAAGATGAATAATAAGAGCCACAGAGTGACAATAAAGTGGCATAAAACTCAACAAATCATCTTTTCCTTGAATTTTAGTTGCCTAGAGACAAGTTTCACTTCACAGGGATGCAGAGCACAGGAAAAAGAACTGCAGTCAAATCCAACTCCAGGCGCTCCTGAGAGCCCATCCTTCCTGGATCCACTGAGAAGAGTCTGTGTTGTCTTAGCCTCATGGTGGTACTGTAACAGCATGCCTGAGACTCCACTGTCTATAAATAAAGGGAATTTAGTTCTCACAGTTGTGGTTTTGGACTTAATTCAGTATCAAGCATCAGATGTCTGTCATTTGGCAAGCAGTGTCTATTTCCAACATGGTGCCCTGTGTGAGCAGTCCTTGCCTGGTACAGGAGCAAAAGGAGATGAACACTGCCTCCAGAGCAGAAACCTGGGAGGCAGCACAAGAGATGGATGGTCTCTGAAGCATCTTCTAGAGGGTCATAAATACCATCTATGAGGGTGGAGGCCTTATAGTCTAACCACATCACAAGGGGTCCTCCTCTTAATACCATTTTCCCAGGGTTTATGTTCCAACATATGAATTTTGAAGGGACAATACCTGCAAACCACAGCAGCAGTCACTGAAGCCGACTTTCTAAATGCTCTTCATGTAATATCACTGATGTAAAGCATCTATCGAGAGACTGAAGGCAAGAATTTCTATTTTCTCTGTCCCCAGAATGCATTTCTGTTATATGGAAACATCCTGGCTTCCAAGCTGATGTGGAGACTCTTCTGAAAAATGATTCCTGTTGGTTTTGAGAAAGAAAATGTAATTGATCCTTTTTTATTTCTCTTTATTGTACAGCTAGTTATGTGTATAAGGTACCACAACGTCCAGGTATCATAGACATTTTCAGAGTTTGAATTCATCCAAACATTTCTTCATTTAAAAATATTCTCAAAAGTCTTACAATGGCTAAAGACCATCCTAGGAACTGGAGACTCAAAAGGAATCCAGAACAATTCTATGGATTAGGGCGCTCACAGTCCACTGAAATAGCCAAGCAAGAGATCCTGTGACATGCTACTTAAGTGTTCAGATCACCAGAAACTCAACATGATTTAAGAAAGGTGAAAGAACAAATAATACAGGAGGACCCATGAAAGTTTTTAAGAAAGAACGGGGACTTCTGCAGAAAGAAGGCAAGATACGTCAATAACACAGGGCGGGAAGGGAAATGGGACAACAATTCTCCTTATGAATACAACTTTTTGCCCAAGAATGTTTCATCCATCACATCTCCTTGATAGCAGCTATTCAGCCACCTTCTCCCCCAGAACACAGGAGCATAAAACTGGAAGAGCATCTCATGGCTCAGACTTGCTCTTGTCCCACCAAGTACAAACTAATTAATCGATTAAATGAAAGCTTGAAAAATACACACACATCCAGCTAAGTCAACACATATATTTTTTAAAAATTAAATAGTGTTCTGACCCTTACAATGTATTTCAAGCAGAGATAAATCCAAGCTAACTACAAATTTTGAACACATTTGTATAAGATTAAGAAAACATATCACCTAAAGCAATTTCTTATGGATAAATTTCAAACTTACAAAACAAGTCAGTATAACTAAGGAAAGCAATGACTGGGTTTTGATATTAGACATGTTTAATAGAAATAAAAGCACAAAATTTGAGGTTTATCTTTTCCAAGAAATGAAATCATTGCCATGAAAGTTTTACCACAAACTTGATCTCTACTGTGCTTAAAATCCTTTAAAGGAAGATTTTTTTTTATTAGTACATGATTACTGTATGATTACATTCATTGTGGGGAGTTGATACATACATGAACATAACACATCTAAATCTTTCTACTTCTCCTTCCTCTCCCCTTTTACTCCTTCTCCTTTCCCTCTCCTCCCTTCAGCTCTTGGTATCTTCATTTACAAAATATCTCCTGTTTCTTATTATCTGTCTTTTATTTTATTCTTTAATTTATTTATATCTTAGGTTTCTCATATAAGAGAAACTATGTGATATTTAAGTTTGTTGATCTGATGGATTTCCTTTAGCATAGACTCAAGGTGCATACATTTTCTTACAAGTCACTATGTTTACCTTTCTTTGTGGCAAAGCAATACTCAAAATATCATATTTTCTTTATCCATTCATTTCTTGGTGGACATATGGGCTGCTTCCAAGATTTAGCTATTATGAGTTGTGCCGCTGTACATGAGAGTGTGTGCGTTACTGTGATGTGATGTCTTTACTCCTTCAAGAAGATGCAGGCATGGGGAAATACCTAAGTGAAGCCTTGTCTCATGCTTAATGTTATTTTGTAAATGTTAATTCATCCTTGTTTAAGCAAATGTGATATACCTGTCTTCCACTTTGCAAGGAAGCATTTCTTTTTCTTAAGCAACAGACAGACCTCTACCAGGTTAAAGAGACAATCCTCCTACAAACCCACTCCTAAAGATTGCATTTCTTTGCTTCACTCATCTACTGCCAAACCTAACTGCGAATGCAAGCAGCTTTCAGAGCACAAGAACACCTGTTTCTAGAACATTAACCCATTTAAAAGCATTGAGTGACTAATATGTGTAACCAGTCACTGGGAGTTCGTGTCTGTCTGCATTTCATCTCACCTCAAATTAATGTCATAATTTCTCCCTGCAACTTTCTCTGCCCCACTTTCAGGGATATTTGTTATTTGTTCCACTTGGAAATCTCTGAGGCATTCCTAAACACTATAAAAGTACTTTACAAAGTTAACCAAAAGTCCAAACTGTTATCTTCCTTGAAAGAGAGATTATTCCACCCAGAAAAATAAAACAGACTCATACTACTTTATACATCTCAAGCGGCTTAAGGCAATTATACAGAAAAGAAATAATTCAGAAGAATAAAATTCTATTTTATAAATACTGATATTCTACTCAGCAATAAAATGGGAGAAGTAGTAACTAGTAAGTTTTTGTGACAATTAAGTGATGTGATAGATAAGCCATTTGTGCAAGTATGTGTATATGGCAGGACCCCGATAACTGATAAAATGTTTTGACACAATATTAACTTTTAGAGAAAAAAATGCCCATTGACACAAAGGATTGTTAGCACGATGCATGGACTGACTACATGACCGGGGTTTAAAGTCAGAGGAACACAATGTGAATGAAGACAGTGAGGGACAGAGTGTGAGGAAGGTGGAAATCTAATAAGTGAGTGGAAATGAGGAACCTGAGTTTACACAGCAGAAAAGAAACAGTAGGGCATTTACTTGTATCTCATGAGAAATAAAATCTTGGTCTTTGATTTAAAAAGAAATCTGTGCTTCTACCTCTGAGGACAAACACGACCTTAAGGCTGGATCCCAACTGGTGGTTTAGGAAGTTGGCACAGTCCAAGTGGATGATAGATACTGTCGCTAAATTCTCCCAGAAAACAAGTTACCAGGACTTTAGGGACTCCATCAGGCAGTCACGGAAAGAGCTGGAAAAGTATAAGATAGGACGGAAAAACCCCTCTGAAGGAAAGAAGGCTGGGGCTGCCAGGGGAAGGTCTCAGAGCAAGGGCAGCCACTGCTGGGCGAGCGGTCAGCTTCGGGGGACGTCCCCCGGTGTGCGCAGCGGTCTGGCTGAGCAGCTGCCCTGCTGCTCCCTCATCTCAGCCCCAGGAGAAGTGTGCTGCACTGTGGCTTTTCCTGTGGCTGCTGGAACAAACTACCACCAATTCAGTCAGTTGAAACACCACCACAAACCCTTTTCTGATAGTTACTGCAACCAGAAGTCTGACATGAGTGGTGTGAAATAAAAGCAAGGCTGCCCACAAGACTGACCTTTTTTGGAGGTTCTAGAGGAAAATCTATTTCTTGCTTCACTTGTCTTCTCAAAGCTGCTGGCATTTGACTTGTGAGCACAGCAGTCTCCAGCTTCATCTCCATGTTGCTTCTCCAGTACTAACTCAGACGCCTTCCTTTTATAAGGACCTTGTGATTACATCATCCCATCCTAGTAACCCAAGGTGATCACGTCACCTCAACATCCTTAATGCAAAAGAACATAAGCAAAGGCTGTTGGCAATGGAAGTAACCCATTCACAGGTGTTTGGAATGAGGACATGGAGATCCTGAGGTGGGAGGTGATCCCGAGCCCACCATGCACACACACAAGCACACCCCTAGCTTTGGGTGAGAGATGTTTTAGTGAAACATAGGAATAACATCTAACATGAGAAAAGCAATATATACAGTGGAAAGGAGAAAAAATGAAAGAGGACAGTGAGACAGTGAAGTCTTTTAAATACCCCCCCCAAAGAAGTCAGACATGTCTCTAAAAATTAGAATCCCTTCAAAACGTGTGGAACTCCAAGCATTTCAAGATGTCAAGAAGATGGAAGAAAATGGTTATGCTTCTTACAGTGTGTGGAATTAAAGATAAGATCATTTAATTTGAATGTTAAGGAAAAGGGTAACACTGAAAGAGAAGAAAATCCCAAGTACCAAAGTCGGGGTTGTATTCCACAGTGTTGTTCCTCCTAGAAAATGATATTCAATTCTCAGTCTTATGTCAGGAGAACCATAAAAACTACTAACATTTGAACAGTAAGTGAAATAAAAATATGAGCAGGAATGAGAGGTCGGACACTTCCAGCCCCTCCAGGTGGCCGGGGGGACCACTGCATACTGAACCCATTCCCAGTGCGGGGGTGCATCAGGATGGTCATCAGAGAAGAACCACACTGGCGAAAATCATTAAACATGAAACTTCAGTGGAAAACATCCACTTAAAGACTAGACATTTTCCAAAGGGAACAGAGCAAATGTGTGCATATATTCAAGAAAACTGACCCAACAGAAGCAAGCACATCAGGGATCTTCTGCACTGGAGCCATGGAAACCTCCTCTCCTCCACACAAAGCCAGCATGGTGGGAGCACCGCTCCAGGCTGCGTGGCACTGAGAAGATGGAGCTCTGTCTCCCTGTAGCCGGATCGAGGGCTCCTCTGTCCTGAGGGAGGTAGCAGTTCTACCTCTCCCCAGCCCCATGCTGCCATGTTACATTCCAGAGGTGGGTGTCCCGGAAGTGAGGCTCCTTCCTCCTCTCAGCTCTCACGTGTGAGCTGGGGGTCCTCCCCCTGACTGCACAAGATGACAACACTGAGCTTAGTTGCTCACGCTTGTCTCACTGAGGATGGAAGATACATTCTAGATGAGGGAGTGGAGGAAATCCGGAACTAATGCCTCTGCCCTGGGCTGAGTTCACCAAGCAGGAGTGTCACTCCAAGAGAAGCGAGCCAATACCCATGCTCCTAGCTCTAGAGTAATGATTCAGGGGCTTGGTCCAGGGGCAGAAGCATCCCAAAGAACTAGGTAGCTCCAAGTTCTCTCCAAAGTAACTTTCCTTGGAGCAAAGTGTGGATAAGTCCAGCTTGAAGGTACTTTCAGAAACTATTGTGGTAAGCAATTAAGAGAAAGGTAGATCAATTACTTTACCAAAGAAAACCAGGAAAGAGATAGCTTTGAACAATCCTCGCAGGGAAAGAATACAACCCAAAGCCTGACCTCAGAAAGTAAACCTTGTGAAGGAGCAAAAGTTGAATTTGATCAGATTGTGGGGCGAGTTATACCCCAAGGAACTCTGCAAAACTATACAGCAATTAGAGAGCCTACTAGCTGGATTTCCCTTAACCACACTGGTGGATTCAACTACAGCCCTACAGACCACCAAATATAAGCGCTGCAGCAAGAACTTAGGGTTCAATTACAAAGTTAGAGAGAAGAAGGGCTGGGGATTTAGCTCAGCAGCACAGCGCCTGCCTGGCAAGCGCGAGGTCGTGAGTTCGATTCCCGGTACCAGGAAAAAAAAAAAAGTTAGAGAGAAGAATCCACACAACTCTACCCTCACTTGGAACACCACTATAAATTGGGAGTCTATGGATGAAATCACATCTCTTCAAAATGTGTATGATAAAGCTGTAAGCCTAATGTGATTGTGTTTGGAGACAGGGCTTCTAGAAAGACGATTAAGGTTGAATGTGACGACGAGAGTGAGGCCCTCTGCCATGTGTCAGGTGCCTTCATAAAAAGATCAGAGACACCAGGAATGCATGCTCAGAGAAAAGCCACATGGGGACGCAGAAGGTGACTGTTTCCATAGATTCTTAAATGGTACAACTAATATCAACAAAGCTTGTCAATGCTTATGTTAGTAAAAAGGAACAGAATGAATCAAGTAATTCAAGTAATTTCAAGCCAAACGTAGTGACATATTGAAATAATTAACAGAATCCACTACAAAGAGGATTTTACCAAATAATTAACTTGTAAAAGTACAGTGACATCTATAGAAAAATTATCCTTTGTTGACAAACATTAGCTTAAGTCAAGTTTCAGACTCAGAAAGGTAATGTGATTTTCAAGTGAATTAATTAAGTAAGACATTGTATATACAGAAGAGTTCTGGGATGTACATACATATCTGAGAGGCATTCAGATGAAACTATGAACCACGAGAATGGACAAAGTCACCAAGCAACACACTTGTGTCATCCTCCTTGCCTCTTTCTGAAGCAGTTCTGGAGTCCTCTTTCCTGAGTGTCTCTAGTTGGTTAACCCAGTGCCCTGAATCTTATCAAGACATTCACCTTTCATAATCGTTTCACTTTGGGGAACAGCCGTAAGTCACAGGGCGCCAGTTCTGGTGGCTGAGGTGGATGAGGACACACCTAATGTTTTCATGAGGCTGCTTTCCCACTGAACGGCACTCAGCAGCGGCATTCACCGTATTCTGGATCACACTTCGTAGGCATGAACAAGGGTTTCCTGAACTGCTTCAGAAAGTCACAAGGATGATGGGAAAGCATGTTTGAAGCTGAGGGAATATTCAGAGTGGGGTAAGTGGCAGTGTGTCATTTAACGTAATACTTGTTCGGAGTTTAACATTGACAGTATATTTTCACCACCCAGTGTAATCTGCTATATGTTTGTGGGGGTATTCATACAACTGAGTTAATCAGAAATCAAACAGCTTATGACATTTGAGTTCAGGCTCAGAAGTGGCTCCTGGAAGTTCATCAGCTGGGAAAGGAAGGAAACATCACATAAATAAATTTCAAAGTAAGGGTTCTGAGAGAGAAGTATTACCTGCTTCCAGATTGATCCCTTGTGGGCTGACCTCCACACAAGACAGTGGATGACACAGCTTCCCTGATGCTTGTTCATACCTGTAACTGAAGCAGCTCTGTTCCAATCCCTTGAGAGCCTGACACCACCCCTGCCACACAGGACAGGGTCTCTCCCTAACACTGAACGCTGATATGCAAAATTCTGGCTCCAGCTTGAAATATCACACGGGTGAACCAGCAAGTCTTCGACCCCAGGCCCGGTATCCCTGCCAAGGGAGAAACTAGAGTGGAGCAACCCTAAGCCAAGGTCTCCGCCGGGAAGAAATGAGTGGGCGGGGTTGCGAAGGAGTAGGAGCGGCATTGCATGCTGCTCGGCACAGTCTGAATTTCACACATTGCACATGTGTTACCTAGATCATATTTTTCTAAAAGTGGATGGTGGTTTTCATCCTAACAATGAAAAAAGTATTGCTACAGTCTTACATTATAGATAAGGCGATTTTCTCATGGGAAAAAAGTAACTTGAAACTTATGTTTGCTAATTACAGACATTTAGTACACTTTATTAATTTCCTCCTCTTCAACAGCCCAAATATCAAATTTCCTGGACACTTTCTCCAGTAATTTTATCTGTCTCTTTTGATAGTTATAAAATCACAGTGTGAACTCTTGTAAGACTAATTTTGAGGCTTTGGTCTTGACTTGAAAATGAACCTTATTTGTCATTAGGTTAATATTGTCCTTGCTGAGACTGACTTTGATTCTTGCCTTGGAAACTCTGCTCTTTCTAGAAATTTAAATGAAGTGTAAGCAATTACTTTTGTGTTGCATATTACTTGTCCTTTTCATTTTGCAGTATTTTCTATTAGCTTATTTCAAGTCTGCCCAGTGCTTTGATCCAGTGTTGCAGTGTGAAAGACACATTTTTTCAAGTTAGTCACAGCAAATCACATTACACTCTATTTGTAATCATACTTCCCCTGTACTCATACATAATGGGAACTAAGTAGTTTTATCATTTTCCAATTTCAGAAAATATTTCTATTAGTCAGCTTCTGCATCACTGAGACTAAATACCCAATGCCAGCAGATTAAATGAGAGGTTTGTCTTGGTTCACAGTTTAAGAATATTCAGTCCATGGTTTATTGGCTCCAAGGCTGAACCAACAAGGTGGAGGGGCACGGCAGAGGAAAACTGCTCAACCTCTGGCAACCTGGAAGCAGCAAGAGTGAAGGAAAGAGCTCAGAACAAGGTACACTTTTCAGGTCAAGCCCAAAGTCCTATCTCTTCACATCAGATTCACCTCCAGACAGTGTAGAGCATCACCACCATGACCAAGTGACCCCACTAAAAAGTGCCTGTCTGAAAACGTGAGACCTTGGGGAACATTTCAGACCTAAACCACAACATTTTTATGTGTGATGTTATTCCTAGTGAAATAGTGAAATAGGCATTGAGATACGTAAATACTAGGTCTCCAGTCTCCTGTCCAACCAATACAGAAAGCCCATACTGGATACAAGCCCTGTGAATATTCTCAAATGTAAATGAAAGGTAACATTATTGAGGCAATGGTCTTGAAACAGCTTAGGATGTGTCTGAGGTACGAGGGAAGCACAATGTTTGCTGTACTGGAGAAGTAACATCACCACTGCCAAAAGCAGGCAGAGAGAAATTATCAAACAATGGGGGAATAGAAATGTTGTTAGATTGGAACTAGGGTTCACTTTCCTAGCAACATCATTTCTCCTCTAATGTATGCTCAATATATCACAGACTGTCTCCTGTTTCACTGCAACACCTCTGAGAAAGGAATCATTATTATCCTCGCTTTGCTCTGCACAGAATGCTCAGGCCGTGCATCCGGGGCGTTCGGCAGAGGGGGTGTTTAATCTTGTTCAGCTGTCTGACCTCAGAGGACATATTCTCGAACACTGCGATGAGACAGCCTCTTAGAGCAGGGTGGGGATGGGGAAAGTGGTCAGGAATGTGCTCAGCCCTGACTCTTTGGCTTGGAATTGTTCTCTGCACATCTCAATTTTATAGATAAATATCAGTCTGGGAGAGGCAAATGAACACTCTCAGTATCAGCAAAGTGATAAGCAAGTCAACAGCACAGTTCTTTTAAGGTCAAAATTATTTTACAAGAACACACTTCTCACTGATCATAAACACAACTGCAGATCCCCAAAGAAATATCGACACCGTGCCAGTCTGGAATATTGGGTATGTGCTTAGGGTGCTGAAGAAGCTAATGCACAGGACTTCTTTCCTCTTCCCTGAGGTTTGTCCTATCTTTATCTCCAGACATGAGCAAATAGCAACATAGGAGTTTTTATCAGATAATGTGCTCATATCCATAAGACATTTCCCCTGCACTTTTATTGACATATCTTGGTTTAATCCATATACTCACTCAGAAAAAAATATATATAAATCCCCAAAATAAAATTGTCTAGAAAATAACATTATTTGTAAGCATAACTTGAGAGCTCCACGTTCATATCCCATTAAGGTGTCCGTTGTGCAATATGTTTCCAGATAGCCCTCAGGCTTATCTTTGCGTTTACAAAACAGATGCAAATACTGGAGGTCTGCAAGAATAGGAAAACTATGAATGTGTAATATGTCTGTTTCTGTGGAATTTTCTTACCAGCCAATTTTAGTTAGAAGATCTATATCTATTTCATTTGCGGCATTGAGTAAACCACTCCCCATGACATTTGATTGCTGCATTAAAATCTGAGGAGGGAAGGAAATAAATGTCTGCACTGTGTGTACAGCAATCTATTCAGCAGTGTATTGTAAGACATTATGACTTAAAGTAATGCTGCAGAGTGCTGGCAACAAAGACTTCAGACAGACTCGGAGGGAACTCATAATCATAAAGTCATCCTTAGACAAGGATAATAAAAACACAGTTACAGTAAACAGACTGAGTCCTCCAGAAGAGCAGATAAATCACAAGGTGAAAAATGGAAAAGCAAAAAGTAGCTACAGACACCATGGGCTCAGTGAGGACGGAAACGATCAAAAACTGGGGTAACGGAGACGTCGCCGCCTGGACCGGGGCCATCGCTGCCTCTCCGGGGCCATCCTTTTCCTTAGAGGTCACAGAAATTTGGGGATGGTCAAGTACCTCCTTCCTTTCCTTTTCCTCCCTTTAAATTATAATCGAAATAATTTTCAATTATTTCTGTGGAAGTTTTACCTGAGATCTGACTTGAAAGTTGCATTTTGTTGAAGACAATAGCAGCTTTCAGTTTAGAGAGTATATTTTTCCTGAAGCAAAATGTGACCCAAATATTCATAATAATTCCATTGTTGTTAGAAAAAGGAAACAAAGAGAATTCAATAAGCTAATAAATAGGCTCATAGAAACACTGAGAAATGATTGTGAGGAATAAATTAATTACTAACTCAAAGACAGACATTCCCATTGTTAGGCCACTGGAGAGCTTAAACAATGGGATTCTGAGACACTGGGTTTGTTTACAAATACAGGATGACCTCTGCTTGCTAATCATAAAATCAGTGTCCCTGGTCTTGTCAAATCAAGCAAGTGCATGCTTCTTATTTTAAGGAAGACCAATAGATTTACCATTCTTACAAGGCTCCCACAGTAAGAATAACCAATATTCAGCATGCACAAGGATGAAAAAGTCCAGAAAATTAGAATGGGTCAGAAAGCTTTCTAAAAGTGAAAAGTGATCAAACTAAACTACCAAGACCTTGGCTAAAAGGTGAAGAAATTAATTCAAGTTTCTCTTTTATAATTAAAGAATCTAACCTTTGACTTTAAAAAATTATTCATCTCCCAAGTATTTGATTAAATCTTTGTGCATAATTATTTTATGACCTGGGTTAGATAGCAAAGAGATCACCAAAAGGCATACAGAGTTAATAAAACTACTAGAGCAGGTTAGACAGATAGTCAACACCAAGACCTACTGCTAGGAACTCCTGAACAGTTAGTTGGTTCCATTTAATTAACCAATTTTAGTCTTACATGAGGAATACCAGATTCTTCATCATTTATCTGTTATGTATACACAGTCTAAGCTACTGTAAAAGAGACTCCAAATTACAGAGGCTGAAGCAGGATAGATTTGTTTGCATTCTTTCCTGAAAAATAATCTAGAGGAAGGGAATAGGCCAACAAACATACAGGTAGACAAGTAAACTGGACATGAATATCTGGGATCTCAGAATAAAGGTCCTGTCATCTGTATTGGGTCTTCTCATCTTTTTGCTCTAGGTCTCAGGTTGCTGCTGTTTCAGTCTTTGTCCTTTCATAGATGATTAGAAGGCGGAAGAAGGAAATGAAGGAAAATCAGCATTCATTTGAGTACTGTGGGTTGATGATAGTACACATCAATTCTGCTCCCATGCACGACTTCGAGGACCACACCTAGCTGCAAGAGAAGCTGAAAAATTACATTTGAAACTGTGCAACCCCAAGCCTTACAAAAGCCATGGGAATAGGGTTGTGTGTGTAAGTGTGTGTGTGTCTGAGTGTTTGAGAACTTAGATTGCTGTAAAGGACAAAAGGAAAAGTAATGAAGGAACACAGTGAGGTTTCCTCTGCCACATACTGTTTTCTGGTTATGGAAACAGAATAGTAAGATTTGCAGCTAACTCAAAATACGCCTCATAAACAGACCTCAGTACACTTTCCAAAGGAGCAAATTTCTACATGCCCATTGCTATTAAAATGATAATTAGTTCAATATTTTATTAAATACTAGCGGTTCCTATAAATAACAATGAAGGGTAAATTACTGATTTTACCTTACATTCGAAGTGATATTGTCTTAATCTCTGTCAATAATTTTTTTAAAAATGCATCATTTATTATTTCTGGTCTTTTTCACATTTGTAAAATAAATAACATAGATAAAGATGCTTTGAGTTAAATTAATCTACTTTAAATCTGAAATTCATTAGAAAATCTGACCTTCCTGAGCCTGTGGAGACAACGTGATGAGGTGAGTTGGGGTTCCCAGTCACCCCATCCCCGAGACTAAGCGCCTGCTTTCATCGGACGCACGCTGTATCCAGCTGTTCATTTCCCCCTCGCTCACATCAGCTCAGCCATGACGTCGCTTAGCCCACAAAGCCTGAGAAGAGCGACCAGCGCCTACGTTCAGAGCAAAGCTTGGTCGGAGACCATCCTTCACCGGTCCTCGTGCCTTCCCACTGCCTTCCTGCAGTTTCCATCCCAGGAAGGGCCTGTGCGTCAGCCTGGAGTGGAGAATCCCACACACCCGCGCAGAGCGCAGCTGCTGCCACCGGATTAAAGCTGCGTGCCCATCGCCACGGGCGCCAGGCCTAGGTCCCCTCTTCCTGGTGCACCTGGGCATGCGGTCAGCAATGCAGTTGGCGGACGGAGTAAATCTCTCGTGCTGCCTTGCGTCGGCCGCTGTTCAGCCGAATTCACCGTTGGAATAAGTGATTGGCTTTATGGGGAGCGGGGCTCCTCCTTCTTGGCCGACTCCCGCAGGACTCTAAGGTTTTCCTTGCCTTAGGTCACCAGCTCCCCTCAGCCTCTCAGCTTGCAGGACTTCTGGCTGGAACTGCCTTAGGGTCCCCCTTGCCTGGAGGCTCAGGCTGTTAACCCTCGGCTCTCCTGGTCTCCCATTTACAAACTGCAGATCTCAGGCTGCTCAACTTCGGTGATCTGGTGATCCAATCCCCGGTCAATAATGTCTTCCTGCTGGGCTGTTTCTCCAGAGAACCCGAGTAACATTTCTGAATCTGATACAGAATATGAGCGAGAAACCAACTTTAAACTCCTGAAGCCGTGGAGATGTCAATGATATTAACACAGATTTAATTCAATGAGTTCTTTATATGTACCACATACAAGACTTGTACCAATGATGCGTTTCAAGTATTTTCTTACAGACTATAGCTAATTTTCTCAGGAACATATGTTTCTAATTCAGTGAAATCCCATCTGTCATATATTTTATGGTGTTTCTAGGGTTAAGAATTTTTTTTTATATATTTATTCAAACTATGCAATTCCAGCTGGCTTCAAATGTGTTGTAGCCCAGGCTGACCTTGAACTTGCAATCCTCCTGCCTCATTCTCTCAAGTGCTGGAATTACAGGCATGCGGCAGCAGCCCCATGAGACCTTGACTTATTTATATACACTTAGCTATGTGTGTGCACTCCTGTGAGCTTGTAGTAAGTCTATGGTCTTGTCACCTGATCTCTGTTCCATCCATTTTCTGCCATGGTTTTAGCTGTTTTTACTTTGTCTATTTTCTTTGTAGATTAATTGCCTACCCTGAGTATTTCCTTTTCTCTGGTAGTCGTTCATTTCATTTTTAACAAGCGTGCTCAGGGAATACCCTTGCTTCTTCGTCTTTCACATTCTGCCTTCAAATAGTGTGACCACATACATACGGCAAAGCCATCAGGAGCATACATTTCTACTCTCCTCTTGCATAAATTTTGGAGTTGTGACATCTCCTTCATTTCCATGTATCTGTAGATCCTAAACCCAGAATGACTAGTTGTTTAAGCTGTGAATTATGTTTTGCTCTTTTTAATAGACTTTATTTTCAGAACAGTTTTTAGTTTGCAGCAAAATTCACTGGAAAGTCCATAAAATTGCTCTCGCCTCCTATGCCCAGACATGCCCAGCCACCTTCACGGCGTGCTAAAAGGCATCTGCCTGTACCGTCACACCGTCACGGACAGAGCGCTCCCATCTCCCTTCATGGTGCACAGTCTGCAGATCTGAGGACAGATGCATCCACACCAGTGGATCCCAGAGAATAGTGCTGTCTCCTCAACGCGCAGTCACCTTTCACCCATGGCCACCGCCGAAACTGTTACGGTCTCCACAGGTTTGCCTTTTACCGAATGCAAGCTGGTGGAAATCATACAATAGCTAAAACTTTCTTATCACCTTCTTTGGCTTAAGATGGATTTTAAGGTTCCTCTATGCTTTGTCGTGGGTTGATAGCCTAACTTTTAGTGCTGCAAAATATTTTACTGTCTGGATGAAATACTGTCAATCATTCACTTAGTAGAGAACATCTTGGTAGCTTTCTAATTTTCCAGTTATGGCTCAAGGCGCCATATACACACGTGTTCAGGCTTTGTGTGAACGTGAGCTTTCAGCTCCTCCGAGTAAATGCAGGAGAGCAGGACTGCCGGGTCACACAGAGTGTTTCCGATTTTGTGAGAAACTGTCACTCTGTCTTCAAAGCAGCCGGACCACTGGACCACTTTGCATTCCCCTCTCGCCCCTACCCCCTGCACAGGACGAGAGCTCCTGCCGCGCTAGATCCTCTCACCACCGTCTTTAGGGGATTCTGGGTTTTGACCGTTGTAACGGCTGCGCGATAGTAGCTCCCGTTGTTTCCTCTCGCACTTTTCCAAGGACAGGTGGTGCTGAGCATCTCTTCGAGTGCTTATCTCCATCTGCACGTCTTCCTTGATGAGCTGTTTGTTCAGATGTCGTGTTGTCTTCCAAATAAGACTGCTCGTTTTCTTGGGGTAGAGTTTGGAGTGTTCTTTGGATGTCTTTGCCAGATATTTAGTATTAGTATGTGGCTTGTCTTTTCATTCCCTTGATTATATTTTACAGATCAAATGTTTTTTAACTTTAATGAAGTATAGATTATCAATTATTTCATTCAACAGATCAAGCCTTTGGTATTATATTGACAAACGAGTACAATCTAGGTTTCCTAGGATTTTTACAATTTTGCATTTTCCATTTAGGTCTATGATTTATTCAAATTTATTTTTGTGAAGAATGAGAAGTTCACACACGTTATTCTTTGCAGGTGAGTGCCTCAGTCACATTTTAGTGAGTTTCGCTGAGTTATACTTTGTATATAATTTGCTAATTGAGGAGTATCAATGCAATGATAAATTATATAAATCCCCTCAAACCCAAATGCTCCTTGCATGTATTTGCATCAATCACTCACCCTCTAACCCTGAATCCTGACAGTGGATCTGCCTTCTATAATGACAGCCTGCTATTTCTAAAATTTATATAAATAGACTCAAATGGTATGGTCTATTATTAATAGGTTATTTTACTTGGCATAAGGGATTTGAAATTCATGCACAATGCCATGTACATCAGTAATCCTTTTCTGTTTGATTTGTGAATACTAATCTCTCATGCAGTAAATGTTTTAAACATTTACCAGTTGGTGGACATTTACATTGTATCTGGTAGATTAAGTATCATGTGACAAGTTCTGATTACTTCTACAGGAAACTGCTGATTTATTTTCAAAGTGTTTGGGCCATTTTGCATTTTCTGTAGGAATATTACTTGATTCACTACCTCACCAACAACTGCTCTTGTCAGCATTTAAACTGTAGCCAGGTGAGTGGGGCCTATGGCATCTCCGTGTGATTTAGTTTGTATTTCTTCAGTGACAAAAGATGCTGGGCATGCTTTTATCTACTTACTTGTCATATGATAATATTCCATAAGGTGCCTGTTTAAGTGTATTTACTATACTGGATTGTATTTATCTTATTCAGCTTTATTACACTTTATATTACATATTATATTATATTTTATTACAACTGGGTACAGGTATTTCATAACATAAATGTAATGTAAGTATATTCTTCCAGACTCTATTACAGCTTTATTTCTCTAAACATGCCTTTTTTTTTTTGAGACAGGGTCACCTCATGCAATTCAGGCTGGTCTTAACTCACTTTGTAGCCCAGGCTAGCCTCAAACTCACAGCAATCCTCCTGCCTCAGCCTCCTCAGTACTAGGATTACAGACATGCACCAACATGCTGAGTTTAAACATGCCTTTTTAAGAATGGATTTTTGGAAGTTTTAATGAATTCCTGTTCAGTTTCTTTTATGATGTATGCTTCTGTACCTTATATAAAATATTTTCTGAAAACAAAATAATATTTTCCCCTTGTATTTTTTACTTTAAAATATTTGTAGTGTCTACCCTCAAATTTGTATCTCTGTTCATTCAAGTCAACCTTTATGTATGATATGAGGTAAAATTGTAAAATTTGTTTTTGTCACAAAACATATATCTGAATATTACAGAAATTTGTTGGAAGACAATCTTTTCCCTTTTCAATCACCTTGGCACTCTTTCTGAAATTAATATCTTTGTTATTTCCTCAACTTTATATTATTTATCTTAGATTTAAGTCTGTCTTTATACAAAACCATGATCATTTCAAAATTTTTAGCTCTTGGGTAATTTGTATTTTCATAAAATTTTTATCCAGCTAATCAATTTCTACAAAATAATCTACTGGCACTTTTATTATGAATATATTAAATCCATAAATCATTCTGGAAGACAACTCTCTTTCTATTTGTATGGAGTTTTCCAGCCCATGAATACTTTAAAAATTCTCTATTTTATTTAAATTTTCCTTAATTTATTTCAGAATTTTTTCATTTTGGTGCACAATAATTGAAAATATTTTACACTTACCTTTAAGTATTTCTAGCATATTGATCCTATCATAAATAACTCAATTTCAATTTGTAATTATTTGTACATAGAATGTAATGATAAAAGTATGTATTAATAATATACTCCATATTACTGAATATATTTGTTTCTTTTAATAGATTTTATTGTACCTTCCTTCAGGTATTCTGCATTGATGTGCATGTTATCCAATATGCATATATGGGTATATTTTTGTTTTTATTTTTCCTTACTTGCTTTACTGCACTGGCGTTTACAGTAAAATGCTCACTGCATCTAACAAGACTGAATATCGTTGTCACTCAGGTTTGTGAGAGGTTGTGCTATGAATGAATGAATGTCCTTTCTGGAACTTTAACCTACCCATGCAGCTCTGCTCGTGTTTGCAATGATCCTGCCACCCTCTGTTTCAGTCGGTCTATGTGACGAATTACACTGGCTAATATTTTGAGTGGTCAACCAAATTGCATCCCTGGAATACATCTTATTGTTCATGATACACTATCCTTTTCTCCTGTTTTTCAGTTTCACGTACTAATATTACATTACAAATGACTACTTTTCTGCTTATGAGTGGGACTTGATGCAGTGCTTCTTGTGTATAATATCTTTGTCTGATTTTGGTACCTGTGACGCTGGTTACCAGACTCTATCCTCAAATCTTTGTGACCTAGGTGTAAATACAGTACTTCAGTTTAATTGGGCCTAATAGCAATCAGATAGCCACGCGTGAGACGCACATGTAATCAACCTCCTCTGCTTGTTTGTTCCAGGGTCACGTCAAAGATGCAGCATTAGATTTAATCAGGGCCTCTCCTTAGCTACCTCTTGGCACTAACAGTTTTTCAAGCTTTATTTCTGACATTTAGATGGCTGTTGGTCAGGCATTTTATAAAATGTCTCTCAACTGATATTTGTCTGATATTTTATTTGCAATTAGACAGTTATGGGGTTTTTTAGAAGGACCACAATAGTTTTAAAACACTATGTTTCACTTACAAAATTAAGGCTACCAACCTACAACTTTTCAGTGTTTCACCGACTTTGGTCTCTTGTATAGAACAGGGTTTGTCAAGTCTTTCTCCACTGTGGAATCACTCACTTTCCCTCTTTTACGGGACCTCTGTCTGCAACCCCTGTGCACGGAAAGCAGGGAAGCAGTAATGTACCACAGCCGTCATCCACATAAGTGATGTCAAGGTACGCTACAGGGCTATCTTCCACCTCGCTTATTTATTTACTTCCTCACTCAGTTACAACAGTACGGATTCAAGGTGTTTATCTTATATTTTGGATTATCAGCCAACATTGCTTTGTTGCTTATATTGTTTGAAATTTAGCCACTGGGATCCCTTTCTATTGATTTGGCTACTCCTTTAATATGTACAGAAAACTGTAGATTTATCTTGTTTTTTCTTACTTTTTGACATCCTAAGGTGTTTTAAGATCAGTTTACATATTTCCTGCCCCCATCCAATAATCAGTGATTTCACTGGAGAACACTGTCCTCCTCTTCAAATGTAGTGTTCCTTTAGTTTTAGAGCTGTAGACCTCCTCTGAAAAGCAGATTTATCAAATATTACGATGCACAAAGTATCTTACTGTTGGTTGTAGAAATACAAAAAAAAAAAAACAAAAAAAAAAACAGAAGACAAAGCAAGTATTTTAATGAGGATACCCAGCAATGAGCATAGAGTACCCCTTTTTTTTTAATTTTGTTTGTTTTTGGCTTTTCTCCAGTACCGGGAACCGAACTCACGACCTTGCACTTGCCAGGCAGGCGCTTTGCCGCTGAGCTAAATCCCCAGCCCCGAGTACCCCTTTTTATAAGGTAATTTTTTTGTCTTTTTGAGGCAAGGTCTTAATATGCAGTTCAGGCTGGTCTTGAGCTCACCTGTAGCCCAGGCTGGTCTTGAACTCACAATGATCTTCCTCGCTCAGCCTCCTGAGTACTGGGATTATAGGTGTGTACCACCACACTCAGCCAATATAAGGTAATTATAAGTAAAATAAATGTTCCTGATATAGCCTTTGAAGATTTCCCTCCAAAGTTTGTATTTATATGCTGTATATGCCTTGTTGGACTAAAATAAAGCTCACCTATGAAAAAATGATAGCATTGAATGCCACATACCTTCAAATCTAAACTCCTATTATATACCCCACATTATTAGTATTTATCATCTCCTTATTTATTGCAGATGTTATACTTATCTAATCTTACTGGCATGTGAACAATTTCTTGGCAATACTATTTTTATAACTTTTCAGCACTCCATATATATAGGTATGCCTTACATGAATTTATAACAGCTGCATACCAGAGTATGATACAGTAGTCATTGTTTATACAATTTAGAATTTAAAATCCATCCTATGTTTTTCTTCTGCCAACAGAAAATCAAAATATGCAAATTCAAAGATTAAACAATGAGAATACAATCTATTTCAAAGTTCAGGCTTTTAGAGAAATGCTGTCCATATAATATTCAACAAGTACAAATTCTCAAACTTTATCATATTATCCAAATAAATTTGACTTTCATATTTTATTTCATATGCTTTTCAGCATCCTGGTCATTGCTGAGTATGACATTGCATGAGTTGTCAGTAAAGCTAGTGAGGATTGGTTCGAGTCTAAGTCATATTAAGGTTAAGTACTTGAAATTTCTCAGTAGTAAATGATTTGTTACAGTTTTTACTGCATGTATATGATTAGTAAATATTATGATTAAATAATAACATAAAATCCATGACGATTCTAGAAAAAAGCTTAATGCATAGATGATAAAAGTTGTATAAAAACATAGGCAGAAAACGGAAAGAGGCCCTTTACACTTCTCCAGGTATCATTATGAGATAGAAGGTGCAGTTTCTCTTCCTACTTGTGGAATGGTTACAAATATTTTTCTCCTTTTTGAAAGAAATAAAATTTTTAGTCTTTTACGATCGCTCTTTACCTTGGGCTCAAACACTTTTCTCCTTCAGGCTGACTACCACCCTCCATATTATTTTGGAAGGCTGTACTCCAGTTTTTCCTGGTTGCAAAGATGTTTTGCAGGGGTATTTTCAAGGTAATCTGGCTCTTGCATAAAAATGACAGCCCCCCCGGATTCAGATCTGGAAGATAAAAACCCTGTCATTCAACTCTACACTGTGAACTCGTATTGTAAAACTCAGATTCTGCAGCGGAACTTCCTCACTAGTCCCCAAGTGATCTCGGACCGGTTTTCTCACCCTGTAGCACTCAGGCAAGGCTGATCTCAACCTGAGCTCAGGGAAGCGCTACCAGACACATTGTGCTCTCAGTTCTTACGCAGACAGCATGGATGGCAGTGCTTCCTATCCCGCAAAGAACAGCCGCTTTGAGACCTGCACCCCACAGCCTGAGAGCTGCTTGGCCAGTGGTTATTTCCTTATGCCCAGTTTACTTTATGCAATTTATACATATATTTATTTCAGATTGTCTTGCTCTTGATTTGAAACACTAAGGTTTACTTTCTACCTTTTTTACCTGAGTGTAGATGCAACAGTTTTGTTTTGTTTTTGAGACAGAATCAGCCCACACAGTGCGGATTAGCCTTGCATTCCCCATGCTGGCCCCAAACTCATGATTCTCCTGCCTCCGATTCCCAAATGCTGGGGTTATGGGTGTGTGCCATCTGACATACCAGTCAACACTGTCTCTTCATTGAGGCTAACACCCATAACACAGCATCCCTAAATGACATCACAGAATGCACCATCACCCAGGAAGTGGAGACATTCTTTCACATTTTAATACAGTGAATGTGTAAGTGCTTACATTAACTGGTTCCACAACTCCCAAGTACATATGCTATCGTCTTTGAATATGGGCTCCCATTTTGAAATCTGCATTAACCCTTGCCGTAAATCATTCAGTACTCAGAAGTAATGATATTTGTTAAGTAATCCAGCAGTGATACAGTGAAATAAAGAATAATGCACTGCCGTGAAGAGATACTAATGCACTGAATAATCCCAAGACAATTTGCCAACTATTTCCTCTACTGGATGGGAAATTACTTTCCAATGGGTCTAACATTTAACTATTTTCCTCTAAGCATTTCCAGCAGAAGTTCAAAACTACAAGAGTGGGATTACGTGGCCATGTTCTTATTCAAACTCACCTTGTCACTTTTAGATAGAAAGTCAAAGTACATATGCAATTCACAATCCTTAATTACCAATGTGGTACAAAATCCCTAATGCCCCATAATGCATACATTCTAAATTTAAAGCCAGATAGAAGTATGGGCATTTTCACTATGTTTGTTCTTCCTACCCAAGAGTAAGGAATATCTTTCCATTTTCTGATATCCTCTTTGGTCTCCCTTTTCAAAGTACTGTAGTTTAAAAAAAAAAAAAAAAAAAAAAAAAAAGTACTGTAGTTTTCAGTGCAGAGAATTTTACTTTGTTAGATGTATTCTTAAGTATTTTATTTTATTTTGATGCTATTATGAAAGGTACAATTTCCCTAATTTCTCTTTCACTGAGTTTGTTATTTATGTACAGGAATGCTATTGATTTCTGAGTGTTGACTTGGTATTCAGCTATGCTACTGAATCTGGTTAAATCTACAAGTCTTTCAGTGGAATTTTTGGAGTCTTCTATGTAGTGTATCATATCATTTCAAATAATAATAATTTAACTTCTTCCTTCCTATCTTTTTTTTTTTATTTCTTTCTCTTGTCTAGTTGCTCTGGCTAATGTTTCCAGAACTATATTGAATAGGAGTGGTGACAGTGGACATTCTTGTCTAGTTCCTGATTTTAGAGTGAAAGCTTTCAGTTTTTGTCTATTCAGTGTGATGTTGTCATAGATGGCTTTTATCAGATTGAGTTGAAGACCATCTATTCCAATTTTCTGTAGGGTTTTTATCATGAATAGATGTTGGACTTTGTCAAGTGCTTTTTCTGCAACTACTGAGATGACCATATGGTTTTTGTCCTTGGCTCTGTTAATATAGTGTATTACATTTATTGATTTGTGTGTATTGAACCATCCCTGCATCCCTGGGATGAATCCCACTTGGTTATGGTGTATAATCTTAATGATGTGCTGTGTTTTGTTTGCCAGTATCTTATTGAGGATTTTTGCATCTATATTCATTAGGGAGATTAGCCCATAGTTCTCATTTTTGGTTGGGTCCTTGTCTGGTTTTGGTATCAGGGTAATACTTGTTTTCAGAAATGACTTTGGGAGTATTGCTTCTCTTTCAATTTCATTAAAAAGTTTGACAAGTAATGGAGTTAGATCTTTTCTAAATTTCTTATAGAATTCAGCAGTGAGTCCATCAGGACCTGGAATTTTTTTTCATTGTTGGTTAGTTTTAAATTATATTTTCAATTTCATTGGCTGATATTGGGTTATTTAGAATACTTATATCTTCTTGATTCAAGGATGATAATTCATATATATCTGGGAATCTGTCCATTTCTTCTGTGTTCCATCTTATTGTAGTATAGGTTCTCAAAGTAGATACTGATGATCTTCTGGATTTCCACAAGATCCATTGTGAATTCACACTTTCCATTCCTAACTACATGAATTTGAGTCTTTTCTTTCCTTTTTTTGTTAGCTAAGAGTTTATCAATTTTATTAAATCTTTCAAAGAACCAACTCTTCAATTCATTTATTTTCTGTATTGTTTTCTTAGACTTGATTGCATTAATTTCTACAGTGATCTTTATAATTTCCTTCCATGTACTTTGAGATTGACTTGTTCTCCTTTTTTTTAGGACTTTGAGGTTCAACATTAGGTTATATGACCTCATCCTGTTTTCCCGATGTGAGAGTTCACTGCCATCAATTTTTTCTCTTAGACTGCTTTCATCTCAATCAACATACCATTAGTATACCTCACAGAACTAGAGAAAATATGCCTAAAATTCATTTGGAACCAGAAGAGAGCTAGAATGGCCAAAACAATTCTTGGAAACAAAGGCAAGGCAGGGGGCATCACAATCCCTTACTTGAAATTATACTACAGAGTTACTGTGATAAAAACAGCATGGCACTGACCAAAAAAGGAAGGAAAAAAAACCCAGACATGAGGATCAATGGAACAGATTAAAAGAAGCAGACACAACTACAAACGCATTCAGCCACCTTATCTTTGACAAAGGGGTCAAACACATTCACTGGAAGAAAGATAGCCTCTTTAATGAATGGTGCTGGAAAAAAATGGCTTTCTACATGCCAGAGACTAAAATTAAACCCATGTCTATCATCATGCACTGAAGTAAAATCAAAATGGATTGAAGATCTAAATATCAAAACAGATACACTAGATCTACTGGTTGAGAGAATAGGTAGAACTCTTGAAGATGTAGGTGTAAGCAAAGACTTTATGGACTCTCTTAGTTACTTTTCTCTCGTTGCTAAGACAAAATACCTGATGCTCAGAATTGAAGGAAAGGTTTATTTAGCTCACAGTTTGTGGAGGTTTCAGTCCATACATGGCGGGCTCCAATGCAGAGTGGCACATGGTAGAGGGCAACAGAAAACAGCAAAAGCAGCAAGAGCAAAAAGGGAGGAGCAGCAGTGAGCAAGCTTCTTTCCTTCCCTTATATTGTATGCAGGCTGCCTGATCCAGGGTGGGTGGAACTCACACCCATAATGCCAGCTTTGGACCATGGGCTAATTATAAACTCTAGAAGCCACCCCATGACTGCATGAGGCTTTGAGGGGATATCTAGACACAAAACATAACATTCCACCCCTGGCCCACCAAAGACTCATTCACATCCCTTTATGAAAAAGGCACTTGATTCCATCTCTATGAGTTGCCAAAGTCCTGTTTCATCACTGCTGAAAGCTCCAAGTACCAACTCTCCTTCAAGATGTAAAGCAAACTTATCTGTGAGGCCCTGTACAAATGCAAAGTTAAACACTTCCAACTTTCAGTGGTACAAGATAAACATTACTGTGCCAAAAGATATAAACAGGAGGATAGAAAGCATTAAGACCAAAGCAAGTCCAACATCCAGCAGGACAAAGATTAAGTCCTGTAGTTCCATTTTCAACATTGAAGGCAATCTGTGGCAAATTGTGACCTCTGTGTGGCTCCACCTGTGTGGCACTTCCAGTGGTTGTAGCTCCTAGAGCTTCTCTCTTTGGTCTACTTTGCTCCCTCCTTGCCACTTTCCTCAGACAAACCAGGTCCTGATTTTTCCAAACTTCTGGATTCTCCACTGAACTTGAGGCTTCTCACCTACAGTTTCACACACTGCCCTCTCAGGGGCATACTTCCTGGCATCCCAGGCCCTCTGAAATCTAGGTGGAAGCCTTTTTTAACCTCAGAACTCTTGCATTCTGCATGTGCCTAAGACCAGCACTATATGGATGATGTCAAGATCTGCTGCCAACTGGAGCAGTAGCTAGGTTGTCTTCTCTCTTGGCTGCAGGGGTCCAGTGCCAGGATCACTGGGCACTCTGAACTTGATTCTGAGGAACAAATTCTCTATGCCGCCGCCATTCTGGAACCTAGTGCAACCACTGCCACCATTCAGGGACATGGCACTCTGAGGTTTTCTTCTCAAAGTCTTTCCCTTTTGCAGTGTTGAGGTTGTAAAAGGTGGAGACTTGCTGCTTCTTGTGATGCCCTCAGGCCATCTTTTATAGTCTCCTGTCGCTTCTCAGCAGTGGAGATCTCCTAAACTCTATCTTTGCAGTCCACAGATTTACTGGAGCTTTTTTCCTGGCCAAACTCACAATATTTTAAGTCATCCTACTCGGTTCTTTGATCTTGATTCTCAACATAAATCTGGCTAAAAGCCCCTAATAATAACCGTGCCACTGCCCCAACATTTGACTGTCTTGAAATTTCTCTTGCCAGATTAATCAGTCTACCACCTTTAACCTGAGTCTCAGGCAAAGTGTCTGGACAGAAGCAAAATGCAGACAAACTTTCTGCCAAGCCATAACACACATCATTTAGATTCCAACAACGAATGCAGTCTTTCCCAGCAAAAATCTCCCAAACCCAGTCTTTACTGGCAGGATTTCTATCAGCCTTCTGCTATTCTGAGCTCTGACCAGAATCTCCCACACAGAACAGTCTAAAGCATTCCAGCTCTGCTCTTTCAAGCAACATTTCTGAACCTTTCCAAACTCTTCCCACAAGAAATTTCCAAAGACTCTTGAACCACATGGTCAAGTATAGTCACAGAAACGACGCCACTTCTCTGGTAGCAAATGCTGTCTTAGTAACTTTTCTCTCATTGTAAAGACAAAATACCTGATGCTCAGAATTGAAGGAAAGGTTTACTTAGCTCACAGTTTGTGGAGGTTTCAGTCCATACATGGCTGCTCCAATGCAGAGTGGCACATGGTAGAGGGCAACAGAAAACAGCAAAAGCAGCAAGAGCAAAAAGGGAGGAGCAGCAGCAAGCAAGCCCTTTCCCTCAATTATGTTGTATGCAGGCTGCCCACCCCAGGGTGGGCATAGCACTCACACCCATAATCCCAGCATTGGACCATGGATCAAGCAAAAACTCTAGAAGCCCACCCCATGACTACATGTGGTTTTGAGGGGAAATCTAGACACAAATCATAACATGGACAAAACCCCAGTGGCACAGGAATTATCACAAAGAATCACCAACTGGAATCTCATATTATTAAAAAGGTTTTACACAGCAAAAGAAATCACCAACAGAGTGAAAAGACTCAGAATGGGACAATATCTCAGGCAGTTGTTCTTCAGACGAAGGGCTAATATCTAAAACATATAAAGAATAGAAAAAAATCCAACCCCCCTAAATTTAAAGACCCAATCCATAAATGGGCATTTGAAATGAATAGACACTTCTCAGAAGAAGTATAAATGGAAAATAAATACAAGCAAAAATGTTCAACATCACTGACCATTCAAGAGATGCAAATTAGAACAACACTGAGATTCTCATTCCAGTAAGAATGGCTGTCATCAAGAAATCAACCAATGGCAAATGCTGGTGGGGCTGTAAGGAAAAAGGGACACTTCTCCACTGTTGGTGGGAGTGTGTACTGGTGCAACTACTGAGGAGATCAATATGAAGATTCCTAAAAAACTAGGGCTAGAGGGGGCTGGGGATTTAGCTCAGCGGCAAAAGCGCCTGCCTGGCAAGCGCGAGGTCGTGAGTTCGGTTCCCGGTACCGGAGAAAAAAAAAAAAA
>NW_004955436.1:2534069-2545061 GCF_000276665.1 Chinchilla lanigera | reverse complement strand
TTTGCCTTCTTGGTATCTTCCCAAAAGAATTAAAAGCATCATATCACAGTGACATATGTATGCCCATGTTTATAGCAGCACAGTTTGCAATAGCTAAATCTTGGAAATAACCCAAATGCCCACCAACCAATGAATGGATAAAAAAATTGTGGTTTTTTTAATACAGTAGAGTACCACTCAGCTATAAAGAAGGATAAACTTGAGACATTTCTGGGTAAATGGATGCTGTAGGGAACCCCACTGGAATCTCGTTATACCCCAGAGAGGAACAGTGGTGGGTATGAGGAAAATAAAGACAAGAGACAAGAGCTGGTGTCAGCTGGAGTTACCTCTTACCTGATGGGCAAGAGGACTGACTTCAACAGTAAGACTGTTTATTTTATACTTTTGCAAAGTTAGTATCAGGAGAGATAATGTTGCCTAGCAACTAATGCCTGTAATTGTCCAGGCAGGATGCTTTTCTCAATACTGAGGTAGCTGGACTGCCTGAGGCACTCTGGCTCTGTTACGCCTTCACATATATGACCAATATCCAGCTCTAGCCACTCCCAACAGGATGTACCTTGAGACATACTCTTAAGTGAAATAAATCAGACACACATGTGTAAATACCACGTTGTCTCTCTGGTGTGAGAAACTGAAAGTATAAATAAGAATCAAAATGTATAATAGATATTGTGAAATAGGAAAAAATTGTCCACAAAGAAAGGGGAGCTGGGGAGGGAGAAAGGAGGGTAAAAGAGAAAATGAGGGGAAAAGGATAAAATGGACTCCAAGCTTTGTAAATAAGGCGGGGGAAAGGATTGAAGGGAGCAGGGAGGAATGAGGGATAAAAAGAGGAGCTAAGATATATCATGTACAGGTACAAGTTCCCTATCATGACTGTGGTCATCACCTATATCTAAATTGTATCAATAAGCTTAAAAAAAAAAACAAAGCCATATAGAAAAACACAAATTTAGGAAGAAAAAGGAAATTAAATAGACAATAAATTTTACAAGGACAGGGTAATTGAATTGGAAGAATTTAAATTGGAGACTAAGGGACTGTAGGGTGACTCACTATTGAATATCTAAAGTATAATTATGAGGCTAACACCAACTTGTTCTCCATACACCAAGAAAAAAATCAATGTATCAGTTTTGTCCCTCCTTTTCCTTCCAAGTTTTTACCCCCACATTCATTCCCAGGTTCTCCATATGGATAAAGTAATTGAAATTACAAAGATGGCAGTATCACCATTGACTATGCATATCTAATCTTTCTAACGCTGCAGTATAAATGTTCATCTGCTTTGTGAATAAAAGACAGCATGTAGTAAATTTGTCAGGATGTGTTTCAAAAGGGGAAAGATGTACACTGTAGTTCCTTATCAAAGAATGTTTTATATTTTGAAATTTTAAAGTATGAAAGTTTGTGGAGCAGCAGAATGAATACATAAAGACGTGAGGATAGAAAAAGAGGGTGAAACCTGTCTGCTAGGCATTTTCTATTCTCAGTGCAGACAGAGACTTCATTTAGAATATGGTCTTATTTGATTTTGCTCACTAGCCCACCCTGAAACTCTGTTTCTAAAAATTATTTGTTGACATTTCTCATTGCCAACCTGCCAAAAAATCACGTGCAATCTCAAGGTTGTCCTTTCTGTGTTTATTTCTTGTAAGAGTATTTGCTAAATCCGGACATACATACTCAAAACAGCTCCTATGCAGTCCTCTTATACCAGATTTTGGTGCTTGAAAACTCCCTTTGTTTCTGAAGTTTTGGTAGGCAAAGTCTGAAGATGGCCCCCAGGGTTCACATCCCCTTGGTGTTTGCGATTTGAACAGTCCCTCCGATGAAGAATGAGTATGACCAGCATTTCTTATGGGTGCTTGCAGATATAGGACAGTAAATCATTCGATTTTGATTTAATAAAAAGCCCATTATTTTGATAGGCTTCACTTATTCAGGCAGGAAGTCTTGAAATTATTCAATGCAGGAATGAGATTCTCCTGCTGTGCTTGGAGACAGGAAGTGACAGGTTGTTGAAAGGGCCAGGTGGGGTGCTGCGCGCCCTTTAAAGACTGCAGCAGCTGCCGGCTTGACAGCCAGCCACAGAAGCGGAAACCCCAGACTGCAAGGAACTCAGTTCTGGCAAAGGCAGTGCTAACTTAGAAGAGGACCCTGAACTCCCAACAGGAGCACAGCTTCCCCAACTCCTCACCGTCAGCCATCTGAGGCCGGGCGGTGGACCCAGCTACATAATGCCAAGACTTCTGAGCTACAGAATCACCAACTAATAGCTGTGTGTGTTTTAAGCCACTAAATTTGATATGTTTGGTTGGGATTTATTGCACCTCATCACATATGTCCAGATGAAATGTAGAAGTCTAAAAGCGTTTTGGTTCTTCACACTCTACCTTTGCATCTCTCAATAACAACGTGCACCCTGGCTTGCACACAGGCCCCCCCACACACACACACACAATTAAAGGATAAATAAAACAACAGGAAAGTATAAATAAAACAACAGGCCTCCCTGACATTTATTTCTCTGCTCCAAAATGTCAGCCCTCGGTGTTTCTGGGCAGTTGTCTCTTGTGCATAAAAGTGCAGGTGTCTAAATCAAAAAGAGGTGTTTAAAATGGTGAATAAAAACATTAAAAATGTCAGTTCTCCAAATCTTAGTAAGATACTACCTGCACGCTCGCCTTGAAACCCACGAAGCCATGCGTGAAGGCGGGGGAGAGCCGGGCCCGCACCCCCGCCCAGCGCCCTCCGGCGCGGAGCCCGCAGCCTCCGGCTCTACAGCAGCCACGCTCAGCGGCACCACTGGACAGAAACTCGCACTTCTGAAGGCAGTCGCCCTCTGCGATCCAAATTCTGTGTCCGTGAACCTTGCTCCTAAGCAGTTTTTGATGGAAAGTAAAAGGAAAAACGATGGCAAACACGGCCCTTGCCACCGTGCCTTGTTTTTCTTTCCTGTAAGCCAAGGATTTCACCCCTGCTTTGCTCGGCAAAGCTAAACCTAAAACCAGTTGCGGTTCTCTTCCAAATGCGCACCAAAAGTACATCGAAGCTGAGCTGCTGGGAAGTGGGCAGTGTGTGCTGGGCCTTTCCTGGCACCGGGTGTCAGAGGTGGCGTAAAAAGGCCACGTCTGCCGTGGGGTGAAGCTCCACACCTCAAAGGCCTCGCTTCTTAGAGGCTGAGGACGCAGTCTCCACCATGAGCCACCGAAAGCACGCGGGGTGCCTTCAAGTCCCTGCTCCAAAGGTTCCTTTTCAACTGCCTCTTTCTTTCCTCTTTCAAATCATTTTTTTCCTTGTCCGAGCATAAGGACGAAGATGACTGACAGCGGAGATGTTAACTGCCCTGCTAACGCAGTCGCTGCAATAATCTCCATAGCGCCCACTGGCAAATATCTGTCTGTAGCTGTCTTAATTAGAAAATCTTATATACAAGTTCAATCTGGATACAAATGTAGGAAGTTATCTGCACAACTTTTGAACAATGGATTCTTGTGCTATTGTCTAGACTACCAAGGCCCGGAAGGAAGTAGGAAGCGGGTCCTGATTACACTGTCACAAAAGCGCTGGAAATCGAGAACAGCCACGGAGAAAGTCCATTAGCATTCCCGGAGTGAATTCTGTGAAACACACAGCAGAGCAAAATCTCTCGGCTGGTGAATTTCAAAGTAACAGCTTCCTCATGAAGCACTTTGGTGTGGAAAGTCCTGTCTGTATTTAGCAGGGACTCAACTGCCGTAGAGTGAGTGTTTCCTGGTGCAGAATGGGTGGCAATCAGACTAGGATTTTGGAAAAATTGTGTCATCATCTGTGTTACAAATGACTTCTGTGTGGTACCAGTTTTCTTAATGAGTGCTGCGAAATGTGAGGAGTTCGAAGGGAAAGAGGCACGTGTACACACTGTCAGCTCCGCCATGAATGCAGGTCTGTACTGCAAAATATTAGAATTCAAATCCATCCCAGAGAAGCCAACCAGACCTTCAGAATAGGAACGAAAATATCTGATTGCATATTCACACAAGCAATCAGCTACCAAAGAAAGAGTTTCAAAAGACATTTTCTAACGTCCAGCAGCAGTCTGTCTGTTTCCGGAGACGTGTTCCAGGTCTTAGGTGGTGACCATTAAGCTGCTCCCCTGTCCGCATCACCTCTTTCCTTGGTGTCTAAGTTGGAAGCACACCTGCCTGAGTGCCTGCATATCCCCACTAACTGCCAGCACAATACAGCTAAATGGGCTGAATGCAGCCCAGTACAGAACCTTCCAAATGTGTGCTTGAAATGCACTGAGAGAAGCATTTTTATGCAAAAAATGAAAGAAGATGTACTAGAAGAGAAAGCCTCTAATAGCGCCACAGCCAGATGGTGCCCTTTACTGGGGGCCGGCTCGTGTTTCTGAGCTTTAGAAAATGTCACAGCTTACCGCTGCTCAATTCCAGAGTTACCTCCTGAATGTGGGGCAGCCCTTCCTGTCTGAGTATTATGAGCCCCTCACACTCGCCTTGCAATTTACCGCTTGGAAATTCTTTCCAATTTTTTGATTGTTCATCAAAATATACGATTCAGTAAAAATAAACAGAAACAATATGAAAAAATGTAGAAGTAAAATAATTAAAAGTAAAATCTCACTCAGCATGTTGTCTTTATTCTGCTTTATGTGTTTTTTCTGTGGATTCAGGTAAGCATAAAAAAGGGATTACAAAAATGGTTAAACTATACATTTTCAGACAGTGTTGTTAAATGAGAGCTGATTGTGATCCTCGTACCACATAAAATATCTATGTATATATTCAAATTGGTATTTTAAATAGTTAAGTATCACTTCACTTTATTGTTGACTCAACCATGTTTTGAATTAAGAATATATATACATATATATTATGTATAATGTACTATATATATATAATCTATTATATATAATGTAATATATATATATATATACACATATATATGGTATCCAAGTTAAGACAGTTCAGTTTATGTTCCTTCAACTGTACACTGATGTGAAAGCAACAAACATTCAGTAGAATCATACCTTCTGCATTGTGGTCTTCTCCCAGGCCAGCAATATACATGAGGACACAAGTTTATGATGCTGGGTAGCAGCAGTGAGCCACTGCTTCCGGTCAAACACCCAATCACAGTGATAAACAATCAGTATGTTATAGGTGCGCTGTTTTGATGAGTTAACTCAAACTTCATGTCATTTCTTCTTTAAAGAAAGAATATAACTATAGAACCATGACAGTGAGCGTGTGTTTGATTTTAAATTATTCAGCTGCCTTAATGGTTTCTGAGATGATGTAGCCTTTAAATATTAAAAGTGTAAATCTCAAAGACAAAAATATCTTGGAAAGAAGGTAAAACAGTCAGATAAAATGATAAAATAATTGAAAGCAAATAAAACATTACAAGAGCAGAGGCAGTTGATATAAAACCTAAGACTAACAGAATTTTGAAACACGATTATGAAAGATATACTTTTAGAATGACCCAGAAAATAATGTGGACTAATTAGATATTTGGAACAGAGGAGAGATGCTCTATTGATGCTAGCATCTTTCCTGAAGCAGAGCCCAACACAGATGAAACAGATGGCGTTATAAAACACATGATGAATAGAAAGTCTGTACTAAACAGCTCATACCAAATGTAGAAATCAAAAAATTTAAGTTCATACATGAGAAAAAATTCACTGTGAGTTCCCAGGCCCCAGTGTTGTCTGTGCAAATATGTGTAGGTTTATATGGTGTCGTAAAGGACCAAGAAAATATTCTACCATACCAATGAATGCAGAGAAGAAATTTGTCCTTATACTCTTCCATAACTAATTCTTTATATGAAGCTAATGGCAGGGGACATAATTAGCCAGCCAAGAAATCCTCTTAAATATCTATATGAATTAAATAAAAGATTGTAGGAAAAAATTAACCCCAAGATCTAGGAATACATTCAAGTAAATGTAGATACCATGTATATAATAAAGATGACATCTCAAATCACTGGGGAAGGTGTAGGAACAACTGATCTACAAAATTAAATCCTAGAAGAAATTATAGTTTATATAGTAAACTTATAAGCCAGATTGTGGAAAGATTTAACGTTGCAAATATCTCCTCAAGAAATTGTAAAAGTAAAGCTTTAAAATTTGCTATACGATATATAAGAGGAGCTTACTATGACCAAAGTGAAAATATTAAAATAGTAAATATTACATATGATAAGCAGAGAAGTCAAAATAAAAAGTACACATGAGTCAATGTCCAACAAAAATGCTCTAACAAAGACATGAACAAACAATATATACATACTTCTAAGGGAAATACTTAAACATATTGCTAAATACATAGAATTGAAGATGATGACCCTGGCGATGTCAGCAGCATACTAGGATACAAGTTCTGACCTTTCACCCCTTCCTCCGCCAGAAAATTTAACTACCAACTTCTTTTTTTGTGTGTGTGGTTCTTTTCTGGTACCAGGAATCGAACTCAAGACCTCGCGCTTGCCAGGCAGGCTCTGTGCCTCTGAGCTAAATCCCCAGCCCCATTTTTTCTTTTTTTTTTGGTTAACTACCAACTTCTAAACAAGAACAAATTTCAAAATGTGAGAATAAACTTCAGTTGTTTGCATATTCCAGGAAGAACACAACCCACACTGACAGAGCAGGAGAAAAGGTTTTGCTTGGACTATAGCACCATTTCCCTCTTTTAATCTGTCATAACATCACATAAAACAGGTTTCCCTGAGACTATGGTTTCTACAAGGAAGAGAGATGGAAAGATGGATATCCAGTTTCTCTAGCTCTCTGAGATGCTTCCCGAGAAGCTCACTCTGTTCTCATAGATACACCACCTAAGGTCAGGTAGAGGCAAACACGGAGGGGCTCACAGAGACCAGTACACAGAGTTTAGTGATAGCTCGTTGTACCCATTCAACATGGCATTTTATCAGCGGAGCCAGCTAACCGCATCACCCACATGCAAAGATAAGCTAGCCACTCCCAGAAGTGGTGTGAAGAAGTGCACGGCTTTTTTTGGTTAGAATTCATAAATAAATTCAGTAAAGATACAGGATACAAAATCAAGGCACAAAATTAGTTACATTTCTCTACACTAAAATTCTCCAAAAAGTAAAACAAGAGAAAAATCCTTCCTGTAACAAGTGCCAAAAACTCCAAAATATTTAGGAATAACTTTGACAGAGGTTAGAGACATGCATTTTGAAAAATGCAAAACATTAAATAAAGAATTTGAAGCAGATATAAATAAAAGGTATGTCATACTCATGAATTGCAAGAAATAACCTTGTTAAAATGTCAGCACTGTCCAAAATGATCTACAGGGTCTAAGCATGCAACTCAGCAAACTTTAGAACTGGTGTGTGGGAGGAAATTTGGAAAAGTTTGGAAGTGTTAGATGTAGAAGCATAAAATTCTGTATGCCAACCTTGATTTGAGATTCTGGCCCAAGCTCAGAAAACCAGAGAGCAGACAGAAATACAGGTGGTTAAAGACAGGGTTAGGTGGTTTCGGTTGGAACAGCACTCCACTGGCAGGTGAGCTAGAGACCATGTGTTACACTCTTATGGAAGATAAGCTTACATTTTGCTCGTGTCCTGAGACTTCGTGAGAGACTGAGATTAAAGGCACTGGGCTAATTATACTGGTACAGAAATCTAGAAAATTCTAGAGAGTTCTCCCATAGTCTCTGAGATTAGATGGATTCAGCAAACAGCAAGATATAAAATCAGGAAAAATATAAAATCAACAAACAAAAAGTGGTACCTATCCTATATACTGATAATGAACTCCCTAAGAAAGAAATCAGTAAAACAATCCCATTCACAAGAGTTTCAAAAAGATTGAGTATCTCAGAATAGACCTAACCAAGGAGGTGAAAGTCAACTACAATAAAAATTATAAAATACTGAAGAATTTGAAGCAGACACTAGAAGCTGGAAATGCCTTCCATGCTTATTTATTGGGGAAATGAATATGTTAAAGTAGCCATACTACCCAAAGCAATCCACAGAGTCAATGCAATTCCCATAAAATGCAAATTATATTCTCAATAATACCAGAAAAAGTAATCCTAAAATTTATATGGAAGTATAAGACCCCAAGTAGTCAAAGAAAGCTTGAACAAAAAGAACAATATTACAGGCATCATAATACCTGATTTCAAAATTTACCATAGAGCCACTGTAAAAAGTGAAGATGCTGTTGACATAAAAATAGATACAAAGACCAATGGGATAGAAGAGAGGCCCTGAGAATCAACCTGTGCTTCTATAGCCATGTCATTCTGCACAGAGGAGCCAAAAATATATGTTGGAGATGAGACAGGCTCCTCAGCCTACAGTGCTGGGAAAACTGGCATCTATCTGAAGAAGATTGCAACTAGATTTTTCTCTCTCATGTTGTATAAAAATATGACCCAAACGCCTCACTGTAAGACCCAAAACTTTGAAACTACTAGAGGAAGACATAGGAAAAATAATTCATGACACTGGCATAGGCAGTGATTTCCTAAACATAATTTCATTAACGTAGGAAATAAAAGCAAGGATTCACAAATGAGATAATGTCAAACTTTTTAAAAAGCTTCTGGAGGGCAAATAAAACAACTGACACTGTGAAGATACAACTTACGGTGTGGGCAAATGTCAATGCCAGGCATTTGATGAGGACTGATGTCCGGAATACATAAAGAACTGACGTGTTTAATACCAAAGGGATGAGTAATCCAATCAAAGCAACAGGCAAGTGAGCTGAGCAGATACGTCTCAAAACAAGAAGTACAAATGCCCAATAAGTATATGAAAAATGCTCCGTATCTTTCACCATCAGGGAGATAAAAGTCAAAACTACATTGAGATTCCATCTCAGTGCAGTTCAAATGATTATTATTAAGAAAACAAAAAAAAATAATAAATTCTGGCAAGGATATGAACAGGAAAATACTCTTATACACTCTTTGTGGAAATATAAACTATACAGCCACTATGGAAATCAGCATGGATGATCCTCAAAAGCTAAAAATAGAACCACCACATTATTCAGTTCTACCAGGGTATATGCCTAGAAGAATCAAGGACAGCATACTATAGAGATATTTGCATATATATATTTATCACGGTCTTATTCATAATAACCAAGCCAGTGGAATCAGCCCTGATATCCACCTATGGTACTGGCTTGAAGAACTAAAGCCAGAGCTACCATGACATTCTGCTACCCCACTGCAGTAGATAAATCCAGAAGAAAGGAAATCAAGATATCAAAGCGATGTCTGCATTCCCATGTGCATTGATTACCTCTGTACTCACAGTAGTTCAAGTATGAAATCAACCTAGATGTCCATCCAAATGCATGAATAAGGAAACCATGACAAACACACAACTGCATATTCTTCGGCCATAAAATGAAGAAAATCCTGACGCTTATGGCAATATCATCGGAACTGGAGAACGTTAGGTGAAATAAACCAGGCACATAAAGACAAATGCCACATGCACTCATCCACGCATGGACACTGTAAGTAGAAAGCAGAATACTGATTTCCAAAGCCTGGAATGTGGGGGAGGGGTTAAAGCCGGGCTGCTGAGTGGGTAAAACACGGCTGAGGAGGACGATCGAGCTGTAGTGTTCTACTGCAGATTAGAGTGACTGGAATTAACAATGCATGACTGATTTTTTTTCAAAATAGCTATGAAAGAAGGTTTTAAATATGTTAAAAACAAACAATAAATGCTACAGGGGAGGGATATGCTAATTAGTCTGATTTGATCATTATGCATTGCATACATATATTAGGGTATTATATTGTACCTCTAATATGCCTAATTAAAAAGCATCAAATATTTTTTACAAGAGAAAAAAGCCACACTATTCACCCATGACCATTTCTTGCTAATTTTGTTAACTTTTAAAAAATATTGTGTTATTTAAATATAATTTGGTATATTCTTATAAATATAATTGTATATGTATCTATAGAAATATTATTTGTTAGAATACTTAGTTTTTGACACCCCCTTAAATTTTCCATACAAAACAAGAGCCTCCTTGCTTTTACCTCATCCCAAACCTAGAAAAGTCTAAAAACACTCTATCAGCCTTCTTAAGAGAACTAATGTTCACAAACATTTTTACAAGGAAAACAAAAGAGGTAAGGAAGGTAGTGGGAAAAATCTCAGGAGGACAATATAATTAGACCACATGCTATAGACTTCACCTGAGTCTTGAGATCTGAGTCTGTCATCATTTACGTACATCAAGAGGATTCTCAGTTCAACCTATTCCTAGCAAATGCTTGACACAGCGGGATTTTTCTCTTTCACATATGACTTAAACCAGGGTAGGAACTATTATGTGTCCAGTGCAAAAAAAAAAGGATAGCATTATTATTTTAGAATCAATCCATTAAAAATAACATAGCACAGGAAATTATTTCTTATACATCTTTGGGTCATCAAAGAAAATCAAAAATAAGTGTCCATATAAGCTAATATTAAAATATCATAATGAGAAGTAGCTCAGATAGTCAATTAGCTAACATTACACCTGAAGTAAAAGAGCAAGTTAAGCAAATGATTTTTACACCACAAAATTTCAAGAAATCAATTAAACTTACTGTTAAAAATAATTTAACGATTAGAAATGACCCAGAAAATTAACTTTTTAATGTGTGCTACAGTGACCACTTTTAAACATTCTTGCAGATTTGAGAAGAGAATTAAAAGAACAAAGACATGGAAATAATAAGAATATAAAATGGATGCAGAAGAAAGCAAAAAGTTTTTCCACTTCAAAATGAGTTTCTGATAGAAAATAAAACCCTAATCAATTAAGTTAATAAACACAATGATGAAAAAACTCACCATAGTTTAATACAATGAAAAAATTCAACATAGCTCAAAATAGTTGATAATATACAAAATAAAGATATATATCTGAGTAAAATTTTAAATTTTACAAAAAAT
>NW_004955436.1:2444596-2533969 GCF_000276665.1 Chinchilla lanigera | reverse complement strand
ATGAATTTAATAGCTACAATACAGATTGACAGGTGTACTATGCTGGTGACTTAAATTCCAGGAATAACATTGCTTCATGATATATATGTATGACATATATACATAATTTATATCTGTGTACTATAGTAGCTGGTTTAAGATCAAATGTGTAAGTATTCCTTAAAGATAACTAAATTTTATATGTGAGATGAAATAAAATATAAAGAAAAAAGATATATTATCAGAGTGAAATGCAATTGTAATACAATTATTTTTCCTTAAATGCTAATGAAAGGGCACACAAAATCTCAAAGGGTATATTCCAAATTTATCAAGTGATTTAATATTCCAAAAGAAAGAACTACAACATGAAAAAGGTCTTTAAAATTACTTTGTATAAAATTATAATGACATCCTTGTGAAATATTCAATATATTTTCAAGTTGTCATAATGTTTTGTGTGGAAATAAATACTCTGATCAGAAATTAAAAAGAGGGGCTGGGGATTTAGCTCAGCGGCAAAAGCGCCTGCCTGGCAAGCTCAAGGTCGTGAGTTCGGTTCCCAGTACCGGAGAAAAACCAAAAAACAAAAACAAAAACAAAAAAAAATTAAAAAGAATGTGAAACTAATAAGATGATATATGCTTAAGATTAACATATGATTTATAGAGGAATTATGTTAAGTTATGTTAAGTAATATATGTTAAGTAATGTTAAGTAATGTTATGTTAAGTAATATATTATTTAAGTAATATATTAAGTTATGTTAAGTAATATATTATTTATAGATGTTTCTTAGAAAATTAATTAATGTAAACAAATATGACTTTAATTGTGCCTTATAAGTTATGCTAAAATCAATTAATTAAAAAATAAGAGTGGTTAGCATGGAAAAACTTAAACAAAGTAAAGTAGTAACTGAATTCAAAACAAGATCATATAACTTTAAGGCAACTAGCGAGGATATGAGAAAAAGAAGGAAAGCAGAGCCACAAAACTATGAAACAAAAAGTACAAGAAAAAGCTCTGCAAAAACTAAACAGCACACCTCCACGCAGTGTCAGCGCTGCCAACCACGGGGGCAGAGGTTTAAAACGATGAAAAGAAAAGCCAGTGAGCTTTCCTGGATAAAGTCAAGGGATTGTCCTGGAAAGATCTGGAAAGCTGGGTCTCCAGGCCACGCCCTCCACCTAGGTATTTGTGGAAGGCCATCATACATCACCTTAGGAAAAACAAATCCTAAGCCTCTTGCCGGACTGTAGTAATAAAATAAAGAAAGCATAGTGGGTCACCTTGCATGTGACTGTGTTTCAGAATACACCCATATAAGGGATTAATTGTTAGTTATATTTCCAATCAGAAAGAGAGGCAAAATAAATATTTGAATATATTTTTGCATTGTAACTCCCTATAACAGGAGGCCTGGAATCTAAACCTTTGGCCAAAAATACCAATAATGAGTTTGGGTTTTTGGAGGAAAACTATGTAATAGAAAATTTGCATTTATATCCTTACCTGAGAACAATATTTCATGTCACTGATTATTAAATACATTAATAGAATCTTACCATGACTAGATCTAAGATATTTGTATAATTCTAATATTCTGATGCTGCTTGTTTTATATTACTATACTGTATGCAGTTCACTAATTCTTATGTCTAAATCTTTAACAACTCTGCCAGTTTCATTACAAAAAGACAAACTCAACAATGATAGTTCTAATTTGTGCTACGGTAAACTTTGATTTTTATTTTTTGAAATTCAGGTTTCACAAATAGTGTAACTTTGGGAAAAGAATTCAGGAAATCATGTTCATTTGGGAAAATAAATATTCTAAACAAAGTGAGAAAAATGAATTTCCCAAATGCACACATTTGCTGGGGACAAGAAAATCAACTTATATGTTTATATAAGTACATGTATGGACACACGTGTACTGAGAAATCTTATTTGGAAGAATATTTCATCTCTGTGGGATAATATCAACCAAAAAGGTCAGCTACATAAATCAACATTTGCCCACGAGCTCCTGTAAGGGTTTAGCTTAGAGCAATGTGAATATATATTTCAATTTCTTTCAATGAATTAAAATTTTCTTTGCTTCCACATCATAGTCAAATTAAATAATTTTCAGACTGTCGTACTGTGCAGCCAATCAAATTACTCTGAGCTAAGATTGAATGTATAAAAAATAATCATCACGTGATTCCTGTAGTTATCTTTCAAACAAGTATTGAGGCCCTTTTATGTACCAGTGTTCTAGGCTCTGGGGGTGAAAGCAAAACAAAACTAAACAATGCAAACAAAACACAAAAGTGGTACCCCTGTGCATGTGGGGTTGATTTTCCCGACACCTAGGTTGCTGTGCTGTGGGGAGGGGGATGTGCTAGAACTGAAGAGAGGAGGGAAGGCAGGATGCGGCACCAGGTGTGTTTTAGCAGGAGGCAGGGCCAGGTGTCCTCGCTGAGAACACCAACCAGGGTAGACATTACTGAAAAGGAAGCATTGTAGGGAATGGCTTCTTTCCCTCTTTTTCTACTTTTTATTTTTATTGGTCCATGTTTGAAGTATGTAGTGATTACGTTCATCATGGAGAGTTGGTCCATGTACATCACACTTCTCCATCCTTCTTACACCCCCTGCCCTCTCCTCCCATCCCACCTCCATCTCTCCACTCCTCCGCTTTGCAGAAGCTCTGTCTCCTCATTCCTACAAGTGAGAAGGAGCCAGCCCTGCGGCTGTTTTGCACACAGAAAGAAGAGCGGACCTCAGGACTCAGAGGCCCACGTGTCCTAAGTGGACTGAGCAAAGGACGAGCTTTAGGAGCTGAGCACAGAGCAGTCCGTAGTGGCCAAGAGCGCTGGGAAGCATGTAAACCACGAGCCCCTCGCAAACAGGAAGACTTAATGTACTCAGAGGTGTTTAAGCATATACTGTTCTATTCTTAATGCTTTTTTGACAAGGCTGTTTCTGGATGGTAATAGAATACAAAGACATACATTCTTTTCTCAGGGAAATGATACTACTTTGCACTTAAATTTATTAAAATGCCTAACAGTGACTTACTTAACAATCATCTATTAATACACTTACTAATGCTGACAACTTACATTAAACTTTTCTCAACCCTCCAAAAAATTAGTAATTTTGTTCATGCCATAGGCACCATCTTCAAATATTATTCAGACATAAAACTTTTTACCTAGTCGAGTGGTATTAATACAGTGGCAGAGCTCTTACCGCACATGTGCAAGGGCTGGACCCCAGAATCTCCTCGAAATATGTTCACTAATGATGAATAACCACATCTCAAGGGCTGACTTTACGTACAGTTGTGTTATCAGCAACTGCAAGAAGCAATGCTACAAAAATTTAATTCCTTTTTAACAAAACTCATAAATTCTTAGCCATGTTTATTTTACAGTGTGACATATTTTTAGTGTTTGTTTCTGTTTGGAACTTCTAACTTTTATTACATCAAATACTCTGCTAAAACTACCATCTGTAATAAAAATACCATATGGGCATTTTTTTTTTTACTTAATTCTTAGTAACATAGCCATATAATTTACTTTATATTCATTCAGAAATTAAAACTGTGTCTCTCGAATGACCAGTGATGTTTGAACATTTTTTCATGTATTCATTTGCCATTTGTATTTCTTCATCTGAAAAGTGCCTATTCATCTCCACTGCCCACTTTTGCATTGGGTCTTTCAATTTGGGAATTCTGAGTTTTTTCAATTCTCTATATGTTCTGAATATAAGTCCTTTGTCTGTGGGACAACCATCTATAATTCTTTCCCACTCTGTGGGTTGTCTTTTCACTTTGTTGGTCATTCAAGAGATGCAAATTAAAACAACACTGAGATTTCTTCTCACATCAGAAAGAATGGCTATTAACGAAAAATCCACTGATAACACACACTGGAGGGGCTATGGAGAAAAATGAACTCTTCTCCACTGCTGGTAGGAGTGTAGACTGGTGCAACCACTGTGGAAATAAGTGTGGAGATTACCTAAAAATCTGGGATTGGAGGTCTCATTTGAATCAGCTATTCTCCTTCTGGGTATCTTCCCAGAAGAATTAAAAACATCATACCACAATGGTATATGTGCACCCATGTTTATAGCAGCACTATTTGTAATAGTTAAATCTTGGAAACAGCCCAGATGACCATCACCTGAAGAACGGATAAAAAAGATATGTTTTTCTTTCTGTATAATGCAGTACTATTCAAACATAAAGAAGGATTAAAATGGAGTCTTTTATAGGTAAATGGATGCAACTCAAGACCGTACTCATAAGGAAAATAAATCAGACCATTTATGTAAACACCATATTGTCTCACCAGTGTGAGAAAATGAGCAAGTGAATAAGATCCAAAATGTACAAAAGATCTGGTGAACTGGGAAGAAACTGTTCAAAAGAAAACCTGAACTGTGATGGGGAAAAGGGGAAAGGAAGAAAGGAAAAACACATGTGTGTACAAGATAGTTAAGATTGATATTCAGATAGTCTCTCTTAGTTCACTCAAAGGAAAGTTTTGTGCAAATACTGCATAGACAAGATATCATGCTGTATGTTCTACTCTGAGCAACTACTAGGAAGACAACAATTCACAAAGTATCAACTATTACAACTGCCCTAATAACCTGTTTTGAAACTCCACTTCATTGTTATGTTTATCTTCTGTTTCTTCTCTCTGATTTAAAAATGAAAATTTAAACATTAAAAGTAAAGAAATTAAAACTGTGGAAACTTTGGTCAATATTTCAGCTCATTAAAATTTTTTGTCATGAACAGTTCCAAAGATCTGTGATGATCCTTAGTTCAGTCTTTGTTTTGGCACTTTCTACTGTACCTGTTCAATAGGCATTTGGTGAGCATTAGCGTCATGAAGGACATTTCTTCTTTATTTCTGCTAAGTTGCACTTTCTCATTTTCTTGTGGTTACTTTGAAAGACACACAATTACTGCTTCTCAGCCTTTTGGCTAAGATCAAATGTGAAAGACACACAATTAGAAAACATCTCTCTAGTCTGCAAAAGTGGGACAAGCACGGTCACACATAACAACTCCTGCTGAGGGTTAGGTCAGGAGGACAAATGGAGCCGGCAGTGGCAGTGGCACCCAGGACACGCACATCTTGTCTAAGAGCAGGGTCTACACCTTCCTTCTCGACAATGGCTTCTGGTTAGAAATGCAAGCTCAGTTTGCCACATCTTCCAGTTTGCTATTTAGATGCCAAGCATCTGTGTTATTAGTTGAAAAGGGTCAGTTGTAAAATATCAAACCAATTATTTTCAAAACGTTGTGCAGAGTAGATAAACTGTGTCTGCAAGTAATGTTTTTAACCTGTTCTTCAGTGCCGTGCTTAGAAATTAAAGTTCCAACATTCATCTGAAAAGATTTTCAGGAGAAAACAGGGAAAAGGTGGGAGAGGTAATGTTCAAAAACAACAGAGAAAAACCGCCCAGAAATGTACTATTCAGGACTAAGAAAGCCAACCTTTCAGAAGCAAAATAAGATTAAGAGAATGCATCTCAAAAGGAGAACAAGTATGGAGGCAAAATACGAAAAAGCTTGCAGAGCGAATGGGGAAGAAAACATCACACACAAGAACAGCCGTAACTGGATGGACCGCCAAGTGGTCATCGCAGCAATGAATGAGAATGAAAAGGAACCGTAGCTTAAATCTTCTAAACAAAGTGGTTTTCGATCTAGAGTTGCATTCCTACTAAAATCGTTGTTTTCAGATAGACAGACTTAGAAATACTTCCACCCCTGGATGAACTCTAAACATGAAGTAGGCAGACATTTCTAACAACACCCCCCCAAAAAAAATCTAGTGTGAATTATGTACAGTGGTACAAGAATTTGGTAAACAGTCTTTAGCAATAATTTAATGTATAAGAATTGAACATAAAAACTATTTAAATCACAACTAGTACTTAAGTTACAAATAAGACCAACCTGAAGCTGATAGACACTAGGAGAACATGGTTCCTGGCACTTCTGCAGAAGGGAATGCTCTAATTTTCTAGAATATTGTCAGAAAAATAAAGCTTAACATGTTCACTGCAGTTATCACAACAGGTAAAGCAAAAGTTTTTGCAGACAAAGATGATAAAATGATGAAGAATAGAATTCTAAAGCAGAATATGAGGAAAATAAAAATATTTTAGGTCAATTGAAACTCAGTAACATAGTTGAGAACATTCGCTATCAATTTCTTTTAAAATAAAATACTAATTACATGGGACATCCGCAAACTTGAATGGCAAAGATGATTTTTATCCATTATATATTGGGCTATTGTTGTAGGTCCAAAGTGATTAATTCTTGGAAGTGTCTATCAGTAAATCACTCTCTCCTTCCCTCATGACATGTTCTTTTCTGTACTGTTACAAACTCATCACCACTGTTTACAATGTCACAGCTTCAAGTGTGATACTGTTAGTTCAGGTATTGTGTCTGATTGCCTTTTAATGTAGTTTCAGAAGGATTGTGGTTCTGCTTTGAAGTGGAATGCTATTTTTATTCAGAAATGCTCAGAAACGAAATAGGCAAGGTATGGACTTGAAGCCAGTGCTCTGCTCTCCTAGTCTCGTCTTCCGGTAAGTTAGTCCCACCTGTGCACAGAGGTGCAGATGTTTCAGAGACAATGAGGAGCTACGCAAGTTCTCTTGAGGCTCGGCAACCGACATGATCATTCCCACCACATCTGTAAGTGTCAGTGAGTGCCAAGGTCACAGCACATGTGGGCTGGGGAAGGGAACCCCTTCCCTTGGCAGGAGGACCTGAGACATCAGCGTGTAAGGTGTGTCTGAGCAGCGGTGGAGGATTGGGGCTACATCTGAAAACATTTATTTAATACCACAAACCAGTATCACAGTGAAACACAGAGAAAATGGGCAAATCCTATGCATAAATGAAGGAAAGCTCAAAGCTCCCAGAAATTGGAGCGATTAAGCAAAGATTAAGAAGCTGGAGTGACAAAGAAACGCCTGTCTTTAACTCATCGAGCACTGATTTATGAGCAATGTCTAACTGAACAGAGCTGCATAACTTCCAGTGTAATTCAACTGATATAGAGAGGAGGGTTGAAGTCTTTTTCCATGGGAAATTCTGCCAGAGTCTTGACATACTTTAAAATTATGCTCTCAATGGTGAAGTTGCTAAAATGCTCTAGAACAGGTAATTGTCTGCATCAGGACATCTATAGGACCTGTTTCACTAACTATCAAGATAGGAATTCTTATGAGATTCCGAGCTTCAGTGAGTGCACACACCACCCAAAGAGTGTGTCTGGCCAGGTGCTAGAGTGCCGGGTGAGACGTGGACTTCAGGGATCCACCCAATCCCGCCTGTGCACCAGGAACCATGACTGGGAAAGTTCCCCCTAGATTTTTTTCTTATAAATTTGCTCTTAAGGTAGGTAAGATGTAATACTTTAATTATGATCACTTGATGGGTGCCACAAGCATCATTAAAAGAGACATTTTGGTCCCTCTTACTTATTCTACTTTTTAAAAAAATTTTTATAAATGTACAAAACACAGGAAAAAATATGCATCGCCTTTCGATTTATTTTACACGTGGGGGCACAAGGAGCTGAGAGAAAGCACAAGTAGCCACTCCACTGTGCGCCAGGGTTTAAAGCCATCTGCAGCAATTATTGCCAAGTGTGGGTGAGTGAGCCTGGCGCAAGTCCAGGGAGCCCCCCTCATGGGACCCCACACAGATCGGGGCCCTGCTGTCCATGTGCTCCTGGTCTGTGCAGTCCTATGCCAAAATCCTGGTCAGTGGTCACTTTTTCTGAGGGTACTTCTGGTCTTTACAGTGGTGTCATACTATTCTCCAGATACTGCAAACTTAAATAATTTTTACAAATTAGTGGTTACTCAAGAGTAAACCTTGAGAGCTCGCACAACACCCCCACAAAAAGGGCAACTCTGTGACGTAAGGAACAGGTTAATTGGCAAGACGACGGTAATCGCGTCCCGGTGTATCCATGTATCCAACAATCACCTGGCACACCTTACGTACGTGTGATTTTTATTTGTCAGTCACCCTCAGCCAAGCTGGAAAATATTATCAGTCACCAAAACCTCAGATTTATTAGTAGGACTACATGAAACTGCCAAGAATTAATCACTTTGAACCTATCACAACAGCAATTTTGTACAGCTCAGTCCAGTGTATATCAGGGAAAACTTTATCTTATCCCGTCAAGTTTCCCGACATTCCATATAATTAATATTTTCCTCTGAAGTTCGAAACAAAGCTAAAAGGATTTGTTCAAGAATCCCTTGGCCATTCATCATCGCCAGCTCTGCACTGACTATCTAAACAGACATTACAGTCCCAGCGACTAAAGTACGGTTTGCGTTCACCGAGAGAACCTTACAGGAGCCGGCCCTTCCTGTCTGGCCAGGAACCTGCAGGTCACGGTTTCAACGCTGTCAGCTTGATTGCCTTATTTAATTTTAATTTTCCAATTTGTGAGTCCGTGTCTGCAGTGCGCAATGCTCACATCCGGTGCGTGGCGCTGGTGCGCGCACACAGCATACCTTCCGTCCACGTCTCGCTCCCCGCTCCCTTCCCTGCCTCCCCGCCCTCCATCCCTTGGTCCTGTCTCCCTGCTTCCTGTTGTCTCTATTCCCGTGCTCCTTCTTTAATGTTGTGCTTTTGAATGTGTTTGTGTGTGTGTGTGTGTGTGTGTTTCTGGAGCTCACTGATATTCATCAGTTCTGACCTGTGCTAGCTCTGTGCTAGCTTCTAGGGTATGGGCTGAGCTCTCGTGGTGCTGGTGGCCGATCCCCTGGGCTGCGGTCGCTCCCGTTCCTTGGCTGTGCTTCCTGCTGGCCGAGGGTCCTTCCCCTACTCAGCACAGGGAGAGGACCTTCCCGGGGTTTTTCTGTAACTTCCTGCTCCACAGTTGAGTCAGAGAGTATTTCCTGTGATCTCCTTCTCTATTTCCCCTGAAAACAAGCACAGGTAATGAAATACCACACGCTACTCCACAAGCATGTTCAACTATTGCACTTAGACAAAAAATTGTTTAAATGTTTAATGGGAGAAATGTCCACTTCTCTGATTGGTTCACACCACATTGGACGTTTCTAATTATCACACCATAGCCCATAAACTGGTACAAGTAAATGTTTTAAGTTAAACAGTTTCCACCCACATAGTACGCTGAACACTCAGCTGGTGAATTTCCAAAAGACAGGAGCACTGCCTACCCAGGGGCTGGGCCCACCTCCCCACGTGGGGAAACACGCCCGCTGCCTGGGGCCTGAGCTCTGGAGAAGCGGCGCAACCGCACAAGCGGCTCGAGCCGCCGGTCCTGGTTGGCAGTGCTGGACTCGCCCTGCCTCGCGGAACCACTGACCGCCCGGCCCATGAGTGAGTTTGGGGCGCACTCAGTAGGTTTAGGGTGGAATTGTGTGATCGAATTTCTACTCGACCTTGTACAGGAGCCACATTGTTTTTTCTTTTTGTTTTATTTATTTATTTTTTAAATTTTCTTAATACAGTTTGCAATTCGTGTAGTTCACAGTGGTCTTGGAGAATGTACCTATTACAGCTCCTCTTTCTGTCTCTCTCTCTTTGTCCTTCTTTCTTCTTTTCTTCCTTTCTTTTTCTCTCTTTTGTCCCTCCCTTGCTTCCTTCCTTCCTCCCTTTCTTCTTGCTTTCCCTTCCCTTTCCCTACCCGCCTCTCCCTGCTCCTCCAGTTCCCCTGCCCTGTTTCACACCTGCCTCAGCTCATGTCACAGCCTGTAACGTTACAGATCTTGGGCTACTGGGTCCTGCGCCTCGTCGCATATCTTTGCTCCTCGTCTTTCCCCTTCCCCTCCTGCACCTCTCACCTTGTTCCCTTCATCCCCTCCCGAACCCTTGTCCCACAGCCTCCACAAACTGCGCAGGAAAAGAAGGAAATGTTCACGTCTGCACTCTAGCTATGGGGGCCTTACTTTTTAACTTTCACTTCTGTTGCACACAGTTTTATGCATTGTGTACTTGGAAGCGTTTTCTCTGTGTGTATAAACCAAAAAGCCAGTCAGTACAGTGAAGTCAGTAGACTACAGTTTTGTACCAATATTATATCTGAATTTTGGTTTCTGTTTTATTTTTGTTTGTTATACACTTTCCCAAAGACTGGGCTCTCTGGTAATCCCAATTTAAGGTTTTTGTAACCTCATTCTGCAAAAATTAGAAAACCAGGTGACACCATGTAAGTACTAAACAACTGAATGCTGTTATGGAGCTCTATCTCAGATACACAGCATCGTGTATCTTGACTAGTCAGAGGCAAGAGAATTAGAGAAGATAGAACAGTGCTAAAACGTTCCAATTTGGAGAGATTAAAGATGAATTGCTGATACTGCGGTACAAGAGTAGTGCCCAAATGACTCATAATCTAGTTTCTCATTTTTGCCATAAAAATTTATTTTTAGATCAGGGACAAATCGAGGTGATTTGAGGATTTGCAGTTCATGACCGTTGTTCTGTGCTCCAACTAAAACAGTGACTGTAAAGTATGGTTTAAAATTCTAAATAACTTTGAAGAGTCATGTTTTATTTTTCAGAATAAATTATTTTAGTTTTAAAAGTGTTTAACATAAATGTTTCAAGGTGTGATGGTCATTTTCCATGTGGGTTGTAATACTAAACACCAATAACAATGTATCAGTAAACAGGGCTGTGAGAGGGACCAGGGTGGCCGGCTGCTGTGTTTTGTCATCTGGTGAGGGAAGAATAAGCTTTGCTTTCTCCATGGCCTTAGGATCAGCGCTCCGAGGTACGAAGTGCTAACTGCACTACTCCACTCTAGAGGTATGATTTGCCAACAAAACTTAGAAATGATAGGTTTAACTCCCAAATACTCGCTGGAGAGATGTATAACGAAAGGCAAACTGACAAGAAAAAAGCAAAATACATAAACTCTTTGTTATGTTTAAGCTGTAATAGTTATGTATTTACTTCAGCTAACCTTGAGTAGAAGTAGGGACAAGCTTAGCTTCCGCCTGGGCAGAGCCCTCCCCTCCCTTCTCAGCACCTGCTGTGGACAGGTGTTCCCACAGAACCTGCAGGTGCAAGGTTAAGATCGGGCTGGCCTGATGCAGAGCTGCTCATTCTCGAGCTGTTTCCAGAAAGAGAAGCTCTGCTGAAATATCAGGGAGTGAACAAGGCTGGACAGACCAAGTCCCAAGACAACCGGGAGAAGTGAAAGACGAGACAAGCAGTACAGCTTGGCAGCGTGGAAATCTTTAGTCATTAAGAAATGAAGAAATTAAATGGTGGGGGCAAAATACAGGGAAAAGAGAAAGGACAGAGGCAAGCACTGCACCCCAGTAGGATGGAAATCTTTAGTCAGCATTTGAAAATGGGGTGAATAAAGCAGAGAGTGGTTCAGTCAAAACAGACCCCAAAGCACAACACCTAGAGAGGCTGAGAGCAGCAGGGGGTCCCCCAGGCTCCAGCACAGAAGGAGACAAATCTGCCTGATTCACCTTACTTGGCAGGAATCCAGGAAAGCAGGACTTCGGATCATCTGGGTGATGAGCCCATGAGCAAAGCCATCATTTCCACGACTGATGCAGTTGCAGGCACACATGGCCAGGGCAGGAGAGGAGCTGCTGTTGGGCTCTGGAGCCTGGGAGGCACTGTCGTGCTGAACCACCACGACCCAGAGCCAGGCTATGCTCAAAATGAGAGGCTGTAGAAATGCAAGGACAGCGGCGACAGGGTGACGGTCTGCGTGAGTGTTGGAACCACCGGACTGTTCAGTGTACAGTGGTGTCGTCACCTTTCCCACATATGGAATGGGACTGAGCACCGAGGATGATCCTGAGGTGAGCGCACCGTGCTGCGTCTTATGGGAGGATGCTTCCTCTACCCACTACTGTAAATCAGAGAGCGCGGGAATCTACCCTCACGCCCTACTAATCGACGCACGAGATAGAAATCAGTTAGGTCACCTTGGCTTCTACAAGTCATTCATTTCAGACAGTACAGAAGAAAAGCCGAGGAACAGGTGTGCACAGACTACCTATAGGACTGTGTGGAGCTGAGATGGAGATTATTACAAAATCTTATGAGAACCACCCAGCCACAAGCACTGGAATTTCACAATAAAATATGACCCTTTTAGAGACAACTGGCCTTGACGGACATTGTCTCTAGCTGAAAGATACAACATAGTCCTGAACAGTAAAGTAAGCTGAATACCTTGAGTGAAGGCAGTGAAATGCTCTAATAGAGAAGAAAATGACAGCAAGTGTCCCAAAAGGACACAGTGAGACACTAAAGAACAGAGAGACTCTTCTTCAGTGGCCATCTGTGAGTCCCCCAATTAGCCGCCTGACCACGTTGCTACTTGAGTGGTGTCATGAACTGCTCATCAACCCAGTTTTAAGGTGAACTGACGGCACCATGTTTGGAAGGCTAGCATTCTGACTGAAGAAGTGACAGCAAACCAGCTTGGTAGACTGAATTAAATGCTGTTTGCCCCCACAGTTAACTCTTTTACCAGTGCATGGGTGTTAGTCAATAGCTGACTAACCAGACACCAGTGTGCATCGCACCAAGGAGATCACTAAGGGAATTTGAAGTGTCCATTAAAAGAACTCCCTCTTAGAAGGGGAAGGTCTGCAGAATTGATGAGCAGATAGCCAGAGTGCTTGTCTGAGGTGGCCACCTGGGTCTGTGAAGTGAAGTATGTGAGCAGGGGCGTACCCCGCATCGCAGAGAACACTGAATGTGCACCTATCCCCGAGTACCTGTAAGGATAAACATCTGCCAACAAGAGAGACATGACTGCAGACAGCCACAGGGAAGAATCCTGGCAGCAAAATCCTGCTGAGAGCTGGAAGGTGGACAGATGTCCTTAAGCCCCAGGTGGCTGCAAATGTGTCTGAGCAGAGATGATAGTTACTCTGAACTGGGCTTTGCTTGCCCAGTAGTAGATGCAGCAGCTCAGAACCCTACAAGAGAATCAGAACAGAGACCTCACACTAATGGGACTACAGAGTCCCATTTCATCAGATCATGAAATGTGCTTTACCCCCACAATTTCCCGCAGTGGACAAAAGGGCTGCAACCTCAGATGAATGGTCCAATCCTGGAGTAGAATGGATGATTGAAACATGCTTGTCTCAGACCAAGTGGCTCAGCGTGGAGGAATGGCTCACACACCTTCCCTAGCAGAGGCTTACACTCTGCAAGGGACTAGAGGAGAGGGAACAGCTGCACTAGATGGGTCCTCCACTTTGCCCTGGATCAGAGGAAGAAGGGAGGCGGGGAGGATGCTAGCATGGTAGCACCATTCTTCTCCGGGTCACCTCAGTTTTTCTTTATCTCTGTATCCCCTCAATTTGTCCTCCCCGATGCAATCACCACAAGAAGAGGCCATCAACTTCAAGTGCCCAAAGCAGGGATGATCCTTGCTGGAAACAACAAACTATAAATATGACTTTGAACCTCTATCACAATCCCTGAGGTCCTGAAGAGAGAATGGTGCCTTTGCGCTATTCCAGCAAAGTTGGCATTGATAGTAAACACAGGTGTACCCCCTTGTGGAGAAGACAGGCCGTGAGTTCTGACCCAAGTCACACGACCCCAGGAAGGTTGGGAGTGGGAGGAAAGGGATCAGCACACTGAGTCTTCTCAACAGACCTTCAAAAGGGGAAAAGTGTGACTATGAGTTAAGGAAAAGAGGAAAGGAACTGATGAGTGGACTGCACAGTGAGGGAAATCCAGTACACTATTAGCACCTTGAAAGAAGCTCAGAGTGAAACATTAAATTGTCTTTTAGCTCCATTTTATCAGATATTAAGAAGGTGAAGGCATTCGCTGCTGAGACCACAGAGTCTTTGGGAATCAGAGAACATAAAACGGAAGCCTGAAAATCATCGCATCCTTGCCTGGGAGATGATTGGGTCACACCACTATGGTTTAAACACCAAGTGTCTCCCCAAGGCTCACGGACCAAGGGTTTATGCCCCATGCAGCAGTGTCTGCGGGAGGCACCAGAGAGGAGATGGGTGACAAGGACCCAGCTTGCTGATGTTAACTCACAGAGAGGCCATAGCTAAGTGGGCTGCTAGGACCTGGGTGCAGTTGGAGGAAGTGGGCGTGTCGAGCAAGCTTTTGACGGGAACATACCTTCCCTGCGCCCGCTCTCTCTGGCTGTTCCTGCCCTCTGCTTCCAGGCTGCCGTGAGGTAAACGGCTTTCCTCTGCTGTGCCCTTCTTCCATGGCAGTTCTGCCTTGGAATCAGCTGACCATGGGCCATCAGCTGTGAAACCAGGAGCCAAATCCACCTTTCTCACGTAAGTCGTGTGTGTCAGGGTTTTTGTCCCAGTGCCACAAAGCTGACTAATCCAAACATGGTACCACACTGGATGGGACCGATTGCTGTGGAGGACTCCAGTCAAGTATCCAGTGACCTTTAGCACTCTAGCGCTGTTTTGGTAGAGCACTGCCATTTTTGATAAAGTTGTAAGCATGTGATAACTTTGATGGCTAAGTCTGGACTAACTATGGCTATGATGCCATGAAGAAAGTAAAGGGGGAATTGGGGCAGTAAGGAAATACATGGGTAGAATTTTAATTAAAGTTGTTGGGAAAGAACTTAAGGAGGATGTGAGTCTCATGGGGAATAAAGTAGGCGGGTTGTGGAGAGGCCTAAGGGAAGACCATTGTATGGGTGGAATAAAGCGAGTATACTGGCCCTGTGGTAGGAACATTACGTAGGCAGCTCAGGGGGTGGAAAGGGGGCAGAGAATAAGGGCGATGCGCATGCTGTCTGACTTAGGTTACTGTGGTGTGTTTCACTTTCCTCTGAATATGAGGGGAAAGATTTTGAGAATAGTGACAGCATTTCACATCCCTTTAAGCACTCACTTTGATTGCCACCATGAGAGACAAGTTAAAAAACCCATGGGGATTGCAGTACTGCGCGAGGCCGTGTTGGAAGTTTAGTGGAGGCGTCTGGCAGAAGGTCGGAGCCAAGGTGAACAGACAGGAGTGATGTCAAGACTTCTTTAGGGTTTGTGGCTTACAGAAGTGGAAGGAAGAAGTTGCCATTCCCTGAGTGGTTGGAGGACACCCTGCTGGAGGAGCGAGATTGGGGTGGAAATCCGGGAGCTGTTTCAGATATGCCAGGTTTAAAAGCTTTTCTACCACTGCCAGTGGGGACTGAACTCGGAGCTTTGGTGCTGAGCTGCATCTCCAGACCCTTACTGGACATGTAAGTCGAGGTGTTGACTAAGGAGTTGGCTACTCAAGAATGAGGTTAGGAAAGAAGTTCACTCTGGAAGAAAAATATGGGTGTCAGTGGTATGGAAGCGCTTTTTCAAAGCAAATAAGCTAGAAGACATGACCACAAAAGTCAGTGTAAAAAGACAAGTTAAGAGACCCAGGACTTTGGGATTCAGAGCACTTCAGTGTTCAGAATCCTACTGATGGGAAAGTGGAAGCAAAATAGAATGAAAAGACCCAGATTTTAATTACTACTATTATTATATTAATTGCCAAGTCATAACTGTGTGCAGTAAAGGGTGCATTGTGGCGTTTTGATGAAGGGTAGGATTTATTTTTGAGGTGTGAGGATATCAGGAAAATGAGGTGCCTGGACTCCAGGAAGCTGAATTTTGGGGAGCGGGGGGGATCAGCTGTGAGGAGTGTTGCGCATAGTTCAGAAGGATGAGAACAAATTGAATTACCAGGAGGTCAATAATGCACTCAGAAGAGCAATTATTAGAAACCAATTCCCTAATCCAAAGGCAGAAACCTGAAAATGCGAACCGTTATTTAAAACTGGTAACTTCAAAGCAATTTTCAGAGGTGTAGCTTTATAATGCTAATTGCTCATTTACATATTTGACAAATGCAAATGGGGCCATAATTAATAAACCTCCCTTTGAAATGTGTTTTCTTTCTCTTTCTTGAAGTATTATTTCTTATTGAATTCCCTTTGAATATATTGAAAATATTTTTGATATTTTGATAATGTTCCTCTAGTGTTCTGATGTTAATTTTTCCTTGAAATTATTTTAAGACTGCTTAATAGACTGAAATGAAGGGTCTGTCAGAGAGCATTTTGTTGGTTTTACCACTTTACTAATTTCACCACTAAAACAAACCATCGTATTTCAAAATATCCTGATGTCCTACACACTTCTCTGCGGGATCTTTAAAGATTTGCTAAGCCTCACAGGGTGTACAATCTTCAGCGTGTTCCTTATTTCCACATTAAATACCTAAGGTCTCTTTCTCACATTTGCTGGGGACTGAGGGCTTTCCCAGGATGCTAGGCTGGCCCTTCTGATGCCAGCACAATCCCGGGCAAACCAGACAGCTGGTCACCTGCTTCCAAATTTTTACTGCCTTTTGGTGCCTTTTGTCACCTGCTTGTAAAATACTGGTTAAGAGCATGGACTGAATATTCAGAAAGCTTAGGTGCAAATCCTGGCTTCACCCTTTTTAGTGACCTGGGAAAATTGGTTTGCTTCTAGAATTAGATGAAGATGGGGCTTAAAACTGCCAGGCCCTGAGCTTTCCCGGGTGCTCTAGAAACCCATGGCTGTGGAAACTTCTCATAAGGAAGTTAAGGCTACTCTTATTCCTGAGCCTTATGCAAATAACGGTGCTCAGTAAGTAAACATAAATGTGAAAAATATGGAATTTCAATTAGTAGTTGAAAGATATCCCTGGAGTAAAACCCACATACATTAGCAACAGAAATCTTAAACCTCTCTGGAAGGGCACGGGCTGGGAGTGAGAGGATATCCTGGTTAAAGCAGTCCAGTATAAAACAAAATCAAGTTAGATCCAAGTCAGTCAGACCCTAGTATAATATCAAGTCCTGGAGTCGGAGTCAGGCCATTCATCAAATAAACCTTCTCACACATCGATGGAGAAACTAAAGTCCAGAGAGCTAACTAGTATCTTCAAGGGCACCCAACAGTTAGCAACAATGGCAACGTCAAGCTTCTCCAAGGAGTGAATGGCCAGTCGTGCCTTCCTCACCCCTTCATCCTCCGTACCCTGGGGGTTCCCAACGCATGGCAGGCATGGAGTAAACCTGCGCTCCTGGCTGACACTCCCACTGACTGCTGAATGAATGAAAGATGAGAACAAGAAAATCTCCATTTCCTTGATCCTCACTGAAGCCTTGTTCTGCACCCGGCAATGATCTGGAGACTTTTTCGATGCGACTTCATTTTCCTTTTTAACCTTTTGTTGAATCAGTGTGTAAACACAGCAGCTAGAGTGACAATCAACACCTTTAATAGGTACAGACTTTCTACTACAGTCAGCAGGCAATACTGAAAATGTGTGTAAGGGTAAAACATGAAGACATGGAAGAGAAAGTATTACAGAAGTTTGACATTTGTTGAGAGGCTGGGACTCACAGTGTGTGGATTTAGTTCAGCAAGTGTCTCGTGCAGCTACCGGATTTGTTCACTTACATCGTCCTCTGTAGTTGTCCTTGACTTAGAGTCGTTTGCAAGAGAAAAGATCCCTTTACAAACCCCTGCATGATGTTCCCAGTGTGCAATGACTTATTAATGGACACGTAACTTCTGAAAGCGTTTCTGGGCCCTGGATAGGAGCCCACACCAAGGGCTCAAGCAGCTTTATCTCTCAGCACGCCTGAATCTAGCGGTGTGGACTGAGAAGTTGTCACTGAATTACCGCTCATGCAGAAGAGATAAAATTAAGTAGGAGACCATTTAAAGAAAATTACAACTAACAGAAACATCAGATTTACCAAGTCACTGCTCTGCTTCAGAAATCTCTTAGTGTCCTTTAAGTCTTAAAATGCAGACCCCCTGTTGGACTCGGGTGTTTCAATTTCTGTGTCCTTGCTGCTAAGCTGGAGGGATCTAGGGGGGATTCCTAGCAGACATGTTACTTTGTTCTCCCTATAATCCTTGACCCTAAGATCCAATTGTATAAATAAAGCTATGTAAACAGTACAATACTACAAAGACTGCTCTGCTTTACTGTCACAAAAGGAAAGAAAACCTTTCTCCTCAGGATGTACGATGACCAGGAGTCACAAACGGTGGCACCACCGTCAGCCCAGGGAGGCAGATGAGGTGGGAGAGTGGGACAGACGTAGCACAGGGCTGAGCACACTGCGTCTGTAGTCAGGTGACACGTGTTCCAATCCCACCTCTCACACTTTCTAGTTATGCTACTTTGAACATGTGTCACGATCTCTGTGAACCAGTTTCTTTATCTGATCTTTTTCTGGCGTGCAAACAAGGCAATGAATATAAAGCATTTACCATAGGGCTGTGACATAGAATGCATTCAGTCTTAAATATTGGATGAATGTTAACGCTGCCGCTGTCTTTTGCAGATTAAACGTTTAAAATATAGCCTCTATTAGCTCCGAAAATATATTGTCTGTAGTTTCTGCATTAGTGGGGAAAATACCAAAGTTTATTATCAAACTGTAAGTCTTGGCCAGAGCATTGCTGAAGGTTTCTGGCTGAAGGGTTCAAATGAACGGAACTTGAAGTCAGCTCAGCAAACAGGAAGCCGGCCAGGAGGAAAGGAGGGGTCGCGGTGTCCCCGACTGCAGACGCCCACTGCGCTGTCACAGGTGGCAGGAGCGGTGACAGACAGAAGCACAGAGGAGCCAACCAACCGCTGCTGTGCCAAGGGTTTGGCCTGCAGGCTCCTCTGGCTAAAGCTGTTTGTTGCTAACACTGTTGGATGCAGCATTCAGGAACAAACCTCTACTGAGAGCTCACGCTGCTCTCAGTAGAGCCAAGCACTACCCTTGGTTCTAAAAACAAAACAAAAAAAAAAAAAAAAAACCAGGGTATGCCGCCCTTCCCCCAGAATTCTCGCTCAAATGACCATATCAGTATGCTTCTCCTGAGCATCCGTACCTTGGGAGAGTGAGGATGAATAAGGCCGTAAATAAAACATAATGAGTTGTCCTGAAATTAAGGGCTCTCGGTGAGTGATGATGGGTCTCAGCATGGAGAAATGAGAAAGAAGAAGCAGCCTGCCCTACCCTGGTGCGGCACCAGCTCTCCCTGCGGTCACAAGCTTACTGTCCATCTGCCACACTGGCTCCCCAGCCCCCGGAGGGCCCGGTCTCTGCTTGTGCAGCCCAGCTTACGCACCTTGAGTAGCAAGGAAATGGGCAACATTTCTGTGCTCTGTGAGCCATGCTGCAGCTTTCTGAGATCAGCCTCAATCGGGTTGCCCTTGCTTAATTGTCTTAATTAGGACTGGAAAAGTTGCAGGCTGAAAGGACACCAGCTGCCAGCGCTGTGAAGAAGATCAGTAAGGAGGTGGGGATTAAGTGTTTTGCCAATGTAAACTGGATGTAACCTGTAGGAGAAAAAGGCTGAAGAAACTCGTGAAATGGGAACATAGCGTATTACCACCTTGTGGTTGAAATCCGAATGGATCTGCATAGGGTGAGCGCGCTCATTTATAAATGCAAAGCAGTACACAGGAGCACGTTAGAACTTCCTTCTCACTGGCTGTGTAATTAAAATAAACGCGTTTCTAGTCACACAAATCCTGCCCAGGTTATTTCAGGAGGTTCCATTTAGAAGAGAAACGGTTACAGTAATGTTTCCCGAGTGCTGATGGATACGAAAGGAGCTTGCATGCTCCTTGTGATGACCGTGTTCTCAGTAGAAGACCAAGGTTAAATTCAGCAGAAGATGGAAGAAGGCAAAGGAAGGATGAGGAATTGAACGGAGGCAGTTTTAAAAACTATTTGGTAAGCGTATTTTTTTTCAATACCAACTTGCAGACATGATTAGCTGTTGACCAATGGAAAAGAGAAAAAAGTAAGTCCTCCCCATCTCTCCATCCGAGAATGCAGAGGATGACTGTGATCTTTTCCATCAATCTTTTTGATAGAATCTTAGATTTATATGGAAGACTCGTTCAAATGGTAAAAGCACAATGGTCCCAAAAGACTCTGCAATTTCTCAGGAAAAAAATATCAAATATACAAACCAAAAGAAAATGACAGGCCAGAAAGCCCATGAGCACCAAACAGGCCATTAAGAAATCAAAAGATATGTGTAACTTATCACGAGAATACTTCTTTCCTCTGTGAAGTAACTCAGGGTAAATATCTCTAAGTCCCTTTAGGATAGGTCAGGAAGGTGATGATGAGTTTAATTAAAAGCCACCATGTTCCTCTTTAAGTCACCCACAGATAAAAAGAAAAGTTTAACTAACCAACTAACAATTACAAGTGTCAATAACTTGACACACAAATATAACTGGATTTTGAAAATAGCAAAAGTCATGAGATACATACATGGCATCATTCTCCTGAAAACTTTAGGCTTAGGAGCTAAATTTGGGGAGGAAACATAGACTGATGCCTTGACCTGATCCATCCTGGGATCTTACACTATTTTTCATTCACTTTAGAGACAAAGACAGTATTTATCTATAATGGCATGCTAATGAGTGCAAATGTCACAAGACCACACAGCAACGCTTTGCTCTGACATCCAGAGATACCTCCTGAAAGAGAAAACAAATGCAGGAGATAAATTAACTCTACTCTTGGTAAAACTGTACCCTATCACTTGTTTCATTTTTTTGAGAAACAGGAAGCAAATGCAATAGCTTGATTTTGAAACATAAAGAGTTTGGGTTGGACAGCAGAACAAATGGTCAGCTAATAAAGCAATGTAAAGTAGACAACCTGCTACTAAATGTGCACTTGAAACTGCTGTCCTGAGGAAGGGTGCTGTCTGTTTATATATAAAAATCACATTCTAATACAAGAATGACAAGCAGCGACCTGCTGCTCAGAACACTTCCTTTTAAAAAGCCTGTGCATTACATGTGCTTGGGTTCCTTGATTGTTGGTTCCTTTGTTTTATAGAAGAGGATAAATATGATATATATTGCATGGTATATGATATATACTGCATGGTATACTTTAAGAAACCAGAGAGATGATGATTTCTTCAAAAATGGTATACTTACGTTTTCATGTTGAATGTCTTATCTATTTTATTTTTTAAAATTATACTCCTACCCTCTGAACTCTAGCATTTTATAGAGTGTACTACATACATGCTTTAAAGACCAGCAAAGTGAGGCTAAATGAATTACATATTGGCTAAAAATCTGGAAGTAATGCAGAAGGAAAGTGAATCTCTCCTTTGCATCTCTCAAAAGTATATGGTTATTTCCCAAATTCCTCAAAGATTTTCCAAGACATCTAATTATGAGCCATTTACTTTAACTGTCAACATTTCCTTCATTATTTCTGTAGACCTCATTATTTCTGTTCTGTCCTTCTGTAATCAAAAGAAGGAAAAGTGCCATCAGGAGCTGTGGACTAGATAAGGATGCCATAATCTGGAACAGTGAAAACCAGACACGAAGGCAGACAGTGCATAAGATTTAGCAATGAAGTGCACCGGGTAGGTCAGGAGTTGGTAATGATTCACGGAAGACCAGAAAGAAGAAGCAGTAGGTTCAAAGGGAAGATTCTACGTTCAGTGTCAGCCCTGAGCACCTGAGAACGGGGTGCTTCACTGCCCCACTAAGTGTCCCAGTGGTGAGGCTCAAACCAGCCTTTCTCCTTTGTGCCACAGTGAGTTATCGGTGAATCAGTTTAACGAGTTAGCACGATGTCCAAGCCAGGGTAAAATTCCCAACATTTGAAGTTGGTTCTTTATAAACAGTAGTATGTGCCATGCTCATGGTTACATATGGTAAATATACAAATATTTCAGAATGTAGGAACTTTAAAATTAATAAATTCAGAATTCTGTTAATAATATGACTCTGCTTCCAGAAAAATCCTAGATCAAATGTCAGTTATTTCCTGTGAAAGGGAGGAGACCACGTGCTAAACACAACAGTGGAATTATCTGCAGTTCTATTAAAACGTTCTTGAATTTCAACTTCTCTCGAGCAACCGACTGCGAAGCTTTCGTGGAACCCATATCTGAATATGTCAGACACAATGACTTCACTGCAGTGCTGGTAAGAACTGAAAATCCAATATCTAGCCAAGGATGTGCTACTTCATTTGTTATGTATAAAATTTTATGTAATACGAGTGCAGCAATATTATACAATGAAAAGCAGTTTTGGGAAAACCTATGACAGTTTACTGATTTTAAAATCCAGCGTAACCTGGTTGTCACTCATTGGTAATACTGATGTTATAGATTGACTCTGGAGCCTTGGGAGTGTGATTCCTTAGTGCTTATGGTATCTTCCTCTCTTGATTCTTGCCATTAGCAGGTCAGCACCTGGCTCTACCTTTCCATAATCGTTCCCCTCAAATAAATGGTGTAAAATCCCTGCATGGATGGCTACTATTTTAATCGTGCCATCGTTGCATGATTTTTGTCTTAAGCAATTCAGATAAGGACTCCACTTTTGGGGTGCAAACAGCAGGTGATCCTCTTTGTGCCTTTCATTTCTGACTTCAGTGAAGTGTCATGTGGAGAGAGGGTCCACTAAAAATATGCACAATGGCATTCAAACAGTGACATCTGATTTTCCATACAGTGAGGAAGCAAATATGTCTAGAAATGTGATGGTAACAGCACTTTCTCAGTTGGCAAAGGAAGAAGGGACAAGATTTTACTCTCAGGTGATGAGAACTTGTCATAAGAACTTACTTCATGGGCACCAATTAATTAATAGTTGATCAGACATTAAAGGAAATACTTGTTCTTCTCCAAGAAAACTCTTTCTGAAAATAAGTGAGTGAGCAGAGAGTCTATTACCTTAGAATTCAACTGTTTAACGCAGTGTAATTTGCTAAAAAATTCCAATGCTCACTCTCAAATCACACAGTAATCAGTACAGTAATATGCTGAATAGTTTCTTCCCAGGGCCAGTAAACAAAGCTGCGTAGTCCTGGTGTACAGTAGGTTACGCCACCAAGGTTTACCTCAGTACAGTCTATGCTGTTTACACAACAATGGAGTGGAGCAGTCACACATTCTCAGGACGTGTCCTCGTTGTTAAGATTGTATAATGGTTGTAATTTTACCATATTTGCTGTATAATTTTTGAATCTTTTGAAAGGCTTGCAGCTATTATAATTCTTCATTCTCAATATTTCAACATGCATTTTCTCAAATTTCAAAAAGCTCAGCATTGGGGGCTGGGGATTTAGCTCAGCGGCACAGCACCTGCCTGGCAAGTGCAAGGTCATGAGTTCGATTCCTGGTACTGGAAAAAACACAAAACAAAAACAAAAAGCTCAGCATCAGTTTGGATGAAGAGATGATAGTTCTTAAGTATTATTGTGTCTTTTTTGTGTTCCGCTAGGCTGTACATCAGTTATGCAGGTACGTACATAACAAATATTACCAAGTGTAGTCAGTTTGATGCTGTTCTAGGGCTGGAGATGAAAGTTCTGATGCTGGAAACCAGAAGCTCACAGCGTAGTGGTAAAGACAAGCTTTTCTGTGTTAAGAGAGAGACTTGGGAAACTTGCCTCTGATCGTCCAGGACTTTAGGAGACTCCAGGACTTTGAGGAAAAGTGCAGCAGGCAGGGTCAAAGTCAAGGGTACTTTAGCCTCAGGAAAAACTTAAAAGATGTCATGCAGTTGGTCAGGTGAAGAACTCAGAAGGGCACATTCCAGGCCCGGGAGGAGCCCAGCCGCAGGACTGACGTGAGAGGATGGAGCAGGATGGAGCTAGGACCCTGCGGTGAGATCTTCATGCACACCAAGCCCTCATGGTGAGCCAGGAAGCAGCCGGAAGCTGGGTTCTGGGTAAGTATGAGTAACCACCACCGTCTAGGGGAGAAACACTTCCAGACAGCATCAGCAGGAAGGGATCATAAAGCAAGTGAGGGTATTTTAACACATTGGAAAGACTGAAACAGCAAATCAAAGCTGTTGCGGGTCCCTCTCGGGGTGACCACAAACTGCACTGTCAGGCCCCCAAGCTGCGTCTAGCGTGGTGGTGAATCAGCAGTCACTGCCAGGCACGGGATCTGGCAGAAAGGCCCTGGCATATTGCTGCAGTGGACTGCAGGGACCCGCAACCACACCCGCGGCTGACACCCTTAAATCTGGGTCACGGGGGCCTTGGCCTCATTTCCATTTTTAGTGCAGAGAAATAAATCTACTTGGTGAAATGTTTTGCCTTTAGAACTTCGGACATCATGGAGTCTGGAATGCACGTGCAGCAGCTTCTCCATGACTCCTGTCAGAGTGATCGCAGGGTGGAGCTCAGCCAACAGAGAGCACTCACCAGTTGCTCCTCTCTTAAATTGAACACCGCTTTCGCCCGTGCACCCTCCAGACCTCTGGTAGTACTCAAAGGCGCAGATTTTCCAAAAAATGTTTCCTTCTGGGTTTTGTTTTCCGTTTAATCCTCATCAAGTTCATGCTGAAGGGTAAACCCATAATCTTGGCCATGAAGGCACAATCACCAGACAAACTGAACTTGACAGCCCAAAAAATCACAAATGCACACAGACAAATGCGCACACACACACACACACACACACATGCACACGCATGCTCCATAGCCTTAAACATATAACCCTTTATTTTTAAAGGAAACAAACATTAACAATTGGAATGAGAATCTTATCATGTCATGTCATCCAGAATTTTAAACTAAAAGAGATACGTATCTACTGAAGTAGCATGGCTGGCTGATACAGTTGTTACTGCTTCCACAAGTATGGTTATTTTTAAACAACTATGAGGTCAACTACTACTCTCTGAGATGCTGAGATTTATGTTATGAAAATATCAGGGTGTTTTCAAACAATCAGTAAAGACCTCAGGGATCATGTTTCTAATCTTATCAGATGCATCTTTTTTCTCAAGGTATCAATTTCAAGTGGATATCTAGCCTGTACTTAGATACTCCAAATCAGGAACTATGTGCCTATTTGGCTACTCTATTCTATTTTTTACTAAACTGCAATAAACTGTTTCCTAAATTCTAGCTTCCAGTTCTAGTTTTGTTCTTTGAAACCATTGAAATTAAGTCCCCCTCTCTTATCAGTTGTGGTCTTTAAATATACAAAATTGGCATCATATTTTCCTTAAATCTCTTCTCTACAAGCTCAGTAGTAATTAGCTAGTCTTAATTTTAGGCCATCATAACATCTTTGGTCAGATAATTTGAGAATATAACTCAACCACATTTACTATTGCTAAGGCAAGAACTAAATTTTTGGAAGTCATGCCATGCAATATATTGTTTCAAATTGCATTTACTATCAAAGAAGAATAAAATATTTTTATATGTACTGCTTTTAAATCATAACTCTTCAAAGTATGTATTTTCAGCCATATCACCTTCAACCATTTCATTACTGTGATTATGAACTTATCATATTATATGCATCCTTAGTTCATTAATTTATAACCTCATGGTCAAGGATAAATTGTATAACTCCAACCATTGTCTTTTTCTCAGTAATAAAAAATATTAAGGGCAAAAGAGTAGTGTCAACAAATTTTATTTATATGTCATTGGTCAAAAATGTGTCTGATATTATCCTCAAGCAGAAAATTAGGCTAAAAATGAAGTATTTGGATTCTACACCACTGAGTAATAAGTCAGGAAGAAATAAGGTGGTAACAAAGATTGAACATACGTGACCTCTAATGCAGGCAATCATATACAGTGTGTAAACTTAGGTTGCTTCCCGCTGATTGCAAGTTCTTGTTCCAGGTCCTTATAATCCATCCTTTTAATTACTGATTCTGGAAAGTTTCTTTGGATGATTGTCATTTTCACTAACTTTTTGCATATCATTCCCTTACTTTTTCAGAATTACAGATGACCGTGCTGACATCTAATCTTCTATCACTTCTACCGTGCCCTGTGGATTTTTTTAATCCTTCATGGCTTTTCGGTGATTTTTCCTGAACAAATTCTTTCAGGAAATGAGATGCAATTCATCTAGTCAAGAAAAGTAGAAATTATTTAGAGCACACATGTGTGCACACTTGCCTTCTCTTTGATAACTTGGCCTCCTTTTCCCACTACCAGTAAACTTTCCACACTTTTAAGCATGAGGTAAATAAGTTTGCTAATGCAATCCAAGAGAGAAATACGCAAGTAAACAAGAGTTACTGTGTTTCACTTTTCTTATATTTTTTCACATGTGGACTGAAATGCACCATACATAGGCTTGCTTTTCTCTTCCTCTAAATCCAAACAGAGAAAAAGTCCTCTTTAAACTTCTCTTTTGGCAACATAAAAATTAGTTCTTTCTTTTCTCTGAGCTTTTAGAGATGTCTACCTGAAGTCTTACAACTAAAGTCAGCCTAATGCAATTCCTCACAGTACCTCGGCCAGTAAATTCCTATAGTATTTCATTGATTTCTCTGCTTCCACATCTTACACACAGAATTCAGTGCAAAGGAGTAGCAGTCTTTATCCTTTCTTAAATTCCCAGGTTAGCAGATCACAAACACTGTTTGTCACTGCAGAATTGAAGAAGGTGATCAGTACACTAGAGCCCACTCTATTTTTCTCATATAACTTTCTCGTAAAAACTTGAGTACACTACTTAGAGTTACGGAGATAAAATGATTACAAAATCACAAAATTGTCATCAGCACCAGTGTGTTGGCCCCAGGTTGAATGTTTTGGGGAATTCTAAGTCTTACAATGAGAAACCGTACGAAATTTCACAGGTTAATGGTGTGTCATGAATAGCATTAAGGTAAATAAATTTCCCCTCTGAGCTCACTTTTCAGAGAATTGTCTGAACTGTGACCAACGTGGTTATCCTCGGATGAATGGTTCAAATCTCTGCTAAATACTGAAACAACTCTATTAGAAATAAGTACAAGCCCTACTTGATTAAGGGTCTTTATAACAGTAACCCTATGCAATGCTGTGTACCTTGAAAAATGCAAAATGCCACTATGTGAATAATGAGCATAAAATTTTTAGCTTCATGAAAATGAGTTCACTAACCTAATTTTGTTGACAGTAGTTCCAGCACTGGAGTAAGAAAGGCTTCTGCAATATGACAGTGTAGAGAAATTCAATTCTGTAATTATGCAAAATTTTTCAAAGTACTAAAGTGTAATAGTTTGCCAACATCTATCAAAGCAGTTGTGTGACATTATTCAGTTAACACAATGGGTACATGAAATAATTTCATGTATATTGTCTGACAGTTGAGGTCACTATCTCTGCATGTATTTAGCGAGATGTTACATTTTCCATTGTTTCTGTTTAGTTAATTTGTAAATAGACTGCATCTAGACAGCGTAGGTGCACACTGATACCCATTAAGGTAATTTGTTTTTAGATAATGAATTTCAGAATATTATGACAAATTTAATTTATATTCGTGATGCTATGGAAATTATTTCAAGAGAGAATAATCCCTGGTTCTTGTTTATATATTCTCACCTTGAAAAAATACCCAAATTGCAATACCACATGAATTATGTATACTGAACACCAAAACAGGCTAATGAGTAGAGGATTTTTTAATACTTCAAGGCTATCACATACACATAAGCTTGTCAAAATTGAACCATTTCAGTATTATTGAATAATAATTTGATGCTTCCTTAAGAGGCCTGATTTGTTTCTAACTCTGGCCAAAAATAATCATAACTGCCCCAAGATTTGGATGGTAAACTTTGAGGAAGTGCCTCAAATTCTCACAGGAGATATTAGGACATAGGAGGATGTAAAGAAGGATACTAGGATGGCACAACTACCCTCTCTTTAAAAACAAAACTATTACATTTTAAGACTGTATGGGCCTTGCCTAGCAGTGGAGTTGTGCAGCCACAAATCCCTAATCTGAATTAAGAAGTCATGCTCCCTGCCATTAGCGACCTTACTCATCTTAGTGCATGGAAACCCAGTGCCTCACGCGCTTTGATCCTGGCTGTCAGTACAGTGGTCTTGATATTTATTTAGTTTGTCTGTATCCATATTGTCTCCTAAGAAGTAAACTCTTAAGCGCAAGAGACAGTAGCATATAATTCTTCTTCATTCTTCTCTGCACCAAGAAGAATGCTGAGTACCCACTGGGCATGTGATTAATGACTGTCTCTAAGAAGTGATTTTTTTTAATAAAATACAGTACATTATAAAAACTCTTCTATTGTTCTCAATTTACTCTCAATGGGCTTGACTTGAGAAAAATAAGACTGTTGGTAAAAATATAGCACACCTCCGTTATCACTGATAATCAAATGTGTGAAAAATATTGAAATAATAATCTGTACCTTCTGTAAAAAAAGATAGGCAGGGACTTCTGAACACCAAAGCTGTGATGAACAGCATTCCTGGAAATGAAGTGTTGCTATTTTAAGAATTAAAGTGTTTAAACCCCGGGACACATGTCACTAAGAAATTCTTTGAAGCTGTAAAGTAACATGTTCATTATACTGTATAATACAACCTGAAGACAGAAATTAGCCAAGCATACAACAGGGTACTGGCACACAAACTGTGGAATACTGTGTACTAATTTAAAAGATGCGGTAGAATTTTAAAATGATAAATGATGTTCATAATAAATAGAAATCTCCTACAAAGCAAGGAGTAAGCTATGACTCCATTATATATGTATGTGCACAGGAAGGTTTTATGTGTAACAAGATAGGAAGATGAGAATCTTTTTTTCTGTATCAGTTCTGTTGGGGATTGCAAATCATACCACATTCCAGAGCAGTCCTGAAGGCAGAGGAGAGTGATGCATAGCGTGCGGTGGGTGACCCACTTCCCCAAGCCCCGGAGCCCCAGCAGCCGTGGCCTCTTACTTGGGGATTTCTCCCGCTTCTGCTCAAGGCGAGATGAAGACGGGGCTCAGGAAGACCCCGAAGACGTGTGATGTGTGACCAGCAATTCAAGGGGCAGGTTTGCACACAGTCCTTCTGGAGAGTGCGAGCCTGGCTGAGGCACACACAGGCACAGCTGGCTTCGGGTGCAACTGGGGCCCCACAGGCAGAATAATCCGCGCGGTCCCTGGGGGCTACTGTTGGGTTCCTGAAGTGGACGAGACCTCAGCGGCCTTGAGTCACACCGTTATCTGTGGTTGCACAACGAGCAGCTTCAAAGTCAGTAACACACAAAACAACCGTCTGCTCCCGTAGATCATACATGGACTGCGGTCTCCTCAGGCTCAGCTCACCACTTTGCTTTAAACTGTGGTCCACCGGGGGACTCCCAGGTTACTTCAGCTCTGCGTAGCTTTATTTTGAGGCTCGGGTTGAAGAGGAAAGAGACCCCAGCATTGGCACTGAGGATCTGTCATGTTGCACCGAGCTCTCCACCAATGGGTTTTAGCAGGTGGAAGCACTGGAGACGGAAGAGTGTCGCTCTGTGCTTCCGTCTCCAGCCTTCAACCCAGGAAGGGAGGAGAAATAAGGGGCAAAGGAAGGAAGGAAAGAGGAACACTTGCCTTCCCCACCTGTCCTACTCGAGGGGCCCCACGGAGCGATGCTGAACTGGGAAAGGGGAGAAGCCATCGTTTGGAGAGAAGAAACACCTGGGACCTGATTTCTTAATGATGGGTTTTCTCATGAGGACGTCTTACCTGAGACAGAGCAGAAGATCTAAAGATTTTACTTAGCGTCACTGGGGATTTTGAAGACACTGGGTGGGAAGGTAGAAAATGGAGAGTAGTTTTCTGATTCTACCCCATGAGTCCTGCTTATTCTTTGGAATATTTCATTTTGCACGTATGCAGGTGTGAGAGAGAGAGGGAGAGACAGAGACAGAGGGGGGGTGGGAATAGAAAGTAGGACTAAGTACGGTTTTCATGATATCCTTTATATGAACAAGACCAGCTATTAACATAAAACATCATGATCTTGAATTATGCCATTCAGTAAAACCCTACATTCTTTATATTTTGCTCCGACTAAAGCAATAATAAAGTGTACATCCAAAACACTTTTATGTTTTTAAATGCGCAGAGGGTTTTATAGAAAGAAAAGAGAATGGTGCGACCGCAGAGCACTGAGCCCGTTTTTACTGCAATCCCTGTCTGCGATGGAACTCTGCTCCGTCCCAAGCCCAGGCAGCTGCCTCCTTCTGATCTCTCTGTTGCGCAGTATTTGCAGAAACTAATTAGGCCTGCGGGACAGAAAAATGCCTTTTCCACAGCACTAATTTCTCAGGCTCCATACATCCACCGCGGCCTTCTGAGGCATTTGCTTTTTACTGTGTCGAGGCGATGAACGGCTCGGATCAGCTGGGAGAAGGAGGAGCTCAGGGCCTTCTAAGCCGCGAGGCCGCTCCGTCTGTCCTCGCTGTGGGCTGTGCAGCGTGGATGCCCAGGAGCAGGCGCACAGGGTCAGGGGTCTGCTGCCCGGAGGAACACGACGCAGGCCTTGTAGGAAGGACCTTCTTGAGAAACCGCTGAGGCAGGGCGCCCTACGGTGGCACAGGAGGGGCTGCCGGAATGACCACTGCTTCAGCAGTGCCCCTCAGATGACCCTGCCGAGGAGCGCAGCCCCCGCTGTGGAGTGCCCCTGAGACCGCGGGAGGGTGCAGGACAGGGGATGGCTCAGGACCCTGGTGGGCAGCACTCCGCAAGGTGCCGGCGCTCTGCACACGCGGGCCGCACACGGGGACAGTGCGACACAGAAACTGACCGTGTCTCGGGACTGCCGCCACTTGGGCCTGGAGCTCAAACGGGAAACACTGCTCAGAATGCGGCTGAAAAGGAGGCAGACCGCCGCAGGGCGCGTGACCCCGGGGTCCGCCTCCTGTCAAGTCCTGCCCTTCCGCGGATGACGAGAGATCCAGTCCATCTACACCAGCATTAATTTTTAACAGGTTATTAAAACAAACGCCTCACGTGAATGCTGGTTCCGGCCAAGCCTGGGAGAGTGGATGAAATGAAAACCTCCGACACTGACGAGATTCTTCTCCTTAACTGGAGATAATTTGCCTGAAAGAGTATTTGGAGCCCTAGAAAAGTTATCCTGGCGCTCAGACAGGTCACAAACGTCCCGGTCGGATGCCTGGTTCGCACCCACCTAACACTGCTCACACACGGGAACGTGTATTTCTTAAATCACGTTTACCTAACAGTCAAGGAGCAGAGCTTCAGCTGCGGTGCTGTGTGGGAACCGTCCCCTTCTAGGGAAGCCGCACCGCACTTCCCAGCTGGACCAGGGATAAACACTGAGCACAGACGGTTTTACTGAGGTTCCCAGAGTGCTGGCTGTCCAGCCTCAGCTTTCCAGGTCCATTGAAGAAACCTTCGAAAGATAATCCATAAGGAATGGTGCTTCCTTACGGAGTCTTAAAAGAGGACTTTTCTGCATTTCCTCAGGGGTTTTGTTTACTGCTGCCCTTGTTTCAGTGCTGAGGACTGAGTCCAGTGCCCTGCCGTGGAGCTGCACCCACCCCGGCCCTCTGTAGGTTATTTTTTTATTTTGAAGCGGGTTCTGCACTAACGCACTAAGTTGCCCACGATGGGCTCAAACTTGGGACCTTCCTGCTTTTGCCTGCCAAAGTGCTGGAACTATAGGAACGGACTTCGTGGATGGTGAAGTTCATTCGTCATTTCACAGCGCAAAAATAAAGCCTGTGACTGTTCTTGGCATCCGTGATTCATATAAAGTCACCTGCGTGAGGGAACTCGGCGCCTCAGAGCTGCTGCTTGTGAGCTGTCTCGGACTGGAGCCTCAGTGTCTCATGACCCAGTCCAGCCCAGCCTCCCGCAGACCCTTCCTGAGGGTGCAGAAATCGCAGCTTCTGCCCAGCTTCCCCCAGCGGATGCTCTGTGTGTGATGGGCCGCAGCCAGCAAATGTTTCAAATAGTGCCTTTGCCACGGTGCTTGTTGATGCCTTTGACATCCAGCAGGGCAAATAAAGAGCACATGAGGGCAACCCAGCAGATGCACTTACTGGGAGACGTGTTGAAGACGCAGCCTAGATTCACAGACGTGCACAGACACACCTGCTCCGTCAGCAGTGTGGAGTCACCTCTGGAAAGAAGTATCAGAAATTTTATCATCATTTAAGGGACCCAAACCGTATGTACAGAGTTAGGGAAATGTGTCAGCTATTTACAAAAGTGAGTAAATGCCAGAAACTCCTGAGCAAATTGCATATCAACACATAGATGGTCTATTCTTCTGTGGTCAAGACATAGGAAAATTCAGAGTGATGTTTGAACGTCCCAGCTCCCCTCAGCGGATGCAATCACTGTGTACAACAGACACACAACACAAAAGTAAAACTTAGAAAGTAACTAGAAGAAATAGGAAAACTAAAGAGTTGTGTCACAAGTAAAGATCTGAATCAGTAATTTTCAACAATCACTTGTTCTTTCAAAAGCCCCAGCAAGTTTTAAAAGTTGATAAGCAGCCTTCAACAGGCTAAGTCAAAAGCCTGCCCACATCTGGGAACCAAAGGGCCGAGAGCCCAGGTGGGATTCCGAGCAGGAAGTCTAAGCCACCGAGCAAGACAAAAGGTCCAGAAAAGCATCAGAGGCCGGGTCAGGGTGGACAGTGGCGTCCAGGTGGAGTCCTGGCCAGTCGTGCAGCTCACAAGCATGTTTCAGTCCACACTGGAATGAGCAAAGATAAGGACTAGCAGCCGAGGAGGCTCTGACAAGAGCGCTAGATGAGAATATCGGCAGTGAGGAAAGTTCACTTTGGTGCTTTGGGATATTTTCTTATAAAACTTTGTATACTGGGAGGCCTGTCTCACTTGACAGGTGGAGACAGGCATGGTTTGAGAATAGTTTATTTCCACAGAACTTGATGCCTAATCTTGGTCCCAAGGCAGCAGAGCTGGGAGAGGAAGCCTCACAGGAAGTGTTGGGCCATGGGGCAAAGCCTTCCTTAATTGTGTTCAGACCTCTCTGTCTTGTGAGTGAGGCTCCTCTCCCAGGACTGGATCAGCTGGCATGAGAGGAGGTTCTGGGAAGTGAGTGGCCTCCTTGGCTGGCTTCTTCCTTTCTCACGTGCTCCTTGAGGTCGCCCACAGAAGTTGAAGCAGCAGGAAAGCTTCACCATGTGCAACCATCCTATTCTGACTTCCCATGCTCCAGAACTATTAATCAAAATAATCTTCTTCCCTTTATAACTTGGATATTCTGTTATAGCAACTGAACACTGACTTAGAAAATTGGCAACAAGAAGTAGAGTGTGGGTATAACAATCCCTGCAAATGTGGAAGTGGTTCTGAGAAAAGGCTGGACCTATGTTGAAGCAAATGCACAGAAATGCCTAGAACACTATAAACAGTGTTGAGGGCCACTCTGGTGAAGGCTCAGAGACAAGAAGAGTAGAGAAGGTCTAGAACCCCTAGAGACCACTAAGCTGCCATGACCAAAACACTGAGAGAAAGAGAAGCAAAAGCCATGTAGCAGGGACTCCGAAGGACACAGGAAGGTTTTCTTGGAAGACAGAGAGGAGGCATCCTCATTACACCAGGACGAGAACCGGGCTGACTCACGCCCATGCCTGAGCTTGGTGGGAGGCAGCACTTAAGGCTGATGAACTAGAATTTCTGATAGAAAAAAATCCTAAGCAAAGTGTAGAAGCAGCAGTATGGTTACTTTTATCCTCTTATACTGACATTAGGGAGCAGAGATGCCCTCGAGGCAGAATTTATAACTGAAGAGGAAGCACGTTATGAAAATTTTGAAAACCCGTCACCTGGCCCTATGAAGCTGATTATGTGTCCAGCTGACTGTTTCACAAAGAGATCGAGATGAGCACATAGGACCCACATGCCACTGACTGGGACAGGGGAAAAAGGCACTGAGAGATCTTCATGGTCACCTGACGTCATAGGCCCAGAGCTCTGAAGGACAGACTGGCTTGGGGACTTACCCAGGGCACCTTCCAAGGGTTCTCTGCCCAGGCCACCGCGGGCCTCCACTTCCTGCATTCTGTCCTTAGCTGAGATGGCCCCGGGTGTGGCACAAACGGCTTGTCCGGAGGATGCAAGCAAGCAGCCTTGGCAGTTTCCAGGGCAGTGTAGTGCTAACTCTGCAGGCGTGCAACCTGAAGGAACTGTGGAGAAATGCTGGCCACTGCTTTGATTTGAAGGAGTGTCTCAGATTGCCTGAAAGCCAGCCAGAAGAATGTCCCAGAGCCAGAGCCATTGCAGAGTCCTTATCATGGGAATCAGACCAGCACCTGGGACCTGAGTGGTACAGCTGCTGGCAGCACCCACCTCTGAAAGCTGCAAGTGATAGCATACAGCTCCAAGCCAGAAGGTCAGGTGTGTGAAGTGAGCCCAGAAAATCTGTGTTGTGTGGCCTGCTTGAGGCCTTGGAGCCCTCCCCCCATTCCAGTGGTCCAGGACAAAGCACACAGAATAAAAATACTATCTTCCACCTTTAAGACAGGATTCAGACCCACTTAGGGCCACTGAGACTCCTTTCTCTTGGCCTACTCTGCCCTCGTAGAGCAGGAATATCTACCCTGTGCCTGTCCTGCCATTGCACATCAAAACCAGATAACTCATTTTGATTTTCCAGCATACAGCTGAGGAGATTGTCTTGAGTCTCAGATGAGACTTTGATTTTTGAGTTGGTGCTGGAACAAGTCCAGGCTTTGGAGACTACCGGGTGGGATGATTGCATTTTGCATGTGGGAAGGACACAACTGTTTAGAGCACAGGGACAACATGCTGGAGCTTGAATATTGTCTGTGCTTCCACACGGAGGCTTGGCCACCATACAGCGCTGCTGGACAGCCGGGCCTGGTGCAAGACGCTTCGGGCAGGGGGCCAAGCTTCCTCAGTGGGTTAGCGTCTTACGGCAGAGCTCTCACTCTTGTAAGGCTGGATTACCTACCAAACAACGTTGTTACAAAAAGTTTGGTTCCCTTCTCTTTCCCTGGCTGCTCTTTTGTACCCAGGCTTTTCCCTTATGCTTTCTACACAAACTCTACCAGCAACAGGGCTCTGCCAGACTCGGCCGCCTGATCTTGGAATCCCCAGTCACCATAACTGTGAGCTCAAATAAGCTCCTCTTCTTTAATAAATTACCAACTCTTGGGTATTTTGTTGTAGCAGAACATTTACTAAGAGAGGGACATATATTTTAAATAATTAAGCATATCCACAGGAAAGAGAGATGCAGTGAGACAGCAGAATAGTATTCTCACCTATCTCTGTGATGATGGAATGTGGGCTCTCCTTTTTCTGTAGCAGCACGGTCAGAGGCATTGCCGGGGATGGTGTCATGCATTCCCCAGCCAAATCCATGCATTCAAGGTTTAGCACCAACGTGACCATATTTCGGATAAGGTCTTAGGTAGGGTCACAAGTGTGCCCTGCCCATCTTACAGGACCTGTGGCCCATGGGATGCTGAAAAGAGTACAGCGTTGCTACCCCTCCTGCTCCTCCACCCCACCCCTGCTCTCAGGTGGCCATCAGCAAGCCAAGGAGAGTCCCTCACCTGCACCCTGGACGGCCAGCACCTTGGCCAGGGACATCAGCCTCAGAGCTGTGAGCAGGCATATTTCCGGTGTTTAAACCACCCACATCATAGTATTCGGTCATGGACAACTTATGAACTAATAAGAGCTTCTTTACGAATAGTCGGGACAGAAAGTGCTAACAAGGCTGAGGGAACCCTAAGTCACAGTAGAGTAAGGGAACTAAATAAGGCTATGGCTTGGAGGTAGAACTCTGATACCTAGGCAGGGACTGGTACTGAAGAAACAACACCACACCACCTGGAACAAACCAGGTCACTGCCTGCGGCGAACCCGAGGGAAGGACAAGCGCTTCTCCATCCTCTTCCTCTTGCACCTCTTTAACTGCAGCGCATCTTCCCGCTCAACTTCTTTTTTCTTTCTCTTCCCCCTCAACCGTATTTTCTCATCTTCTTTGCCTTTCTTTCTTATTCTCCTGTTTCTACTCTCTTTCGTTCTTCCTTCCACTTACCATTATCTGTCCACAGAAAGTAGATATTATATATTATTTTGTTGGGACAGTCGAGTGACAATGACCTTATGGAATGAAATGTCTGGGACAAACACAACACTTTGGGTATAAATTGCAGGTGAATTATGAAGTAAAAAATGGATATAGGAAGAGCTGTTTTGGACATGCTTTAACACTGGCATAATCAGTATTACTTTACTCCTGTAAGCCAAGCAAAGTGGATCTCTCAGCATACAAATACAACAACCTCACTGCCTTTAAAGTGTATTGGAGAAAATGTGTGTGTGTGTGTGTGTGGGTGTGGGTGTGGGTGTGTGTGTGGGTGTGTGTATATACATGTCAAAACAGGTTTGTATAAGAATGCAAGTCATAGCATATTTTACACACGTGGCATAATCAAAGCACATATTCCCCTAACCAAGTCTTGAGGGTACAGGAAGCACTGCACATGTACGATCATGAATGCTTGGACAGATGCAGAATTCATACAGAAACAGAGAGAAAAAGTCAATTTCCCATGCACTGCTGAAATAATTGGGTATTCAAATTTATCTTTGTATCCTGAATAAAAGCCTGTTATTCTAAATTAGTAGGTCCATTCCCTGAAACATGAATTGTCAATATACTTTCCTCTCAACACATATCCCCTGGAAGCGCTGTCTCAGTTTGGTGCTGCTCAGCACTGTCTAGCTCCTGACATGTCTATGAGGAAGCACCTGACCCCTATCTCTGGGCCGAGGTCTTGTGTATTATAGATGCAAATCAATGACTATGATTACCGCAGCATCCACCTGACCAAAGTCCAGTTATCAAACCATTGGGACTAGGTGAAGACTGATGCACCTTCACAAGTACTTTTGCCCTTTTACATGGTGGTATTCGCCCAAAGTATAACTCTAAGTAAAAAGCAGTGATATGAGTAAAACTTTTGCCCATTTTACCTTACTCTTGAGGTTTTATTTTGCCTACAAAACACAAAGTCATGTTAGGACTCCTGGACTTGTTCTGGAAATAGACTTTGAAAACCACTGAAATCATTAAATCTTGCTGTTTGAAACAAATACTTATTCAGCTATTCCAGGCTGAGATAGTTAACCAAGTTTACAGAAGAGAATTTAAAGTGTTTCATTTGTGTGTGTTTGAATGCATAGTAAATACATGCATCATGTGGAATTTGTACATATACATATTGCATCTCGGTTCTTTTTTCTTCCCCCACCCAATCTCCCACCATCTCCAGATTAGGGTGACTACATCATGAAGGTTGTTGGAGATACCAGTGTAGCTTGAATCAGGCACCAGATTAGATCCAAGTGGTTTTCCTAGATTCAGTTCTGTGTAGCATTCTTTTGCCATCACATGACATTATTAGGAGGATGGAGACATAGGCTTTCAAGCAAAAAAATGCAAAATGGCCAAAGATCTTTCCTCAGCTAGGAGCTTGAATCATGACTAAGGCATACTATGCCCCATGATGCAGCACATGTATGGCAAAGAAACCACACTTTCTGACTGACACAGAGCTTTTGGAAAATCTTCTCCCAGCAATTTCTCACAAAGCAGTCTTACTACTACTGCCTCTGATTGCAAAGAACAGCAGTGGAAATTCAAGATTCTGTGTCCTGAAAGAACCAGAGAAAGTGTAGAGCGTGGTTGTCTGAGACTTGGCCCAGCATCTTCCCATCTTTACAAACTTTGATCTCACCACAAGCAAAAACACGTGTTAGGCTGTTTTGTGCTAGACTTCTGTGATCTGTGTATTGATCATCTGAAATGCCCCATAATGTGCAGAAAGAAGGACTTTTTTATCCAAGGACATGAAAGCTCCAGTGTGTATTTTCTCTGCAGTGAATCTGCCCCATACTTTGGGGCATCTCCTTGGAAATGTGGCAAGTTGTATTGGCCATAGTTCAGTACTGTGTGCAGCTGTGATGTTTCCCTCAGTGGAACATACAGCCTATGTACATTAATATTCATGTCCATTTTAATTAGAACTTCATTTTCTTTTCAGTATGTAAACCAATTTTCTGAAAAACTAGAATCCATCATTAAATCTCTTCTACCTCTGAGGAAGGAAAGTTTCTGCTTGCTGTAAGGATGTCTAGAACACAACATCAACATATTGGGAGTATTCCTGTATTTAGAAAATAAAACATATTTAAACTATATATTCACTTCAATATACCTGGCTAAGTAGTAGGCAACTGTATTTACTTTGTGATGATTGTGTTTCTAATTTGGAAATTGCAATGGAAATAATTCTGCATTGCATCTTTTGTGGGAACCTTGCAATCATTAACAAGTGCTTTTTTTTTTTGTCTCAGTGAAAATCTGTCTGATTCTTATTCAACGAAGTCTTAGAAACATCATCATTATACAAAGTCTACTGGGGTGTTCCAGCCCCACAGATATTCCCTGGTATTATAAAATACAAAATTGTCATCATCAATATTAACTTTTAAAAAAAGAGAGATTATGGTAAATCTATGCTAAGTTTTAATAAGCAAACATAGACACTTAACTCTACAGTGAGAAATTACCCTTTGAAATTTGTTAAGAATAAATCACCAATTACACTAAGACAGTTTTAATAATTTGAGGACAATTCATAATGACAAGGGAAAAAACTGACACAGCACCAGCCCTGCATTCACTGTCTGCTTCTATGGACCGAGGTTGGGCCACGTGTGCATTCGTAATTTACAATTTCCATGCTGACTAATCAGTGCTAACACACACTGACCAGTTCGATGATGTCCTAATGAAAATGTTGTCAGGAATTTTCTCCAACGTTTCCCACTGGGAATAAATCATCACTGGACTTCTTTTCACACGGTATCTTCCATTTCAACTCTCATAATGCTCGACTGTGGTTGTCACTTTCATTATTCCTTTGGAGGGGCTTTACTGCTGCCACCTGGGAGACAGAGTGCGATGATTCAGGCTTCTGCAGTCACTCTTGGCTCTGAATTCTCCTCTTGACATTAGAAACACGTGTGCACCCTTGGCTGCTTGGGATCACACCCCTCAGATGGTGAGAAGTCTGAGGGGAAGTTGGTTTCTTCCCTCCCCCGGGGATTAAGTGTCATAAAATTGTAGGTGTGCACATATGAACAAGCTGCAGGACTTTCATGCTGCCATCCTTTCATCTGGTCCAAAATAGAGGCCCAAATTCATCCTTATGTACTGCTCGTCAACATTCACCAAAACAGACCAGGAAAAGAACAAGATTCTGAGTGTTTTAGCTACCAGGATCAATCTTACAGGTGCTTTGAAAATTTAGCTAAATCCTGAAATGACTTCAGGAGAAAAGAAACATCTGATGTGCAAAAGACAAATTCAGGCCAGAGATCCACAGTAGATGTTTTCCCACTAAAAGGATGCATCACATGTGGGAAGAGAACAGTGTGATTCATAGTTCTGTTCATGTCATAGATAGGACATTTCCATTAGACATAAGTGGGGAAGAGACAACCATCCACTGACCTCTGCAATGGTAACTGGAAAACCATACCCAATTTCTAGTGACACAGAGCTGGTACCTTTCCTATGTCCTCAGGGAACAATTTGAATATGTAAGCACATGCTAGGACATAATATGAATTAGACACAAGGAGCACATGACATGCAATGATAGTATTGTTAGCCAGCCCTCCAGACATCTCATCCTCCTAACCCTGCAAGCTCATTCACCATCTGACATCCAAGTGAAAGACACATCTCCAGGGTACTTCTACATATCCACTCACTGGTTCACTTAACTGACTCTCTGCTGTGTGTAAGTACAGAAGAAGGACCTTCGTACGCAGGTAACTAATTTCATCTTCCAGTGCTGTTCTTGCGCACACATAACTGTCTTACCTGGAACTTACGATTACATGCACCATGTTGCATGCCTCAGTTCTCTCCATGTCCCACAGCCTTCTGCCTTCATTCTACAAAACAGCAGGTGACCTCAGCATAGAGGTGGATGACCCAGCTGGGGAAGTCCACAGGTCCACTGCCAGAAGGCACCAAAATGCACAGGACCCTGATCTACCAAAGTCTCCCAGACATATAAACTTCTACTATATAAAGATGAGAATAAATTCAAACGAACCGACATACAGATGGTGTTGAAGGTACAAAGGATAAAGTTGGTACTAGGTAGGGGAATAAATACCTGAATTATGCAGTGGTCAGACTATCCACAGCACAGAGCATTTATATTTTTAGATTCTATCTTGATGGAAAAAAATCATTCTTAGGTGTCACAGGGCAAATAAGTAGCTAAATCAAATAAATAACTGAATTCATGGATATTTATAACTATTACATTTCCAATATTCTTATTTTTTTCTGGTATGGCTAAATATTGAGATGATGGGTTGGACTGGATTACAAGACTGACAGGTGTTATCTCCCACCTTCAACGGCACACATACATGCATCTGATAAAATATGCTGACAGCAACACTTTCCACCCAGACCATGAGCTCTCAGTAGAGGAAAGCAACTTAGAAGTCATTCCAGTAATCCAGCAGAGGGTAGAGGTCCAGATGAAAGCTGCGGCCAGGAGGGGCAGAGGGTGACTGACAGATGGGAGAAATATTAGGGCAGTAATCATAGTAAGACATCATTACTGAGTGTGTGGAAAAGAGAAAAGGATTCCTACATGTGAGCAGCAGGATAACTGTTAACTGGGTTGGATATTTCTCAGAGGGGAAATAGGTATGGATTATTCAGCTCTCCCGTTGCTGTGCACAATACCCCAAAATCCACCACATAAAGGGGGCAATATTGATTTAGCTCACGTTTTAAGAGGACTCAGTTCATGGTCACATGTTTCCAAGGCAGAAATATCATGCTAGAAGCGGGTGCTGAAGCAATGCCACTCACTTCAGGGGACGCCTAGCAGGGAACAGCACCAGGGAGGAAGCAGTGAGAAGCCAAACAAGGCTGGGCTTTTGTGACCACTCAGTGGCCCAAGGTTGGGCCTCTGTGAACACTCAGACTGAGATGTGTGCTCCAAGCTCTCAGGTGATGACAAAGCCAATCAGGTCGGCACTCTACCCTAAACACCACATGTTAGAAGAAAGAAACATATAATACCTTCTGTTTGACCTTACATTACAAGGTAGTATGAACACTTTAAGAAAAACCTATCTCACAGGACCAGGGAAATGCTCTTGGGAATGCTGCTTTGTTCTTACAGAAATAAAAGCACTCTCTTCCCAGGGATTGGCCTAGGTCCCACATGTCTTTCAAAATGCAAATAGTGTGGTGAGGATTCCTAATTTGCCAACAGACAGACCAGCACTTCTAATTAGGCAATTTTAAAGGCAGTTGCTGCTAAGCCTTGGTTATTTAAGTACCTCAAGTAATAAAGAACTATTTATGTTTGCAGTAGCAGCTTCCTACCTTCCCCAACAGTAGTCACTCCATAGGGAAGTGCAGGATGAGGAGGGTTCCCCCTGCTTACACTAGCACCGTGGTCGCTCTTCTGGACAATGGAGAGTAACTCTGGAGGTCAAACATGTGGATTTAGTTCATGGAAAGATGCCTCATGTGCTAAAAAACATTTGCGGATTTTGAGGGATCAATAAAGGCAAAGCCCTTCAAGTGCTATGCAGCACAAATCTTCCTTTGGAAATCTAAGGCATCACTTTTCTGTGCCTCAAATGCTGACTTGGATAGCAAACTACCGGAATGGACTCACCGCTTCAAAATTACCTCCTGCGGCCAGCAATTTAGCTCAGAGCACAGCACCTGCCTGGCAAGCGTGAGGTTCAAGTTCGATCCCGGTCACCCCTCCCCCAGAGAATAACCTCCCTACTGTGGGAGGCAGAGAAGGTAAGTGTGGGCCTCCTAAGAGGCTGGGCACAGGAAACAGGTGCCCCTCTCTCCTCTCCCTCCCTGTGTGGGCCTGCTGGGGTTGCAATCATGAAATCCCACAGATTGAGTAGGATCAACAAAGGAAATTTGTTCTTCCTGGTTCTGGAAGCAAAACATCCAAAACCAAGGTACCAGTCTCTGCTGAGCCTCACTCCTTGGCTCGTGTGGGGTCACGTTTTTGCTCTGTCTTCCTGTATCCTTTTCTCCTTCAGCATACTTCCTGGTGTCTCTTTGTCTTTTTGTAAGGACGCCAGCCCTGTTGGATTTGGGTGTCACCCTTTTTACCCCACTGAGCCTTAAAACCTCTATCTCGAATACAGCTGCACATGTGCCAAGGATTTGAGCACACGGACTAGAAAGTGAAATCCAGTTCAGTCCATAGTGCTTTCCTTCTGTTCCCTTCTCTTCCTGAAAAACTTAACACAAAAGTCCTTTCTTGGCTGGAGCCAAAAGGGACAGATTTCAGCCCAAGACTTGGGTGAGGGTAGACTGAAGTTGCCCGGTGCAGTGTCAGAGCCCCTGTCGGGAAGTAGGACAGGAGACAGCAACAGTGCACCGGGGGTGAGGAGCAGAGAGGGGCAGGTGTCCAGTCGAGGAGTAGGAGGAGAACACCTGTCCCTCCTGGACGACTCTCTAGAGATGTTCTGTGTGGGCTTAGGAGCCCAGGTGCAGGTGTGAGGGGGCAGGAAGACTCACGCAGGACGGCTGGTGACAGGCAGCGCAGGATATCGGGGTTCCATGGGGTGAGAAGGAAGCCATACGGGTCGGGGGGCAGCTTGGCATAAGTGGTCAGTTTATGAGTAGCACTGAGGGGACAACACGTGGGGAGACTGGTGGCAGACGTGGGACTGGTTAGAACATTTGTCAAGTAAGTGAAAATGTCAAGGATAGTGATAAAGCCTGCTTCCCATGGACCGAGAAGGGAGCGCTGAACATGAGCACAGCGGGACTGGGGTGAATCCTGTGCTTTGGCTAGAATGGAAGTTTCAGCAAGGATTCGCGGCCTACTGTATAGAGCCACATAAAGAGACAATGTGTGTGCGCATGCGCAAAAGTGTATACCCCGTCCACTGGGAAAACCCGGACGTGGTGATGCCCGCACAGCTGTGAGAAGAACTAAGAACCACTCACTAACTAGTGCGCTCCTCCAAAAGGAGCCCAGGCTCCTCAGAGAAATGTGTGATTCCAGACCTGAGGCATGAAAGTAAAGGATGAGGCCAAATCTTGTGTTATGCAAGAAAGTTAGATATCAAAGAACGGTGAGACAGCCTGCCTCTTGGACAAACAGCCTAACGCAGCAGTCACTTGAGAGCCAAAGAAATAACAGTAAAAAGGGACTTTAGCTCATTGGTGAAATTAAAGTCCAGATCTCACAGACAGGTAGAAGAAAGTACTTCAGCATATGTTTTGAAAGTCTTGTGAGGAGCAGGATATTTACATAAACTCAAATAACCTCCCCATGAAATATTTACCAGCTGCCAAGGGACCGAGAGCAATTTACAGAGAAGAAACGTGGACGGCAGCACCTTAACCCAGGGATCATCAGGAAGGAGACAGATTAACACCACAAGCCCCCTGACCAGCCACCATGAGGTCACAGTGACACCCCTGAGACTGTCCTGCCTGAAACCTGTGGCCGGAATCCACCGGGAGAAAGTGCGGTCCGTGCAGAACGTGCGGTCCGTGCAGGTTGGTTCACATTTCCTAAGATTGTTGCATGGACTTGTACGGTGTTGTTATAAACTTAAGAGAAGACCCTGGGGCTGTTGCAGGTAAGAAGAGACGAGACACGTGAGGAGCGCAGTGTGCAACTCCGGACCGCCCTTCTGCTGTGAAGCACTTGGACGGATGCATTGACGGGGACCTGAGGGGTGGATGGTACTGATCCAGTTCCTGGTTTCTGAGGGCTGCACTGTGGCTCTGTGGGAGAATGTCTTTGCTGGGGGAGAAATGCTCTAAAATATTCAGACTTATGGGGCACAGACATAATTTAAGTGATTCAGCAAAAAATATATATACAGTACTTGGGGAATCTTTTAAAGATTTGTTTGCTTTAGAAACTGAAGGGGAGAAGACAGAAACTGTCATCTACAGTTGTGGAAATGAGAGGAGTACAGAGAGAGCTGGGCAGGAGTTTACTGAGAAGGAGGTGAGGAAGTTGGGCTGACAGAAACGCTTCGCGTCATGAACAGAGTGGTAGTTGTGTATGTGTCGGGTGGAACCCACCGACACGTCAGCTTCACACCCATGCACCTGGCTGCCTGCCCTGTAAGGAGGAGATAAGCAAACACAAATCCGGACAGCAGTTCAGGTGATGCTTGAAAATTTAGGAAAGAAATGAGACTCAGCCACAGTGGGCTCCAGAATCAAAGCAGAGGGTTTGTCTTTGTGTAGTTTTCTTCCATTTGTCACTGGATGTGGCTTTGCATGGTTAAAACATATGAACTATCTGCGGGAAGGAAAAAAGCAATACCAGGAAAGAGGCTGGAACTAGGGAAGAAAAGAGGATCCAAGGCAAAGAAGAGGCAGAGGCCAGGCTGTCCTGGAGGGCAGAAGCCCAAGGTATGGTCAGAGGGGCCTCTCCTCCTTCCTGGGACACAGAGAGAGGCGTAGGAAGGGGCCGGCTGGAGAGCGATGGGCACCCTCTCACTGGTCTTTCCAGACTTCCTTTTAAACAGGGTTCAGGATCATCTTTTGAGTTCAGAGTTTAAGATGGCTAAGAGGGCTTTGAAGGAGGTACAAGCTTGCAACCAAAATACAGGGAGAGGATAGGGCTCCAAGTGGTCTCATCTAGTTCTAATTATGCAACGGGAGCACGGTGGCTTAGCTCACTAAGCCAGACTTCAGCTAGAGGGAAAGATAAATTCCTTAAATCTGTCCTTCATCTGCTTAGGCAGCCTCAATCACCCTAATTCCTTAAGCCCACTTTGCAGAGCAGCATTTGCTCACACAGAGGGGATCTGCAGGGAAAGGGAGGCTGCCTGAAAGCACCGCACCAGGCCTGAGCCGCGCACACCCGCCCAGGGCCGGGCAGCCTCCTCTCTGCACTCCCGGGCACGCGTCAGTGAGGACGGCACGCGCCGTGCTTTCCTAGCCCGACAGCTTGTGAAAGTTGAGAGAACGCGGAAATTACTTCTGAAAGTGTTGTGGGACAAAATTGATCTTCCGAAGCTTTGGGTAAGAGACTCAGCAGGATGCTGTCCCTTACATAGATTCTGTTAACAGCTTTACTAGTCTAATTAGGATTCAAAGTTCAGAAATGCCTTTAAACAGCAAGTCAGGATGTCGACTGAGAACATGGAACTTTGTTTTCCAACACTGTATCCAGAATGAATCTGGGCACACTGAGCTTACAGCCCTCCTCTGAATGTGCCTCACCCTGAGAGGGACTGCAGGGCTCTGCTCCAGGGCAAGTCTGCCTCCATCTCTCCACAGATCCACAAAACCTTCCCCTGGGTACTTCCTGTCCTGTGAGAGTCTGTGGGATCGATCACTTAGCTTCATATTCTATTCTGACCAAAATTCAGAGTATCCTATGCAGCCAGCATAGATTTATTACAATTCTAAACAAAAACTGGTGCTTCTTTTCTAAAATTAAGTTATAACTTTATTTCCCCCATTCAAGCAGTATGTTTTCCCAGTAGAAAAACAAACTGATGAGTTTATTTAATTTCATTACTTTTTGGAAGGAATAACAAGCAAAAGTTGTTTTGTTTCTGATGCTTATTGAACAGATAATATCACTGGGAAGATGTGTATTAAAGCACATTAAGAGCTAATTTCAGTAATGGGAATTGGGTCTTATTCTTTAGGTACAAATTTCCCCACAGGTACAATTTACGAAACTGTTTCATTAATGGGCATTTTCAATTTTGTTGTAAAACTTGGTTAAGTTGGAGAAAATCAAACAATCAATTTTTAATAACCAGATTAGAAACCAAATATACTTGGTCCAATCTTTCCAAACAGATGGAAAGGGATTTTTTTCTTTTTCCAATATCATTGACTATAGCATCTCATAGTGATACTTCTCCTACAGCCCTCGAGCCGTGGGTGATTCACAGAGTAGTCCATGCTGCTTTCTGGTCAGTCACATTATGGATTTAGAGAGCTTCCTTTGGATGGTGATAGAACAGTTAACCTAGAAAGTGGAAGATTCCAAACATTCATCTCAACAGACCCTGATGGGCACACACCCAGGCAAGAAGGAGGAATTCATGAAGCCAGTGGTTGAAAATGAATGACATAAACTGTTCAGCTGATCTTGATTTCAACTTGAAACAATACGCCTCAGATCATGACTTTCATTTAACTGCGTTGAAGTTTGTACTTTAAAAATTTACCATGAAAACCTGTAATTTATCCTGTAGTAATGAGGCTGAATCCAGCTGTGGCTTCCCAGGGTTCCCAGTGTACCAGGGAGAAAGGTGATCTTCAGAATTGTGGCAGAGGCAATGTATTATCCTAAACAGAGGAGGAGGCTTAGAGTTAGGCTCAGGTTGCCTTCTGAAATGTCCCACTAATAAGCTCTGTCATCTGGGGAAGCCAATGTGGACTGCACAGAGACAATGTAAGAATCGGTGCTGTGATGCTGTGTGGTGTACAACTGCATAGTTATCAATGGTATCCAGTAACTACTGTAGTATTCATTATTCAGTATGATAGTGTGGAGGTCACCTCGGTGACTCTCCATGAAAGAAGGGCAATTACCTCCATTTTGGTTGAGCCTGACCGTATTTCCACGTATTGATGTGTACAGAGCTGGCTGGGATGTTTCCTTACCCCCTCAACTGGCTTTAAGCAGTGCATATTGGTCTAGCCAAGCCTGATGGTAATCTTTGGAGATGGCAGGCGTGTTTCCCCAGACTCCCCCGTTGCTCCCTCAGGTGAGCCAGGATGAGATGGGATGTGTGAGCCAGTGCTCCACGCTGTCGGCTGGGATGAGCCTTGGGAATAGAGGCTGTGACTCCCTGGGGCTTCAAAGATTACACGTCAGAACTGAAGCACCAACCCCAAAACATTAGATACTATCTCAATTGTGTTATGCAGATTACTCTGCATATCCTTCTCTCTGAGAGACGTGATTTCAGGCCTCCCACCTAGCCCAGCTCAGGGCACTCACCTGCTTCCCGCAGTTCTCACAGTCACTCATCCTCAAGCCACTCCCTTCTTCATGAATGAATAAAACCTGGGTTTGGCCTTGGGTGAAGGCCTTTGTTCCAGATGGCCATCATTGTGGCTGGACTTAGGACTCCTTGGCTCCCCATAACTACAAACATGACTTAGTGTCTTCATGCTCGCCATGGGTTGCACTGGAAGGGGTAGATTAAAATGAACTTGGTAGAATTCCAATAACTTTTCACGGGATTGCAAATATAACTTCCTGGGCTGTGAGGGGGACTGGGAAGGGCTCTCTGTGCCACAGCACGCCTGATTCACCTTGTTACCACTCAGTGTCTATTGTTGTGCCATATACACAGTAACGAAAGATGAAATCGGTGACTTTTAATGACTTTCTACTAATCAGCGAAAAAGAAGAGCTTTCATATCAAAAGCAAGTAATGGATGAATCCATAAATGAAAGACAAATGTCTCAGCCTGGTTCACTCATGGAAAACTAGCAGAATGAACATTGCAAAGAAAAGGCTATTAGTTGTGTTACTCTCAATGCAAGCCCAGATTTACTTAAATGTGTGGAAAATAATGGAAGATACTCCTGTTTGGATTTTTCATGGGCTTCTATTTTATTTAAAAGGAGCAATGGAGTCATCGCATTTAGGGCTGGAGATGGACCTTTATTATCTCTAATCAAACCCTTTATTTTATGATGAGTAAAGTGAGGCTTGGGACAAAGTGACTTGCATGTGATCAGAACGGAACTAAGATTGGAAATTGGGTCAAGAAATCTCATTGCAATTTTCTATATTCTACATCAGCCCGCATCGATCAAAACTATGGTGTAGGAAATGCTTCACTGCTTTAAAAGCGATTTGCAATAAGTTTTTATAGAACAAAACACATCTTTAATCAGTGCAACTCAAGGTGAGAGAGACTCCACAGCTCATTCAGCCAAATCTTTAAGAGAATTGGTAAGTTTAGCGCTGCCTTTCTTCGGCCCTTGGCATAGAAACTATGAATTACTCTAGCACAAACACTAAGATCTTACAAAGTTATTGGCAAAAATGCATATTGTTCTGTCCAAGAAGTGGTAAATAGTTCTCTTGAAAGAGACAGAAAATTGTTCTTCAAAGTGAATTTGCTTTCTGAGGTTGTGTGGGAACATTCAAAGGCATTCTTCTCTTTCAAAGGCGGAGTGGTGAACCTCAGGATATTTGCTAACTTCATGATCTTTTGGAGGATATTTAATTGACTTGTGTCTAAGTTTACACCTTTATCCACACTATTACAGTAATTATTGATAATAATTATATTGTTATTACAGAAATTAGTTAAAACAACACATTTAAAACATTTTAAAAGGCAGCATAAAATACGAATGGATGCTAATGCCTACTATTATTCTTATCACCATCATTGTTACACACCGCAAAAGCAGATAATATTTATAGATAGCATCATTAAGTTCTTTCATCTTTCCTCCTTATACTTCATGAGTATGGCTTTCCCCCTCCAAGTCCTTCTCCCATCTCATTAAATGGTACCATGCAATTTTAAGAGATCTTGATCACTATGCTTTTTGCTACTGGGCTTGTTATTGGACTTGCTACTGGACTTCAATGCTTCAAAAAAGTGACGGTTAATAAACACTCATGATTGCTTCAGTGGAATCTTAGTGCTTTTTGAAAAGCCTCCTGCCCACGTCCTCTTTCCAAATCTGCTAAGCTCCCCTTCACATGGAAACCAAGGTTACCACAGGAAAGGGAAAACTGTTACACACCTGAACAAATTAGAATAAATTTCACATAGGTTCTTCCTAGGTATTTGTAGGAAAATGATTTCACTTGATTTATAGTATTCAGTGCAACTTCTCTGTCTGTTGTAAGAAAAATAATAGAATAAATCAAGAGTATTTTTGCATCTTCTATCACTTTATAAAGGGCCTCCACAAACAATGTCAAATTAATAGATAAAAGAAACCAAATTAATATGGTAATTTTAAGTTGCCAAATATTTGTGACTGTCGCATTTCTTCAGTACTGTAGAGGTTTTTTCTTGTATATCTTCATTGCCCAGATCCAGAGATGAGACCTGTCTCCCTGTTCAGACTTGCGGGATACACCTTGTCCCCCAAGGAGACAATTTACTGTGCATTCGTCTCCCACACCCCTGTACCTGATTAGGCTGGAGAATGTGCTAAGGAAAGTTCACTTTTCAGTGTGCAAGCACCAAACTCTCAACAAGGAACAATTCAGTTTTGAAGCGCAATGATTTCCTTCTTCTAATAAAGTATATTCTCAAAAGTTAGATTTTCCTATAAAAAGCCCAAAGTCGCGCTTGCAATAACATCAGAAAACATGTGGCCACCCTCTTCACTTTTACATGTTCATTTTATATTCAGTACTGCATGGTTACACTAGAAGCTGGAAACAGAGTTGACTCTTTTCAACAGCATTGCCCAAATCAGATTGCTAGACAATTTTAATTTGTGAATGAAAGAAAGAAAGGAAACCAGGCCTGAATATACACAACTATAATTCTAGCATTTGGGATGATTAAAGCAGGAGAATGTCAAATCCAAGCCCAAACTAGGCATGCTATTGACTCGGCCACACTGTGTCTCAAAACTACCAACTATTTTTTCCAAGGGGCTGGGGTACAGAGGGAGCTGACCACAAAACCAAGGTTTGATCCTTGTTCCACAAGCAAAAACAAGCACTAGCAAATACTGAAGATTTTCTTGCTAAATACTGTTAATATGAGTAAGAATTAGATTTGATTTAGTATAGATATAAATTATATTTGACTCTAGAAATACCAAGAAAAATCTATAATTTACTAGTATTTCAAGTGTTAAAATGGAAATCTATTTCTTAAAATTAGGTCTTTAAAGTAGGTTAAATGAAAAACAAGCTACTTACTTTAGAAAATAGTGCCTATAAAGTGATACTAAATTCTTTTCCATTTAAGACGTGCACCAGGATGTGAAGGAGGAGAGAACATGATTCTGGCTGGGGAAGAAAGTGAGAAATTCCCCCTCCCACTTCCTACGCCAGCAGGACTGAGGAGGCCCGCTGTGATGGTTCAGCTGGACTGCGGGCTGGATTGGCTGAAAATTCCCCAGGAGATGAGTAAACACAGTGTGCAGGTGTCCGGGGGGGTCATGGGGCCAAAACTCGGGGACACTCTGGTCCCCTCTGCTGTTCCCTGGCTCTCATTCCAGCCACCCTGAACTCGGCAGCTGGATTCCACCACACAATGCCAGGCTGATGGTCTGCCTTTGAGCCAACCAACCGTAGACTGAATCTTCTGAAAACAGGAACCAAACCAACCTCTCTGCCCTTGCACTGTGGGTGTTGGGTGTTTTGTCCCACAATAGAGTAACTGACTTATGGCCACCCAGATTAGTGAGTGCAGATCATTTCTCAGTCTCCTGACTTGAAAGCTAACATTTTCACAGACACACTGAGAAGAGACCTTTTACCAGGTGTGTGGGTTTCCTTGGCCCAGTCTAGTTGACACATAAAATTGACCATCCTATCTTCTAAGGAAAGGCCAAAGACTAAGTTGAAGCCAAGAGCAGCCAAGCAAGAAAGGAACAACTATGCGTGGTATATTACTCACACCTGAGTATCCAGTGGCCTCTATTTCAGTGGCCTCTGTGCTATTTAATAATTTAATAACAATTTAATGATTGATAGTACCAACCCAGAAACTTTATCAATCACATCTCTCTAATCCCTTCAGATGTTCACATCAAAGAAATACAATTTGGTATCAGCATGAAGAGTCTCAAGGTTAAATATTACTTGCCAGTTAAATAACAAAGAGGTCACATAACAGTTCCTATCAGACTTCCTCACCGTCAGTGCTTTCTCACTGTATTTTCATTGCTGAGAGAAAATATCTAACATACACATCATACAAGAGGAAAGGGTTAATGTGATTCATGGTTCGAGAGGATTCAGTCCAAGGTTAGCTGACTCCAAAGCAGAACCCCATGGCAGAAGGGTGCAGAAGAGAAAATCTGCTTAGTGCATAACGGTAGACAGACTAAGGAAGCAGCTTCAGAGCAGAAGAGGTGAGGGGCCAGACAAAACCCCAAGGCCATCCCCTCCATGCCCCACACACAGCAGAAGTGCACACCACTACCTGTGGGGTCATCCCTGAGCCAATCATGTTGACTCTGCATCCTCACCACCATCCTTACAATGTGGAAAAGCGTGATTTTAAGGAAATCAAATATAAAACCAAACATAATCAAAGTTGAATATTTTGCTTCTAAGTAAAACCAGGCATGGAACTCATAGCTGAGTCATATTCTCAACACAACATGCTTGCTTTTTGTCATAGAGTAAGGAGAGATATAGTCTAAATATGTGATAATATTGCTATTTTAGGACAGTCCATAGGAAGCACAGATTAAATAATCACATCTAAGTTCTTTTTAATGTGTTATAAAAATGAATATTTCATGGTCTTTGATTATTAAATAAAATGAAAGAAATATTCTCTGTTAACAGTAATGAACATGCTTGACCCAGGGGTTTTCATACCAAAAATTTCAACACTGACTGGGGGAATTGTTCTTTGTCCCCAAACACTCAGCCCTCAAGAACTTCCGGCTGACATGCAGCTGTGAAATTGAGTGTGCACCCAGCTCAACCTCCACGGACAGAAGGAAACCCTGAAAATGATAAAAAAGGTGAATTTGTAAGAGATACACGTATGCTGTTGGAGTCTAACAGAAATATTTTAACCACTGGCCTGAATCCAATCTGCACAGTAATTTAATAGACTATCAACCACAAATGCAATCCATAAGGCAAGTAAATGGGTACCAAAAGCAATAGGCAATTTTCTTGGAATGGGTTTGGTAGAATCAAACTAATCTAGGTGGAAAGGAAGCTGACTGACAATATCTTGTAGTCAGAATCTCAATAAGAAAGTGTATCCAATCACATCCTTATGACCTATTGCTGTGGAAAAATTTGGTCAACATAGGACCTAAAAAAATCTGAAAAACTTTTCATTTTTAGCTACCAAGAATTTCTTTTTCTTTTTTCCATAGAATATTTATCTCATTTAATGTATTCCATGGAACTTGTAGCTAGTTTTTTTTTAAATCATAAGAATATACATTTAAATTATGCTTTTTATACATGTCAACTTATTGCAACTTTATCATTATTTTAGACATTATTTTAGAAATCCATTTTAAGGTGATTATTTTTAGGGTAAGAAGCCATGCAAAGAAATTAATCCCATGAAGAAAACACGAATTTAGAGAGTTGTAATTAGTTCAAATCTAACTCTATTAAATAGAACTACTTGTATCAGGTATCAAATTATTCTATAAGAGAAAAAATATAAAGAGATCTTTTAAGAAAGAAGTCATAGAAACACTCAAGATTGCAATGAACTGCCTTATTAAAATGGTCTGGAATTTTCCAAAATGATAGAAGCAAAGATTAAAAAACCCTGTGGTTTGAACGTCCTTTCCAACTAAGAGCATGGGTGGTCCCGTGTTAGAATTCTCGCCTGCCACAACTAAGAGCTAGATGTTTTTGTCAAGTGTCTTACATATAGTATATGATAAAAATATTGTCCACAGCCTTCACTGGTCAAATGTGGTATTTTCTGCCAACTCTATGATGTCATATACAATCTCTCCATGATTAACATACAAATGCTAGGTTCATTTCAAGACCAAATAAAATAGAAAATAAGTCCAAAATCCAGTCACTTATCCAAGTAGCAAATAGGTATTAATAACATGTGACAACCTCTGTGTTCTAAGTATCAGAAGTTATTGAAAGAGACGATGGCCCCTGCTCTCATAGAATTTGCATTCTTATGAGAGAGATAAACTTTAAGTGATACAAATGAATGCACAATTACATATTCTGACAAAGCCTACTAAGAAAAGGTCAAACACTTTGATGTAGAAAAAGGGAAGATCAAATTTAGACTGAAAAAAGAAATATTTAATCTGAATTCTGCAAAACTATTAAGATTTGCTTGCTGAGTACCCACTTTAGCAGAGAAAGCGATGTGTAGAAATGTCTCTAATGTGGGCAACGTTGTCCCATTTGTAAGGAATTGAAAGGTGAACAGCAGGGCAATAGCTTCATTAATGATGGAGACTAAGAGACAAGAGGCTGGAGAAATGGGTAAAGGCTTCCAGAATGCCACGCTTGATAGGTCACTGTGAAAAGAAAAACTTTAGACAAATTAAATTTGGCAGTGTTTATCTGAGCAAAGAACACTCCATGAATTAATTGGGCAGCACTCAGAGTCAAGAGATTCACAGAGGTCTGGCCGGCAGTTCCAGCAATGAGCTTTGATGGGCTAGACACGGAAGTAGAGAAGGCATCTGACTGCAGGGAGCTGGGCCTCTTCTGTATTTGTGCACTGGTGGCAAAGTATTTGCTGTACTTGGACAGAGTCTGATTAGTTGCCAGTCTGTGACAGGCGGAAGTTCAGCTGTTTGTGCTAAGCGCTGTCTTACTCATAAACTGGGGTTTCATTTGTTTATATGACATTAGGTTGCAGTTTATTTTTAAGTACTTACTTCGTGCTTTTGCCAAGAGCACTGTAATCCATAGGAAAAGCTAAAAACAGGGTTAAAATTGTCTTGACTTAATAATAATGCAAACCTATAAAGTATGTCCTAACAGGAGTAACTGCCAATGACTACTAAGTAGTTCTTTTGGGAAGGACAACAAATATTATGTTCCATCCCATAGCTTCCCGAGAAATACTATTTCTTCTCAAACAGATTTTGTGATGAGCTACCAACAAGTATAAAATAAGTGGAAGTTAGGCAATTAAAATTTGTATATTTTATACTTTAAAAAGTGCTATGACTAATGCTATATCCTTTGATCAGAGTGGCTATCCTTTGATCAGAGTGGCTTTATTTTAAGAAATATTTTAAGAGATAGAAGTAATAAAGAATTTTATAAACTAAGAAATTCATAAAGCACATTATTTTACATGTAAAACAAGGCAACTCATGACTACTGCTTTTGCTGATAATTCTCAACTTTTAATACTAGCCCACGCTTTCTTAATTGTATGTATCATCTAATGTGCAGTCATGGTTTAATATGGAGATTTGGTGCAGGGAGGCAACCTCGGATGACATCAAATTGACCTAACAGTACTTTACAATGTTAGTTCTCTTTTCCTAAATGAAATGGAAAACCACTGAAGGGTTTTTAAGAAAGGGAAACACATGGCCAAATAATTCTTAAAATGTTCACTGCACCCATAGGAATGGAAGGGAGAAATGGGCATGAGGAGAAATTATAGTTCAAAACACGATTGCAGTAGCTCATCTTTGACATGATTTCTGCTGGGGACAGCAGAGAGAAAAAGAGTCAGAGAGGTCCAAAATTCACCTGGTACTGTACTACAGTGTAAACTAAATGTCAGCAAAACACATAAATGTTGGCTGCTTCTTCCTGGATCAAGGTTAAAAGAAAACCATGGGACTAACTTTACAAACATATTTTAAATGACACTTTTCGCAGTCATAGTTTCCTGAAAACAGAACAGAGCAGCTGGGATTACACAGCTAATAACATATTTACTGACCATCGGCACTCACAAATCCCAGACTGAGGCCTGAAGAATACAGGCTCCTCTTGTGATTAGCATCCCCATAGGTGGAACTGAGTTGAGAATTTACCAATCAAGGGTGAACTTACCTTTATGTGATCTCTGCAATCTGAAGGCTTAAGGGTATAGCAGCAGAGAGAATATGCTTAGTTGGCAAAAGGTGAAACAAAACAAATCATTTACTCATCAGTAAATACACATAAATTCAACAAAGGAAATCATTAAATGGAATTTATAATGTGTTCTAAAGTACTTGTGCTTGAATATGACTAGGGATTTGGACACATTAAATTGAGCACAGTTATGTGGGAATGCCCATATCAATAAAAGTTAAAAAGGTTTGAGATATGTTAAACATGCTCCTTGGGGGTGAGCTAATTAGTAAACTAGAGAGTCTTAAAACTCTCAAGTGCCATCTTTGAACTGAAGAAGACATCTACTAATGAAGTCCCCTGTGAGCTAAAACTCCAAATCTGGCAGAATGTACAGCCTTGTATCTGAATTTCAGCTATGATGATGCACTGAGCCAGCATGGTGAAGAAAAAGTAGGGTGAAAATGCTTAGGGCACCACGAGCTGAACGCACTTCATTTTTTCATGTCTTGGTTACGTTTAATTCATATAAATCAGATGTGATGGAAGTAACTGATAAACAGAAGGGAAAATGGTAAATGTGCTGATATACATGTATGCGGTTGGATTTATAATGAGGGATAGATGGAGAAGTGATATCCAAGGGGAAACATGATGAATTAAATCCAAGTCTCTGTTTCATTTATATATTATAAAAATGAAAAAAGTAAATTTGCCCTTTTATGCTTTGTCAACTAGAGGTATCAGCCTTTATGAGCAAACACACCATTACTTCCAATCAAATGTTTTAAAGCTGCATAATCACAGCAGATATCTTATTTAGAATCTGTACGTAACATCTAATTGTCCTTTATTTTGTAATTACAGTTTAATTTGAGATCAATGTAAACTATAATCAAAGTTCAGCACATCAGGTCTGTGCACATAATTGAAAAGTTCAACTTCTGAAACCCAGATGATGTGATTCAAGTTCCAGCTCTATCTAAGATCTGTCTGACCCTGAGCAGTCTCTCAGTCCCCCTGGACCTGTGCTGTCTCATCTATGAGATGAAGAGCTCAGAAGACGTATTTTCATTTCCCTTAGACATGTTAGACCTCCTTTAGTGCTGTGATTCTGATTTTGGCTTAGGTCTGCTTCTCACACAAAGCTGGTATGCTATACTTTGTGGACTGGCTGATCACCTACGGGTCTTCATTTTCATGAGATGGACAAGGGTGTCCCAGCAGCTGGCTGACACAGCTTAACTGCAAACTCTATTGCACCAAAAGGTTGCTGCCGGAGGAGCTATGTTCCTGATAAGCCTTGTGATTTCCTCTCCTGTGGCACAAGACTTTGGGAAGACTGAGCAGATATCAGGGACTAGAAACTTTTGCAAACAACTTTAGACTGGATTGAATTTGAAACAGGGTCATGGCACCCAGAAGTACACAAGGGAGAGAAAACTTGGCCTGCAGCAGCAGGCCTTGCTTTTTCCCGGGCACAAGAACAGCTCATGTTTACACAACTACAGCATGGAAAGCGAGAAAGACCCCCAACAAGGCAGAGGAGTAGTTTAAACCTAAAACAAGCTTTTGCCAATACTGAACTCAATTAAGCCAGCACAGCGCACACAGGATGGTCCTAGGGCACCCAGAATTATCCCAGTGAAGGATTTGAATGCCCTCTCCTAATCAAATTCTCAATCAGACCCAGCATTCAATCTCCTTTTGTGTTTCTTTGTAAAGGCAGAGAACAGATGGGAGAAAACAAGAAAAAAGAGAGGAGTGAGGTAGGAAAGAAGGAAGGAATAGAAAGAGGGAGGGAGGAAGGGAAGAAAGGGGAGGGGCAGTAAAACCTTTCAGCAGCATGAGACTATCACACTGCGTTGGAATGGAGGCCACAAGGGAAACAGCTCAGCAGGATGAGGCAGAAGTTAGGGCCAGCAAGGAGCGATCAGCGTCGGGCGTGTTGTTTGCTGAGAGATGGAAACCCAGTCACAGGATGGGAGTCTGCACTTGGCATGCCTGTGTCCTGTATATTCATCTTGCTTCTATGCTTGCATTTTTCTTTATCCTCAAGTGGAAATATTTTCATAGATCTGTTGCCAATCAAAAGAGGTTCTTTTGCTCAATTCAGTTAGAAATCATGAATTGGCAAAGTGCAACTCCGCTGGTGGCTCTGGGCTTTGAGTGCCAATGGCCCCAAGTCCGAAGTATTCCAGCCCTCGGATGTACTGCCACCCATCAACACCAGGCTGGTCCCTGCTGCTACCAAACCCTGCTGGTCCACACTGCTGTTTGATGCTTGCTGCCATCGTCACCAGTCCGTCTTGCCAGTTGCCAACCTTCATTGGGTACTGGTCTAGGGAGCTCCTCCAGACTAACAACTCCCACTGTGTGCAGCTCTGTTTGTTTGTTTGTTTGTTTAAGCAACGAATCTGTCCACACTGCTTAGTATAAGAAGCCTATGTCAATTTATAGGAGCTTCAGGACCTAAGCTACTGAGAAATAACTCACAAACAGATTTAGAAGAACACTGCAATGAGGCTTTCTTTGTACAAGACCTGTACTGCAGCACAGGGAGGGGTCAGTACTCAGGAGGGAGGCCTTCCAAGACCAAGCAGGAAGTCTGAGAGCTTCTACAGCAGCATGCTTGTCACTGATCCAAAGTCAAGCCTGTAGTTGGCCCAAATTTGAGCCTACTGATTGGTCCAGATTCAATTCTACTTCTTAGTCCAAACTCAAGCCTGCTTCAGGGAGGGCAGACATCTCCCAGAGCAGGTGCAGAGGTCCCAGAGAGTCACAGCTATCATGGAGACCTGTTGTAGAATAGGCAAAAGGGTGATTCGTTGGCAACTATTGCATCTTCCTAAAAATAATAGGCCTAAAATACAGAAACGGTTGGGAGGGTGGGCCGTGTTAATCACAGATGGCTGGAGCTTGGGGCATTGGGGACATTAATAATAGGCTGGCTTCCTCCCCATCTTCGTCCTGTCAGGGGTAATTTCCTGGTAACCTCCTCAGCCCCCAGAGCAGTGAGAGTAGAGAGGGCATGGCAACCGGCAACCCGGTGGGATCTCCCATCAGGACAGCCAGAGAACAACCGTGCAGTAACCTCAGGGGTGGTGGAAAGCACTGAGGCAGGCTGTCCTAGTGCATCCTCAGGCTGAAGCACAGCAAGGGAAAGTGAGGGGGAGGGGGACAGCTGTTGGCCAAACCACACCCCTTCCTGCCCTCCCAGGCAAAGATGAGGCAGAGATTCCTATCTGTCTCAGATGTATTTTTCTTCCTCTGTAAACTCCTACAGCACTACACTGACCACTGACATTCAACATGCGGCGATTGCTGCTGTTTGGGGCTTTAATGTCTCTGATCTTGTTATTAACACACAGACATTAGTATGATTCAGGAGTAACAGAAGGCTCCTTCTATCTCCCACTAGCTAATATTTTCCCAGACAATTATAACTTATTGTTATGGTTGATACATTGTGTCAACTTGAGGAATATAGCTGCTGAACTCAGTAACTCAGTGGTTCTACATCCTGGGGCGAAAAGAACGCACCCTTCCTTGTTTAGGATGTTGCTCATTGTGTCAACTTGAGAAGTTTAGAAGGTTAACTATGATTCAGCATGGAGTCGGGGTCCTTACTTTGTATTCATCCTGAGTCTGTGCAAGAGGAGGGCATAGAGATGGTGTGCACATGGGTGGATAGCCAATATACAATGTAAGGAGGAAAAAGAGGCTTGCCCCCCCATTCTGCTCTTGCTGCTTTTGCCATGTTGTGCCACCTTGAAGTGCTGCCCCAGTGCCCTGCCACTCTTCCTTGGAGCCAGTTGGTTATGGACTGAAACCTCCATAAACTGTGAGCTAAATAAACCTTTCCTCCTTTCATCTTGAGCAGTGGGTATTTTGTCTCAGCAATGAGAGAAAAGTAACCAAGACACTTAGCCTATAACTCCATCCAGGAAAAACCCCTCTGAAGAGTGATCTAGGTTTCAATAGCCCCAGCTTTTCAAAGGAAAGTATCCCTAGAAGCATGAGCTGAGCCACCCACCACTGACACTGGCATGTCAGCTTGGGTCGTCACCTGTGACTCTTTGTTCTTGCTGTCTGTACCAGGGGAGCAGAGCTTCACAGAGGGAGCCAGAAACGTGGCATAGGAGTGAGCGATGGGGACAGGAAGCACGGGTGGGCACCGTGATTCTAGTAACAGGAATCGTGTGGCACAAACTGGTGCGGAGGTAGAGAAGTGGTGACGTTTATGTGCTTCTCAATTTTGTCTCTTACTGGCCCTAGCTCCTACTGTATTTATTATTAGGACCTTACTTTAACTTGTCTTGTTCTTTTTTACCAACATAGGTACTTCTGAAGGGTATAAGTTGATTCCAAATGCAGATCTCTGATGTTTTATCAGTGTTCCGAGAGTTGTTTAATCTTGGGATGAAAATCAAACATTGATAAAAATAGTACAATCATCAGGGAGAAAAGAGTTTCTAAATAACAACCTTTTCAGAATTGGTAGAATGGATAAATGTGAACTAATAGCTGAATTACTAATAAAAGATAAGAAAAAGAAAGGAAAACAAATAAATGGGAGAGAAGGTTAATAGCTGATGAAGTTATATTAACAGCTAAGGCAATAAGAACAGTACTATTCTTGGAAAAGAAGTACTGCTTAGTCTATAGCAAGGGCAGAGTCTGATGTCAGGGAAATGCTAATACAGAGTCAGATACAAAAGGAGTAGAAACCAAAGGAGCAAAGATACTGGATTTGAGAAAATGTTCAACATCACTGGCCACTGGAGAAATGCAAATTAAAACAACTCTGAGATTCCATCTCACCCCAGAAAGAATGCTATCATCAAGAAATCAGCCAATAACAAATGTTGGCAGGACTGGGGAAAAAGGAACCCTTCTCCACCACTGGTGGGACTGTAGACTGGAGCAACCACTGTGGAAATCAGTGCAGAGATTCCTCAAAAAACTAGGATTAGAGGTTCCATTTGACCCAGCTATTCCCCCTCTTCCCAAAAGAATTAAAAGCATTGTATCACAGTGATATATGTGCACCCGTGTGTATAGCAGCACAGTTTGTAATGGCTAAATCTTAGAAACAACCCAAATGCCCATCAACTGATGAATGGGTAAAATGATGTTTTTTATGTAGTGGGATACTACTCAGTCATAAAGGAGGATAAACTTGAGACCATTATAGCTAAATAGACAGATTTTGAGGCCGTATTCTTAAATGAATTAAATTGGATAAACATGTTCAAATATCCTCTTGTCTCTCTGGTGTGAGAAGCCGAAAGTGTGAAGAATGAAAATGTATAGTAGATACTGTGAATAGGAAGCAATTGTTCAAAAGGAAAAGGGAACTAGAAGGGGAGGGGAAAAGGAAGGAAGGGAAAAGAAACACAGAAAGTTGAAAGAAAGCTTTGTAAATAAATAAGGGGAGAGGGGTTGAAGGAGGGAAGTGGAATGGTAGAAAAGAGGTACCAAGATGTATCATATAGAAGTACAAATTCCTTATGATGAATGTGACCTTTATGTATATCTAAATTGTTCCAGTAAATTTAATAATAATAATTATAAAGATACTGGATTTGAGCCAGAATGGCAAGTTCTTCCCTCCACTTTCTTGAGGAAGAGAACTTCTGAGATGTTCTTAAGGAAGATGAGGCGCAGAAAGAGACGATGTGAGTAGAGCAGCCTTCCATGTGTCCTTGATGTTCTCCTCAACCACAGGTGTTGTGTTTGTGTTTGGTTGTGTTTGTATTTGTGTTTTTGTTCTACTCACATTGCTCTGGGTTGGTGGTAACAACTCCCTTCAGAGGCAAAACCCCTGTTAATCTGGAAGGACCACTGTATTCTTACTTTGCAGGAGAATTAAAATCTCACTTTGTTTCAGAGTTGATTCTAATAGACTAAGAAAATGTGCTTGAAATCTGTTTTATTGTAGATAATGCCATATTGCAGTAGGCAAAATATGGAAAGAAGCTTTTTTGAAAATAGGCCCAAGGGAGTTGGTCAGCAATTCTCAGACACACCGCACCAAAGCGAGGAGACCTCGCTGCATGGCTTCCCACACTCCCGATCCAACGCGACTCTGCTCTGAATATCAGTGTCTTCTAACCATATTCTTGGCCTCACTTTTCATTTCTGTGGCTTAAACCTCTTGTGTCTTCTCTTTTTTCCTTAAGAATTCACTTTCTATCCCTCTTTATCCTTCAAACTGCAGGCTAATTGTGCGTTTCTCCTCTCTTCTCCTTTTTGCTTACTTCTTTCATTCTCATGAACACCAGTGAACTGAGAAATAGCCGTACATTCTTTCCTGTGGAGCCTTCACACCTAAACCTCCTGTGGAGCCTTCGCACCTAAACCTCTTCAAACCTAAACCACTCTCCTCAAGACTCCCTGCTCACTTCCTCTGTAGATGGCTCCAGGTCACTGTGAACCCCTGCCGCCCTTCCCTGGCCAATGTGCAGTGCTCTGCCAGTGCGCTCCACTCTTGTTCTTCTTCTTTATGCCCTCATCTACGATGCTTTTCCAGGAAGCTGACTGCTTCAGGTGTCTTCTTGCTTTGAACCTTGACTGGTTTCCTCTCAAAGATTCCCCAGCTTTTCCCCAAGATCACCAACGAGTTTCTTTCAAGAGGCCTCTTCTGGAAGGGCGCTTCCTCCTTCTCCCGGCCACAAGCACGGAGCTGGATGCGGCCTTGCTCATCCTCTCAAGCAAGCCTTCCCTTGGCCTTTGCGTAAATGTGAGGTGCATGGGAAGAGAGGTGGCAGTGGGTTAAAAATCATCTTAGGATAATTCAGAGAGAAAGAGGACAGAGAACATGAGAAAAATACTAGAAAGAGCTGTGAGAAAAGGGAAATATTAGGACATTATCAAAGAACCAACTAAGGAAAAAGACTTACACATTCAGACCAGAAAGGAGAAGGCTACTTTCTCTTATGTTCCCAATGTTTTTAACCCATTTGAAGAGTGACCTTTCACTGGCCTCCAGTGTTTGGTTTATTCATTTCCACTCCAAGGTTCTCCTCTGGTAAAGCCATGTCTGACAAGCTGTTAATTAGGACTCTCTGCTATACACCTTGATTTGGGCTAAAATATCTTCCGTCATAGTAGATTACCTTTATTACATTCCCGTCCCCACATATGGCTGTTTTATAATATGGCTTGAGGAAGCTTCCTTTCTTAGGAATCATAATTATTAGGATATTCTCCCAGAAATATGAAATCCTGGAAATGAAGCAAGTAACCTCTGCAGACCTATGTGTTGGGTTGTGTACTGACGACCCAGTTGTCCTGTACTAATTACACAAAGTGAGGAGAGGGGGTGTGAGGTGCTTGCTCATATCGATCTAGGTATAAAGGGAGCATTAATAAGACAAACAACTAGGAAAATACTCTGGGGGAGAGGGCCAGAGTACTTACATACTGGCTGATACAAGACTCTTCCAATCCCTGTCATTATGAAAATGGCAACAGAAGACTGATGGGTGGAACCATTAGGAATAATACAGATGGGGAATCTCTGCATACTGGGAATTTCTGCTGAGATATGACCCCTGCCCCAGCACCCAGCCAGCCGCTTCCCACACTAGGAAACAGAGAGCTCCATGGCTGGACTTCTATGGACCCAGAGTGCCCTACAGCTGCTTTGATCTTTCCTTGAGCAGAGGAAGCATTTTTTGTTACCTTGTTCTGAGTGAAGTATAAATTGGCTCCTTGTTTTGTTTGAAGAGTTTAAATGTCAAGAGTGTTTAATTTGATCTGTTTTGCATATGTTAAGGAGGAAATTAGGAGCTCTACCAAGGACTCAGAGCCAAAAATCTTCATCAGTGATTCAAGTCTATCTCGGTGCCATTTTAAAAAAATGTTAACAAGTTATTTTGAAGCTTCGAAATGTGTATTAATGTAATAAAAGTGAAAAGCAGTCAAATTCTGTGGACAGAGAGCCACTCACCTGGTCCCAGCCACCGCTTTCCTTGGTCACTTGGGCACACTTCAGCAGGCCAACCATGTGCTTAGTGAGGACACAGGCATGGACGGAGGCCAGAAAATCAGGATGCAGGAAGCATAGGAGGTGGCGGAAAGAGATCCCTGGTGGTCTTTGAAGGAGGGAGGTTTTAAAAAAAATCCAGGTCAGGGGAGCCAGGCTGTAATATGGAAGGAGCTGTGAGAGAAATGCCAGTGATGAAGAATTTTATTTGAAAGTAAAAGATAAACAATGAGGAAAGTTGAAATTCAGGCAGCTTCGATGAGAAATGGCACTTTAAGGAAGGGGTATTTACAAATGCTGTGTAACATACAAAGTAATACCCTACTCCAAAACCCTCCGACTCCTTCCAAAACACACCATTCTCTTGACTTTTTTAACCCTAACATCTTTTTTAATGGACAATATGCTGTTGTGGCTTTTGTCCACACGTCCCCCCAAAGCCTCATGTGGTCAAAGCTGGGGCTTTTCAGAGGTGGCTGGATCTAAGTATGTGGTGCTGGAAGCAAGAATGTATGACTGCTCAGTCAGTCCACTGATTGGTTTGGCATATTCTGGCTAGGATGAAGGGGTGAGTGCTACATCCACCCTAAGGAAAGTAGTCTGCATACAATATAAGGGCCAGAAAGAAGTCTACTGTGCTCTCATCTGCCTGCTTGCTGTGGACTGTTTCTACTCTGCAATGCCTCTCTGCCGTGTCACCCTGCCTTGGAGTCAGCTGACTATGGAATGAAACCTCTACAAACTGTGGACTAAAGAAACATTTCATCCTTTAACTTTGGGTGTCAGGTATTTTGTCTTAGCAATGACAGAAATGCAACTAGGACACATGCTATCATTGTTTTTAAACAGTAAAAACAAGACCATATCAAAAGTGGAAAACAAGATTTAACTTTATTATAGTAATATTTCAGAGACTTATAGAATTTTAGACATAAGGTGCCTCCCTAGTTGTACCTCTGATGACCCTAGACTGTCTGACAGCCAGGCTGTCTAACAAGACAAGTCAGAGCGGATGTGAGGCATGATCAGCTTGTCCTTGCAGCACCACATCAAGGCATGAAGCAAATTGTAAGAATTGCTCTGAGATAGAAAAATGTCTGATCTCTAACTAGACATATCAAATAGTGTAGGAAGCCTAAGAACTAGGTGACATCTCAGACTAAAAATCTAAGAAACTCCTTCATGGAGTTGCAGGATGGAAATTAGTATTTAAGCCACATCTACAGACACATAGTTCATTGAAATATCTGAGTCTTTCTGAGAAGAAAAGCAGTCTGGGGCAGGCACAACTGAATAGTTCCAGGTCCCTTTCCCGGTCTCAGAGACTAAGATCTGATTCACTGGTGTTTGGAGACCTCAAAGGGCTGAACTAATCCTTCCTCTAAGTAACTAGAGAAATTTTCAGAAATTAAATTCCAGTTCTGGGGGAAAGAGACTATTCTGCTGAAATACTATATCAGTGACGGTTCTCAGAGATCAAGAATCAATAGAAAGTAGGAGGAATCCTCTAGGTCTTACATCAAGAATAATATGAACATTTGAAACTATAGAGTTGAACTTCTATGATTGTAGTGAAATAACCCTAAAAAGAATGCAGAGCAAGAGAGGGAATAGTAACAACTCATAAAACATGATTCAGAAGAAAGGGAGAGATTTTTGGCGTGGTATCATGGTACAGGGACCTTTGGCAGTAGATCTCACAGCCGTGAAAGAACATCGTTTGGAGAGGCAAATGGTGGGGTCAAGGCAAGAAAAATTCAAGACAAGGGTTCTTCAGCAAGCTTAGAGTGGATGTTTCTTCAGAATCTTGGGCTACCTGTATTCCCAATTTATCTATGGCTGCCTCGGCGACAGAGCCAAACAGTGCACTTCAGACCATGCATCCTGAGATAGTCACAAGATGGAAAGCAAACAGAGCAAAAAGCATCTACAGAAAGGAACCCTTCAATGGGTAGCTCCTTATGGCCATGGATAGAAGCACTTTCATGAGATACTCAGGACCAGCCTGGTGACCCTCTAGGACACATCAGAATCCAGATATGAGGGCAGGTGCTCTTAACACACTTAGCCAAGGACTTTGGGTATCATAGGACTGTAAGTTTATTCCAGTTATGGTAAAGGGAAATATTTGTTGTTATATTGGACTTAAGAAAAATAATGAAAATACTTAGGTGAGCAGTCAGCTAAAATAAAAATGACAAAAACAAAACCAAGTGCAACACAAAGGTATGGCACCAGGCCAGTGGAGGAGGACATCAAAAGACTGAGATTTGGATGGAGAAGGACACTGTATTTCGGGGTATGTGCTATAAACCCTTTTGATAACTGGTGAATTATAACGCAGCTGAAAACTATAGGAAGACATGTCTTACATCCTTCCCTTCACCTTAATATCTTAGGAACACTGGAATAGTGAGCTGTTCTCCCATAGGTCCTTGCCAAGTGAAGATGATACGAAGAGGGAAGAGCAGAAGACATGAGGCTGAGCTGCACCGTGAAAGATATGGCAGTGATGGAAAATGCGTCATTGGAAAGAAGTAGGAAAGAGTAACTAGAGGAGATTTGTGCAACACGTAGAGTTATATGACAGGGAGATTCAGTTCGGGTTCATCGGGCCAGGGGACAATTTGCATTTTAGTTTTATTTAATTTTGAGGAGACGGAAGAAGGGATATCCTGGTCAGACTTGTTTTGAGTCTGTATGATGAGTGGCAATGCGGAGAGAGGTGTGATTCCTTCTCACCTTTGAAGGCTCAGGGTCAGCTGCTTTCAGAGGTCTTCTCTGCTCGTCCAGTCGGGAACACTTGGGTACATCTCCTCAGTGCTCTCTTCAATACACATCGTCAGTTTTGTGGAATTTGCTATCACGGTCTGAAGCCAATGTTAGTATATTTTACTTAGGCTCTGTCTTTCCCACGAGGGCTTAAATGCCCAAATTCATGATCCTTTTCTGTCTTGCCCACACTCCTCATAACCTGCCACAGTCCTTGGCACACACAGTAGGTGCCTGGTTAATACTAGGAATGAGCAATTTACTGAACGATTGAATACATTGATAAATACATGAGAACGGATTTTTCTAGAAAGTGTTTTCTTTTCTGTGCAGTGTCACCTCCCAAGCCTTTTCTTTTGCTGATTGTGTCGATATAAACAAATAAATAGAGCAAACAAATAAATACAATTGGTGATTTCAAATTACTCATGCTCCTTCCACTTTGTAAGAGGAAATAATCACTTTTGACCAAGAAGGCTGCACAAAGAGGAATATATACCACAAGATTGAATATGAAATATATTATAATTCTTACAATACAAAAGAACTTGTGATTTGTATTCACCTTCTGCTATTTCATGAAAAACTGTATTTCCTTGTTCAGTTTAACAGTTTGTGACTCAGCAAATTTTAACCTTTCAAATACAAGGGCATCCTCTAAATTGACCTGGGCCTGTTGGTTCTGCTCCAGGACAGTGCAGCTTTGTTCTCCCAAAAGTCATATAGCTAATTGATACTTTAATCATTTTAATTGACTAAGCACCACTCAATTCACATAATGAGGTAGAAAATTTTACTCTAATCAACTCTTCCTCACAGAACCATACCCAAACTTATTGTTCTTCTCTAACTTTTTATTTGTCAACATAGTTCAATTGGATTATGGAATCCAGTTAAGTAATCTTGCACCTACAAACTTCACTTAACTTGTCGTTAAAACAAATACCATTCCCTGGTATTTCCCCAGAGATGCTAGAGATGGATGTGTTGGCATGCATTTCTCAGGTGCCAGCTCACTACACGCCTTCAAGGCCTTGGCAAAGTTGTCTACAATGCTGTTATTGCTGGTAAACTTCTGGCTCTGAGTTAATTTTACGGTGTCTCATACCCAGCCCCTTTCTGTATTCCAGAGTCAGTAATTCAAGTCAAGTCCTCATTCAAAGGGCCACTCATTCCTGTAGGACTTCCATTCCTCTAAGTAGGAAGTGCTCAGACCAAGACCAAAGGCGATGTGGAATGAAAATCTCAAAGCATTTTGGACCACTGAACTCTCAATAAAAAAAATCTTGTGCACTCACAAATACATGCATTTACTTATTCTTGCATAAATAATGTGTGTGTGTTTTACCTTCCATCCCTTATACTGTATAATGCATAATGTTCCTTTTCAATCCACAATAAGAAACTCAACAAATAAGGTAAAAATAAATAGAAATTCTAGTATTTTCTTCCTGAAGCCCAAGGAATCATAGATTTCTATGGCTCCAACTGATTATGAACTGAAATTTCACAACTGTGAAACAAAGTAAACATTTCTCCTTTTAAGTTGATTATCTCAGGTGTCGGAACAATAATACAAGGGCTTTGTTCACATCTAAGCACCTATAATGCTTTAGATGTGTCTGGATTTTTTCTCCTACCTACAGTATTATGAGCTACTATAACAAGTAACTGAATGTTCTGGCTTGTTTGCCTGGCATTTAGTAAACATTTATAGATACTCTTGTGAACTTAATCATATGAAATTTTTTAAAGAATGGCCTATATTCTGATTTTCATATTTCTATACCCAGTCTTTTGTGACTAAAGCAACCAAATATTACGTTTTGGCTAATTCATTTCTTAGTTTTATTAGTACATGGTTGTAATGTATAGTAAATACATCCACTGTGATACTTAGGTACATAAGCATATCACACATCACAGCTTAGTCCTTTATAAATATTAATAATACTTAGGACTTCCTCACTTCCAAAAATAGAGATGGAGAATGAGTAAATATTTTTAGAAGAAATTTAAAACGTGGAAATTTTCTTGGACTCAATAACAAAAGTACAGTTGATGTGTCATCTGAAACTTAAGATTTTAGAAACCTTCTTGTTTTCAGAACTTGAAATGCTTTGGAAAGACTGTAAGAATTAAATTCTATAGATCATAATAGAGATTGTATTACCTTCTTAAACTTTAAGAGTAGACACAGAAATAACAAAATAAATACAAATTGAGAGACATTCTGCAAAACAATTGGCTTGAACTCTTTTAAAATGTCAATGCCATGAAAGACAGAAAGGCAACTGTGCTGTTGTAGATTCAAGGAGGCTAAGATGACGTGCATAAATGTGTAAGCTGGAGAGAGAGACGCTGCTAACAGAAAAATCCCTGGATTTCCTGATAACTGAATTGTTCAGTTATATTTCTGAGATGAAGCACAGGTTGAAGTAAGTTAGTTAATGAGTTTTCTGACCTCTGAAACTAATTTTCAAATTTTTCTAGAAACATGTCAAAAAGAAAACAAAAATATGGGAGAATAACAGAAGAAAGAAGGGAAAAGAAGGGGGAGAAGAAAGGAGAGGAAGGAAGAGAAGGGAGGGAGAAAGAAAGAAAGGGACATGGAGTAAAAATGAAGGAACAAATAAATTTTTGGAGATCTAAATCTCCTATGGCAAAATGTCACAGCTGGTGAGTCAGCATTCGCATGTAGGAGGGGCTGTTGTGCTAATGGTCTCAGTGCTATGTAAGAAGGTGCCTTTCAAAGTCAGCCCCAGAGGGCCAGAGCAGGAGATGCTATTAGTCACCCGTGCCAAGCACATCGTGCCTGTGTGCTGCTGGGCTGTGAGCACTGTGGACCTTGGGAGCTCTCTCTCCCCCAGTGGTGCAGGGCACAGCGCACAGGATGCTGAACTAAGTTGTCTGGGGAATAGGACTAGTTCATATTTGAGATTCAAAGCTTGGAAAAATACATGAATAACAAACTGTGCTAACTTTGCATTGTCGATGTTAAACTCAATTTTCCAATGGTGGCTATTTAGATTATGATACTTTTTCCAACCACACCTGATGCCCAATAATAAAACAATATCATTGTGTGTCCAAGTCATTTCTGCAGGAGACAAATATGATCCAAATTTCTTAAACTTGTTTAAATATTTAGTTATTTTAAACAGGGGAGCTGGAATAATTCCATTTTATACTAGTTTCAAAAGAAGGCCAATATACTGGGGAAACCACTACTGCAAATTTAGGGTTTACAGAAGGAGAAAGAGGAAAAGGAGGAGGAAAACGACTATCTGCATACATCTTACAGACTGATCCATGCTAATTTTTTACTGCAGCATTAAGAGCAAATAGTACTTTTTAGGATTCTAGGCCTTTGTTTTTGTTGTTTGTTTTTTTGTTTTTTATTTTTATTTTTTGGAGATCAGTTCTCCTTATATCACCCAGGCTAATCTTCAGCTCCTGGGCTCACGCGATTTTCCTACCCCAGCCTTTCAGGTAGTAGCGAGCATGGTTCTAGGACATTCTCGGTTATGGTTAGATTATTCTTGGACTCCAAACTGGTGATGCAGCTGAGCAATACGGAGTGTCCAGAATGGAATGATACTCATGTGCTAGCATCAGCGTACCATCCAAGGCACTCATCACCAGCAACTGTTTGCTTATAGAGCTAGGAATCCCCTTTAAGAAACCTCAGACTCTTGAAATCTTAATGCAGTACAAATAGACTGTGAGAGATATTCCAAAAAAAAAGAAATATAAATGTAATATATTTCAACACAAGTTAAGTCATATATTCCAATAAGCAAAACTGCATTAATAATATTAAGTGTACGTATAAAGAATTTTGCAGCAAGCTTTCCCATGTGGTGTTGGGAACTACTTTAAGAAAAATAGGCCATGAGAAATCTGTCTTCCAGTGATTTTGTAATGATAAAATATTAGCTGAACATTGCAAGGAAAAGCAGCTAAAACGCTTTTTAAATAAATAATATATGTTGAAGACAAGAGAATTAAAGTATCTATTACATTTGGCAGGGTAGATACAAAGGTTAAGTCCATTTTAACCCTATAAAATGTCTCAATCATGAACACAATAAATAATATTTTACTCCATATGTCTTAGAATCAAGAGCCCGTTGTTCTAAGGTTAGCAGTTAAACCACTGTTTTTCTTTTTAGCAAAATCACTTTGTGCTATTGCAAGAGCAGAAAGAAAAAAAGGAAGGAAAGCCATTTTGTAAAATGCAATTTTCTCAGAGATGAACAATCGTTGAACTAAAAGCAGTTGAAAACACAAGCGTTTGTGTTCCCATGCCTGCCCGTGACAACTGAAGAGGACAGAAAAGCTTTACAGCAGGACCTACGCCCACAGTCTACGCGACAGGAGAGCGAGCGGCTATCTACTTCCCTTTCCGAATTCTGGGAAACGAACCTTCCAGCTGAAGATGCTATTCCACCCAGCGAAGACATGCTGAATAGTTAACTGGCACGATAGATACTCTGGGATCAAAATGAACAGATATGAATTTCCATTTTTATACTTATGAGGCCACACCCTTTGGACCCACCTGCCTGCTTTGAGATCCACCTGCACCCTGTGGGGTGCTGGACCCTTCACACATGAACATCCGGGGCTCCTCTTGCAGCTGTGAGGGATGGGGCTGTCACCACGGCTCCCTGCTGATCTAAAAGTAAAGCTCTGGAGGCCTTGTTTCGAAAGCCTGACCTTCTGAACAAGGATTCTGTTTGATTATGCTCACCTTGGGGCAGGAGATGTGGCCTGTCCCTTTTTAGTAATATAAATAACAATTCTGAGAAATATAAAGCAACAAAAGAAGTGATATTCACAATGTATCATGAGGGGTCAGAGGAATTTTCCATTTCCCCTTCATTTTCCAATAAGCATGAACGAGGCTGACTTCTCCATAATGAGATTAGTTTGGAAAATTGTTAATGTTCTCATTTCCCGCCAAACAGCCTTCAGAAATTCACAGCTCATTAGAACTTTCAGAGTAGTTAATAAACAAAGCTTGATATTATTACCTAATTAAAATATATCTCATTCCAACATTTTATTACCAACCATTAAGATTATTCTGCTATAGAGGTTACATAAAAATTATTATTCTGCTTCCTTCTAATTGCACATTTCACAAGGTATTTCTTTCATACAAAAACACAGAGAAATTGCAGATGGGAAGTCAGGTCAGCCACTGTTCATTTAAATAAGCTCTAAATCAATATTCTGCATGCAAGATCACCCAGGAATTCTACCTCAGCATTTCTTCTTAATCGTCTCTTCTACCATATGCTATTGAGGCACAAACACAAACAAGTACTAGAGGTTACATTCCATCTGTGTGGGCGTTTATATCCTTATTATTCTTCTGCTGACGCAGCTTGGCACAGTGGCGGGTATGAGAAGGGAATCAGGGTGCCAGGCTTAGTTCCACCACCTTCTACCGTGCAGCTCGCGGCAAGTTGCTTATTCTCTGTCAGCTTCATTTTCCCTCCTTTAAAAAGCAGTGTTAGTGAGCAACGGGATGAGGCCATCCCGGGTTTCTGAGGGAATCCAGTCTCCCGGAGGCTGCATCCCTGCTCAAGGCCTGGGCTTTCTGAGCCGACCTGGAGAGGAAGTGCTGGGCGCTCGCCCAGGCTGTGAACCCTTTCCTGGTGGCGCCGGGGACACTTATACATCGTCCTGATTCTTTGCTTAAATGTTAGTCAAAGTTTCTAGGGATGACCCTGAGCAACTCAGTCCAAGGGGTGGGCATGGAGGATCGGGGGTTCTCGTGATGCCAACACAGAACTAGAAGTAACAGAAGCACTGGGAGTTAAAAGAACTCTGGAGGTCTGGTGCGTTCCTTGTAATATAGGCTTTGGAAATTTCTGCTTAACCTGAGAAGACATGAAAGTTTGTATTTTAAATATTGACACTCCATTGTCAGTTAGGGATTTTCAAACATTAGAAATCTAATAGTGATATAGGATAGAAGAAATAAAGATAAATAAAAAAGGAGACAAGGGGACTCATAATTCTAAAAATTATGTTTTAAAGAAGTCTGCAACTTCTGAGGCAAAGTCAAAGCTACCTAAGGCTTCCATCTCTGCATTCCCTAGGTTGATTTGTGCTTCTTCCTTTCAGACTGTCACACCCAGAATTTCTTAAGGATACTCTAAGTAAGTTCATAAATTAACCTCATTGAGAAAGTAAAGAGCAACAGCCTGACCTTAAGATAAAGATACAGGTTGAGAGAATTCAAAATACAGTTTAAAAAAAAAAAACTGGGCTCGTGCCTTTCAACTGCAAATGGACCATTATCCCCTGGGGTCAGGGGTCACATCTTTTCCCTGAAGAGAAACATAAATGATCCTCTTCCCAAGAAATAGGGCCCCTCCCTGCAAAGCCTGCACTCTATTTCCTGGAGTGTGTCCTCCTGAATTCTGCCCCATAGACCCCTTCATGCCCATCAGAATGCCCTGGAGATGTTTTCCCCACAGTGGGAGCCAGGGAATGTGCAGCTCCTCCTGTGCAGGCAGTTACATCTGCACTGGGGGTACTATGCAGGCCTCTTTAATTCAACCTGGGAAATATCTCTGTGGAAACAGTGTTAAACCCCACAAACTGAGAACTCAGTCCCCAGGACTACCCTTCTCCCATGCAGATGCCAGTCACAGTGCAGATGCTTCTGAGTGACCAGCTACAAACTGGGATTCCCGTAACCTTTTCCCTGCCTCCATTAATGTACCTGAGTTCACTGAACCCAGAGTAAAACATTTATCTTCTTATCAGAAAAGTTATTACAAAGATACAGATGAAGAGATATTGTTATGATCTGATTTAAACTGTCCCCCAGAGGGCTCATGTATTAAAGACTTCACCCCCGATTCAGCAGAATTCAGAGCCAGAAGGTCAGAAAGTGATTGGATCATGAGGGCTCTGGTCACACAATTGAATTAATCCGTTGATGCATTCACAGTAGAACAGACTATTGGAGCTGGTGGAGACTGTAGGAGGTGAGCAGAAGTTGCAAGAGTAGACTGCTTGGGATGTACCCTGGAAGGTAGAAGCACCCCCAGTCCTCCTCACCTCTCTACCTCCTGTCTTTGCTCTTTGTCTGACTATGACTAGCTCCTACTCTGAAACTACCCAGGAGCTTCCCTCCGTGAATAAACTCATGAGCACACAGAAGACGCAATAACTTCAGAGATCCCAATGAATTAAGAGTTGCGTACGAGGAACAGGGACAAAGTTCAAATATCTGAATTCCTGTAAATGTCTGATAATCTCTCAAGAGAACTGCCCATGTCTAACTTCCAGTTTCATTACTATTTACCAAATAACCAGGTAGTCGTTTGTGTATCTTTAGCTTTATCATCTTCAGCTTTAACTCAAATATTTGAATTAAAAGAAATCAAATATCTTAAGTTCATTTGAGATGTCACCTTTTCAATTTCTTCGCAATAGTAGTGATTTCAGTTAATTCCATGAGATAATTTCTATAACACTTGGCAAGTACTTCAAAAGAAAAAAAGAATAATATAAAAGAACTTTCTACCAAAGAATCAAAAAATTAAGAATTCTCTTAAATGCAAATTGTGGGGGAAGCTTTACTTGACAGAAATAAATGTCATAATACCATCTGCAGTGGTTGATTGATTGTGTCAACTTGGGAAGTTTAGAAACTTAACTAAATCAGCTCTGCAATTCCACCCCCACCCCCAGGTGTAGCAGACCCATCCTTCCACCCTAGGGCAGCTCATTGTCCAGATAGAATAAAGGGGAAACGAGGAAGGACGGACTGGCTTCTGTTCTTCAGAGGAGCTCCAGTCCTCACCTTCAGATTAGACTTCATCTCCTTGTTTTTGGCACAAATTCTTAAGGTTCTGGCTCAGATCCTTCAGCCTTCCATCACAGACCCATTGGCCTCCTCATGTGGACTTGCATGGAACACTTCAGTGAGCTCCAGACCTTGGAATAAAACCTTTGCTCTCTAAGGCTCAGACACACTCTGCATGCTTCCTCTTCTGACTCTAGGACCAACCATTATAAGCCAGTCTTATAAATTCTTATATAGTTATATATCCTGTGTTATATCTGTTTCTCTAATATACCACATTTATTATTTTTTTACCATTAACTAGCTCTCAATTTTTTCATACAAAGGGGAAACAGAAATTACATGAATAATCTAGAATCTTGGCTCTGTCCAATAGCTCTAACTTCCTATACTCAAAATGTATTTCCTGATCCACTCAAAAGTAGACTTAACTTGTCCTTACTTTTCCATGCCCATATGTTAGTATGAGGTGAAGGTATGATACTCATGGAAGGGGAAAAGCCAGAGATGGAATCATGTTCCACATCACACTGGGTTATTTCTTCTCTATCTTCCCTTCATGTGAAGAGTCTTAGGCATGTAACTCTAGTGGTCCACTTCAGCATGATGTTTTTGTTTCAGTGTCTGGTTATGTGTCTTAAACACCTACTTTCGAAATTGAATTTTAGTGAGCATAGTCAGGAGAAGAACGATTTTCAAAAGGAGTATATGTTACTCTGATCTTCGGAAACTACAGAATTCTGTCTTAAGACTGTTGTAAATGATACATACCATCCCTGATACCTTACCACACATAGCCTCAAGGTCCTAAACTGGAGATACCTATGCATTCAAAATATCTTAAAAAATACATACTGTTGTGTGCTAATTAAAAGAAACACTAAAACGTGCATTTGTCAGTAAATGGAAGGTTTGAAAATCATTTTATTTGTGTGCTATTTCATTACCCTAGAGAAGGAGAGAGTAAATGTGAGTACGTGAGGTTCTTTGAAGCAGCTGCATCTGCACTGAAGACCCCACACCTGGCTTAACCTTGGTGGACTCAAACATCAGGAGGGAGACAGGCAAGGGCTGGCACTGACAGTGTCCTGGGTCACCTCAGCTCCCATCAACCTTTGCATCTGTCTAGGATTCTCAGCAGGCACCCAAGGAAGACCCTTTACCATCCGCTCTTGGATTCCCTTTCATCCTCACCTAATGTCACATTTTAGGCTCCTGTAACTCATTAACCTTGTGCACCTCTGATAAACTGAACTTTGTATGTCAGGGTCTTCAAGGATGTTACACACACACACACACACACACACACACACCTATTGACGTACTCTTCCTGGAGGTGCCCCTCCATTGACCCCTGTCCTGACCAGTCCCAAACATGACCACATTGTTTTCCTTATCTGATTTGTCTAGTGTCCTGCCTCTTCCTTTTGTAACACTTGTTAGTAAATTTGTATCCACTTTGTAGATTGTGTGTCTTGTACTAGAAGGAGTATTCTGTGAAGGTAGGAATTATGTCTGCCTTGTTCTTTGTTATAGTATAAGCAACACCCTGGGATGCTGAGTCAGCAGGGTCATTCTCTTATGGATCTCACCCTATAGAGTGGTTGCACCTCACAGAATTCAAGAACTGTGCTCATGAAGACTACAAGAAACCTGAGCTTTAGACCTGGTAATTCTCACTCCCCTTGCAACAAAACAAAACATCCCAGCCAAAATGCTTAATACCCATTCCAAGCTCAAAGGCACTATTTAAGTGTCGCAATATTTAGTCCTTTGATTCTCCAGAAAATGATTTCCACTTGCTAGTCCAGGAGCTCGACAATCCCTTCATTGTGTTCCCAAAGTCTCATTCATTGAACTTTAGGAACTTTAGGAAAATAACCAACTCGTCTGTAAATTGGAATTTGCCTGTACACTGGCTTCTGAATTTGTTATGATTTTTTACATTTGATGTGATAATATCATAAATTGCTCCAGTTTAAAGTACAGGCAATTTCAAATATTTCACTTTTATAATTGTTAAGGCTAGCATCAAATATCCCACTTTAAAAGTAAGTGAAGAAGCTAAACTAACTTCTTGTAAAGCACTATTTATAAGCTTTGAATGTTTACAATTTAATGGTCTCAAATGTTTATAGTGCTCTTTCAAAAATTTTTGCCTTAAACCATTTTTTTCCATTTATTGATGATGTGCTTTATTAAAAATTCAATAATTGAATTGCAGCAGCAGAGGCTATAAAATACTATATTACATCTATAGTAAGGGCATAAAGTTATTTAAGTCCTTTTGGATAATACTGCCATGTAGGAAATTATTTTTTTATTATTGTAGTATTTCTAAGTTTTTAAAAAAAATAATGTAGTTATTAGGTCAACTATGACCATGGGAAATTCTGCTTCTAATAAAGGCTTTAAAACCACATTTACTTAATAGGGATAAAGACTTTTACTTACTTCATAACACAGTGTTTAGGACTTGTTCATAGTTTTACTAATAAACTACACATTATGAGAAAATTTTATCATTAGAAAAGTGCCTAAATAACCTTAGATATGAGTGGATTATCTAAATAAACTTAAAGCAATTATGAACTTAAAGCCTTTTTTCATAGAAATTCAGTGCAGATATTTCCTCACTACCACTGTATTGTGTAATATGGCTATTTTCATATGAAATGTTATTAGGCAATCATGCACTTAGTTGTCTTGGGGATAAAAGAAGAAAATCCAAGAAATTGATAGAATGAAATAAATTCTTTGAAATATCAACATACTGGATGTATGAGATGTATTCTATGGAGATTTTTTAAAGAGCAAATAAATAATCCAGCTATTTTTCACAACCTAGGTAAGGGGCAGTTTTGCACCATTAAATATTTTCCACAAATCCACCAAAATGAAAGATAAATCTGTCCCCAAACACTGAGAATTCCAAACTCCTTATTCCATACCCTTCCTCAGACCTTTAGCCATGGCACCTCCAGAGCCATATTACTTTCCTAGAAGAACAAACTGAAAGGAAAGAAAATCTTTGATTTTTTTCCTTTGTCTGTCTCTGTGCTTTTAACAAATGCGTATATTGCTGATTAGTCTTTTATTGCATCTACCAGCCATTTACTCAACAAACATTAAATACCACCTATTTTAAGACAGATTGTGAACACTGAGGATGCACGCTAGCACATGTTCTTTGTCCAAGGGTTTTCGATTTAAGTCCACACAAAGGAAAGAGACATTGTCAGAACCACATGACAAGGGCCCGAGGGACCTGCTGAAAGGACCTCGCAAGGCAAAGCACAGAGTCTCCTCAGTCAAATGTGGACAAATGGAGGGTTCTTGGAGGCTGGCATAGCTTTACTGAGTTTTGAAGAATGAATAGAAATCAAATAGAGGAAAATGGAGACAAAGTTGTGTTATGAATAGGAACTAATATTTGAAATGTCAAGAAGCAAAGCAGTGTGCAGCTTTTGGAGAAGTGTAAGTATTTATGCTGACAGCGATGAAGTTTGGGAAAGCTTCGTAGGTGACAGGTCTAGAGAGAGAACAGCGTGCTTGTATATCCAGCTAAGGAGTCTAAACCTCGTGATAAAGCTATGAAAATCGCCTGAATGTTTTAAGGGGAGGAGTGACACAACCCTAAGCAAATGTTAGACTCCTCTGAAAGCTGTGCAGAAAAAAGACTGAAAACCTCCGTGTAAAGATGAGGAGACCAGTTAAAACAGCTCTGCAATGACTCAGCGGAAATAGCAGCAGCAGCACTAATGTGTGTGGTGCACCCCTTAGGCAGGCTTCTGTGCCTCCTGCTTCGTGTGCACTCGCTCAGTCAGCGCCTCCCCCACCCTACGGGCACGTACATTTTTAACCTTTCTTTAAACGTCAGTCAGTTTAGTCTAAGAAAGGGTGATGTCCAACTTGCCAAGGCCCACATCATTAGTAACAGCCGAGCTGCTGCTGAGCACAGGTCTATGCAGTGGGAATGCATAACCATGCCCTGGGAATTAGTGTCTGATCTTGAGGAAATGATAATGGACATGTGCTGAGAGAAATACTAGGGAAAGACACGGACATATAAGTGTCTTTTCAGTGCTGGGCCTCTAACCCAGGCCTCACACGCTTAGCAAGTACTGTGTCACTGAGTTACCTCCCCAGCCCCATGTTAGGAATTTCAATTAAGCTTAAATTTTGAATTTAAATTTTGTAGTCCTGGGGTGATTAGATATATCAATAAAGTTAGTGAGATAAACTAATCAAAGATCTCTTTACACAAGAGACAGAGGAAATTGCTTATAAAAGAGTTCAACTTAGAAATATAGAAAGTCAAGGTGTCACTTGACTGCAGACCAACAAACATGACATAGTAATGTCTAATTGGATGGGGAACCAGTAAGTATCTATAGTATGAATTTTTCTTTGGCCTAGATCCTCAGAACACATAGAGAAGCAACACACCTCCCTCTTCCTCTTCACAGGTCACATAGGGACCAGGTGCTGCGGCTGGGCCCCAGTACGTAGTGTGGTCTGTGGAACAGTGAAGAAAGCACGGCACAGCCCTCACTGTGATGTGTGTGGAGATGGCAGAAGGTTGTTGGTACTGGAAACTTTTCAAAAGCCAGGTGTGTAGTTTGGGGATATGCAAAAGTGCAAAGTATTGCAGGGTGAATCTGCTGAAATAATTACTAGCAACTATAATCTATCTCCGTACCAGGTGGAAAGTGTAAGAGAGAGGAAAAGAACAATAATTCTCACTTTGGAGGACAATATATCTCATCTCTCAGAAAACTCTCACATTTGTGGTGCATAACAGGTTTAGAAAAGAATGATTCATACATGAACCTGAGATTCTGCATCTTCCCACAGGCTTATGATGCAAGATGCATATCGTGTCTTTTGCACACGTGCAATGCCAGGTAAAACCCAGAGATGAGTACGCATCTCACTGCCCATCCTGACAGCAAGGAGTGATGGGAGTGAAGATTCCTCTCAGAGACGACATGTCATTGCCACTGTGGGAGGTGTAGACGTAACAATAGGGCGTTGATTTTCCTCCCCAGTGGGAGTCTGCTGTATCACTTTCCCTGAAAGTCTACCTCCAGATAAAACGCTGCAGTGAGCCAAGTAAAGAACTTTCACATCCTTATGATGCCAAGTTGGGATTCCTAGCATGGCATTCAGGAAACTTCCAAACAATTGCTGGAACAAGAATGCAGCATAAGTCCAACATTAAGCCTATTCTATTCATTCTAAGGATCGGCCATATCTGGGCTTGTTTGAAAGAGACTATTATTAACTTACCCAAGGGCTTAATCGAATAAATGATCGCAAACATCTTGAAGAAGAAGAATAACAGGAGACTTGGCTTGTACAATGGCCTGTCATGCAATTGCAGTAATGGACAGCAGCAGCAACGCTGGTGGTAATAGAACCATGGTCCTGCTGTCTCCAGTTTCCTGGACACCGGTGTCTTAGTCACTTCCTCATCCATGGGACACAACGCCCACAATTTAAAGGTGGACAGATTTATTTGCGCTCGCATTTACAATCCATGGGTGGCTAATTCCAAGTCAGAGGGGTGGTGGAAGGCCCTGGGCAGAGGAAATCAGCTCAGATCACGGCCGAGAGGTAAAGTGTGAGCTGAAGAGGGAGCTAACCCCTTCCGGGTCACACACCAAGAGCCTGCCTCTCTGGTCACCTGATCAGAAGCACTTCTCATGCCGTCCTGGTATTATCTCTTTCCTTTCTGCAGACTCTTTTAATTACCACATAATCTCAGTGTTGGTAAATTGTCTTGAGAACACCTGGTATTTAGTGTTTGTTGAATAAATGACAGAAAGATGAAGAGAAAGAACAGACAAGTCAGCAAAGTGTGAGTGGTGAGAGCAGAGACAGGAAGTAGGTCAGCTGTGCTATCCCCCATTTCAATCTCCTTCCAAAGCTTTGCCTACGAGCACTTGAGACCATAGTGCCAGGCATCACATTCCTGGTGCATTCTATTTTAAATTTCCACTGCTTTAATGGAAATAACATAAACATTGGAAATAGTAACATCATTTTCACAAGGCAGTAACAGTGGACCCAGGAGACATCTATAATCAGATGTTACTGGCATAAAATACTATTAATGTCAGAGGCATTTGACAATAAAATACAGAGAGGCTAGGTGAACTTAGCAAGATGGCTGCTATGGCTTGACTGCTTGTCCCCTCAAGCTCAGGTTTAAATCTGATTGTCATTCATTGAGGTGACAAGGATCCTGCACCTGGAATATCTTAATTTTTCTATCTTCCACTTCCCTCACCCTCCACCCTGGGCCCTGTCCCATCTGCAGGAGATCCATCCCATTGCTTGCTTCTTTCTATCTATATATTTTGCTTTTTTTCGCACTTTGCCTTAGTCAAATAAAAGATATCAAACAATGTACAACTTTGTATGTCTGTTTTACTTCCCACAACATTTTCTACAAATTCCTCATATTTATCCTTCTTTATAGCCATGTGCTAGTCCACTGTGTATAGTTGCCACATATTCTTTATCCGTTCATGTGCTGATGGACATCCAGGCTGCTTCCAGGATTTAGCTCTTACGATCTGAGCTTGTGTAAACCTTGGTGTGCATGGACCTCTGTAGTATAAGGATAACAAATTACCAAGAGAAGTGGGGGAGGAGATTCAGAGGCAAAGGGAGGGAAAGGGCAGGAAAAGGAAGGGGATTTAAAAAAGAAACAAGCTATATCATGTGCATGTACCTGCTCTTCAAGATGAGTGTAAATGGTCCGAACTGCAAATTTAATTGTCATTAGAATAATTCTGAGAGATGAGGACCACTTTAAGTGGCCGCCAGGCCTTGAGCACTCTGCCCTCATGAATAGATTAACACCATTTCCTAGTGTGGGGTTATTATCTTGGAAGGGGCTCCTTACACGACAAGGCTAGCTCACTTTGTCCCTCTCTCTGTTTTCTTCACCATTCCACCACGTTGATGCCTTTAGTTGTGGCAAAATGCAGAAAAAATACTTCACCAAATGACAGTAACTTGGCATTGGAATTCCCAATCTTCAGAATTGTAAAGCTCTGTTTAGTACAAATCACCCAATGTGTATAGCCTGTTAGAAGTGTAAAACAGGCCAAGACAACTGTGGGGCAGAAGTTTCCAGGTTTCAGGAACACCAATTTGACAAACTGTCTACACAGAATGCATTTTCCCGAGAGCTAAGGAGACCAGAGGACAGCCTGCAACATTTGAGGTGGTTCACAGAAATAACGAAGAAACCCTGGAGAGTATTAGACAGGCCATGTTACAAAGGACGCCCCATGTCACCACGACCCAGGCAACACAAAGCAGAACACCCTCCTCTGGGTGGAGAAGGAAGAGTGAAGCAAACATCACACTTTTCCTTACCTACCGCAGAGACCTGCTCCAGACAGGCCTGAAACCAGGGCTCCCTGTGACTGTCCCCTGTGGACACAGGCTGCGGGTCCTTCCCGCTCGGGGCTGGTCTCAGTGCCGCGGACTCTAGTTAGATCCCTCAGCCCAGGCTCTAGGTTCTTACTACAAGCTTAGCTCCTGGCTGCCCCATGGTCCAGGATCCAGGCTGATCACAGCATCTAGCTGTTCGCATCTCTCATACTTCAGGTGCCCTCTGTAGACTCAGGCCCCATCCCTGCTGGGCACCAAGCCCAGCCCAGTGGGTGCTAGAGCTCCTTCATCTCAGGACCAGGTCTATCCCCAAATACCCAGGCTGACCCCAGACCAGACACACAGACTGAGGCTTGGGGCCACATCACTGCCAGATCAGCCTATGTAGACTCAGGATCCAGGCATTCTCTATGGACCCAACTAGGAGGCCTGCTCAGCTGAGGACTCACCAGATTGCTCTCTTCCTGGTGCTCTAGAGAGGAAGATGGGTAGAGCTTCCCATGATGAAATCAGTGTGTTAAGGCCAGAAGAGGTTTCCACTTCTCTGTACAGGGAAGAAAGGGTGACAAGATTAAGAAAAGCTCATGGCTTATGGGATACCATCAAGCAAGTATGTACATACATTATAGAAAGTCCAGAAAGAGTAGAGAAAGAGGAAAATGTGGAAAGTTTACTTAAAGAAATAATGATTTAAAAATTGCAGAGACTAGAATGTATAAAAGGAACTAAATCCATGAATCCTAAAGAATCTCAAGTAAATACGACAGAAATAAGTCCTCCCCAAAAACGTTATAAGCAAATTCTCAAAATGCTAAAACAAAAGGAGAATTTTGAAAGAAGCAAGAGAGCTGGGGAATATAGCTCAGCGGCACAAGTGCCTGCCAGGCAAGCACAAGGTCCTGAGTTCAATTCCAGGTACAAATAAAAGAAGCAGCAAGGAGAAAATCACTTGTCATATGACAGAGAACCAAAATAAGAGAATCAGCAGATTTCTGAGCAGAAACCTTGCCATCCTAAGGAGAATGGAATGATGCCTTCCAAGTGGTGAAAGAACAGATATTGCCAGCAAGGAGCACTGTTCCTCGCTAGGAAATAAAATGAGAATTTTCTCAGTCAAAATCTGGAGAGTTCATCACCACTAGGTCTGCCCCAGAAAAAGCAATGAGAGGAATTCTTCAATTTTAAATGAAACAGTGCAAGTCAACAACATTAAAGCACACAAAGTACAAAACTCTAGGTAAAAGTAAGAATACTCTAAAATTGCAATGACAGTGAATAAATAACTCTAGCTTAAGTTAAATGACAAAGGTGTTTAAGTGTTTAAATGCTTATTTCTGAGAACTTGACAATGGAATATAATATAACGGATATACATTGTGTGACTAATACAAAAATGTGGAGGGAAAGAGTTAAAGTGTGGAAAAAAGAGACATGTGCAAGAAAATCAGAAATGAAACGAGAGATTACAATGGTATCAGAAACAGAAAGAACTGTAAAAGGCTACTCTGACCAACTGTATACCGAAAATTGTATAGCTACAAGAAGTGGGTAAAGTCCTTGACCTAACCTTCCAGGCCTGAATTTTGAAGAAATGAATAAAAGTAGAAATTAATGAAAAGTAGGAAGTGTTAAACATTGTGCCAAAGAAAAGCCCAGGACCTAATGACTTTGCTGCTGAATTCTACTAAATGTATTTTTCCTTTTTCTTCTGTTTTAAAATTTATTTTAACTGATATATAAAAGCATAAAATTGTACACATTAATAGGGTAGTGCATGAAGCTCCATCTACACATTGCAGAATATTTAAATCAGGTTAAACATGCCGGTCGCCTCCAACGTCTATCATTTCTTTACGGTAAAGACATTCAAAGTCCTTTCCCCTAGCCTTCCAGTGTGCAGTGCATTGCTGTTCCCCGCAGTCAGCCTGCATCGCAGCTGCACAGCAGAGCTTCTCCTTCCTGTTGTTTAGTTCCCATCCCACTACTTCAGGCTCTGATAACCACGATACTCCTTTCAGCTTCTATGCAATGATCACTGAGGTTCCACGTATCCCTGAGCTCACGCAGTCCTTCTCTTTCTCTATATCAGCATAATAACATCTAGTTGCATCCGCATTTTTGTAAGTAACTACACTCCATTCTTTTCAAAAGTTGCCTGACATTCCATTGTGTACGTGCAGTGATTATTCTTTGCCCACTCAGCAGCTGCTGCTCATGTCATTTGCTTCCATTTCTCGGTTACTGCGAAGAGTCCTACAGTGAACACAGACATGCACAGGCCGCGTGAACAGACTAACTCCACTTGCTTTCTCTATACACCCACAAATGGGACTGCGAGGTAATATGGTGGCTCTACTGGTGACTTCTTGAGGACCGCCAGACTATTTTGCACCATGGCTGTACTGATGCAACTTCCTGCCAATGGTGTGCAAGGCTCCCTTTTCCTTCACACCTTGCCATCCTTGTTATCTGAGATTTTGATAACAGCCATGCTTGTTGGATGCCGAGATTCCTCACTGTGTGATGGAGACCACTATGAAGTGGCTTTGTGCAGGATTTAATATTAACCAATTGACTTTCCACGTTTACGTGCGAGTTGTGCAAAGCTTAGGCACCTTGTCTGAAGATGGGCAGTGGACTCAGAGTCAGTAAACCTCTGTGAGTCCCTGGTCCCCGCTGAGGCCTGTATTGGCCTGTGAAGCTGTGGACAGGTAAGGCCACAGCTAAGGGCATCTGGCTCCAACCCCAGTTAACCTAAAGGAGACTGAAGCTGCAGGCATCTCACTCCTACAGTGAAGGCCTCCTGGAGATAACATGGTTCTCCTAAATTAAGATAATGTTTGGAGAATTCCATAATCAGTTTCCCAAGTCCTGCTCAGATTCCCCCTTTTGTTTGTAAACCAAATAAATATGGGCTGCCCAAGGAAGTCTTGGTCTAAACTCAGAGAATATCAAATGCTGTAAGAGAGTTAGACCCTCCTGGAGCCCTGAAATCATTTCAGTTGTCTCATTTATTTAAGCCTTTGCCATCCACTCTCTTGGGAGATTGTGGGCCTGATCAGTCTGCAATAACTAAGGGTTATTTAACCTAATAATTGTGGTTTTGATTTGCACTTCCCTCGTGGTTACAAATGAGCAGTTTTTCATATACTGTGCCTATTGGCAATTTTCACTTCTTCTTTTGGAAATGAATATTTACAATGATTGCATATTTTAAATTTGGTTATTTGCTATTGATATTTTGAATTTTTTATACATCAAGACATCAGCACTTTTTCACATGTATGCTTTGCTAATGTTTTAGCCCAGGCTTTAGGTAATTTGTATACTCATGATGGTCTCCTTTGCTGTGCAAAACTTTATAGTTGGATGTGACTAATTTATCTATATTTGCTTTTGGTTTAATGCACTTTAGGGATCTTGTTAAAAAAATTCTTGACCTTTCCCGCATTCTGATATGTTTTAGTAAAATAACGATAAACAAAACACAAAATTAGTAGAAGGAAAGAAATAATAAAGATAAAGCAGAAATAAATGAAATAGAGAATAGGGATACAATATACAAGATGTATGAAATAAAGAAATGGCTCTTCAAAAAGATTTTAAAAAAAAGTGCTCAGCTAGTGGTAACACTTAGGTAGCCTAAGAAAAAGAAAAGACTCAAAATTTAATCATATATGAAAAGAGAGATATTACAATTGACACCATAGAAATTTAAAGATTTATTATGAACAAAGATTATGAACAACTATTGCCAAAAATGTGATAATGTAGAAGAAATGGACAATATCCTAGACATATACCCCTTATCAAGACTAAATCATGAAGAAATACAAACCTTAACAGAACAATAACCAGGAACAAGATTGAGTTAGTAATAAAAAGCCTCCCACTAAAGAAAAGCCTGGACTAGACAGCTTCAATGCTGAATTATACTAAATAATTAAGAAATAACCAGGTATGGTGGTGCATGCCTGTAATCCCAGCACTTGGGAGTCTGAGGCAGGAAGATCTTTGCAATTTCAAGACCAGCCAGGGCTACAAAGTGAGCTCAAGGCTGGCCTGAACTGCATAACAAGAAAGAAAGAATACTAACACAACTTATGTTATTCCAAAACATAGAAGAGGAAAGAATACTTCAAAACACATTCTATGAGAATAGCTTACCAAAAGCAGATAAGGACACAGAAAACAAAACAAAACAAAAACACAAACCAATATCCTTGATGCACATAGTCCAAAAAAATTCTCAATGAAAAAGTAGCAAGCTCAACCCAACAAACATTAAAAAGATGATTAATATCATCAAGTAAGACTCACTTCCACAGATGCAAGGGCAGCTCAGCGGGTGCCAGTCAATGAGCTTGGTAGACCACCTCACAGAATAAAAGACAATGGTGAGGCAATCATTTCAATACATGCAAAGACATCATGTGAGAAACTTCACCACTCCTTCATGATTAAAAAAACACTAGGTATGGAAAGAATGTATCTGAAGGGCAACTCACAATAAATCCACAGCTAACATACTGAATCACAAAAAGCTAAAATTTTTCTATCTAAAATCTAGAACACAACAAAAATGTTCAATTTCATTTCCATTATTGAACACAGTTCTGAAAGTCCCAGCCAGAGCAGTAAGTTAGGAGAAAGAAATAAAAGGCATCTAAAATGAAAAATAAGTCAAACTGGAAATATTTGTACACAACACAATCATCTGTAGAAAACCCTAAAACCTCAGTAAAAGGAATAAATGAATTTATTGACTTCTCAGGATATAAAATCAACATGCAAAACTCTAATACTGTTATATGACAATAGCAAGTAATCAAAGAAACAGATATTAAAAATAATTCCACTTATAATAGTCACAAAAGTCAAATAGCTAAGGATAAAATTTACCAAAGCTACTCTGCATTAAAAATTAGGAAAAATGGTTCAAATAAATTAAAGAGGACACAAAAAGTTAGAAAAATATCCTATGTTCACGGATTAGAAGAATAAATAATTTTATAATCTCCACACTACTCAAAGCAATTTAGAGATTCAATGTAGTCCCTGTCAAAATACCAATGATATTCTTCTCAGAACTAAAAAACTCTAAAGTTTATACAAAACCACAAACATTGTGAATACCAAAGCCATCTTGTGCAGAAAGAATAAAGCAGTGAACATTCTTCTAGTTGATTTAAAAGCATACTAAAAGTTGTTTTTATTAAAACAGCACATATTTGAAGAAAAACAGAACATAGACCATGGAAAACAGGAGGAAGCCCACTCTCCTACAACCAAGTGATTTCCTATGCAGGTGCTGAGAACATATACTGAAGAAAGGACAGGATTTTCCATAGGTTGTTTGGAAAAATCAAATGCTCTGTACATAGAGGGAAATAAGACCTCTATCTCCCGTCATATAAAGAATTAACTCAAAATGGATTAAATGCATAAGCATGCAAGTCACCTTTCCATTGCAGGGACAAAATTTACTGGAAGAAAATGTAAGCGTTTTTCACTAAGTATTTAAAGAACTCATAATAATCTTTCTCGAAATATTCCAAACAATAAAATTAATGATGAGGCAACACTTTCATATTCATTTGATGAAGCCAGCATTATCATGGTACTAAAGCTAGAAAATCAAATTATGAGAAAAATGTAGTCAGTATTCTAGATTAGCACACATGCAAGAATCCTCAGCAGAATAGAAGTGAATCTAAGGAAATCATGTGATGAAAAGATCATACACCATAATCAAGTAAATTTTATCCCTAGAATGGTACAACACACACAAATCAATATGATACTGCACATTACCAGAATTCATAAAAATTACATGATCATCTCAATAGATGCAGATAATGTCTTTAAGTACTTCACAAAATTAACATGCATTCATAATGAAATTCTGAACAGAATATGTATGAAAGGAATATTGTTCAAGATAGCCTATATATGACAATTTGATAGCCAGTGTCATTTCCAGTGAAGGGAAGGGTAAAATTGTTAAATACGACATTTCTTGAAAAGACTCGCATATGGGGGGGGCTTGATCACCAGAGCAGCAGTGTTCATGGTGGGTCCCAGAGAGGTAACTTGGTCTTGATGGCGAGGTACATGACCATGGATTAGTGCCCACAGACTCATAGCTGAACAGGTTAATTAGGAAGCAGGCTTCAGTTGGAAGAATGAGGTCAGCTTTGAAGGGTACAGCCTGACCCAAGGTATCCAAGGGCCTCCCTCTTTCTCTGGTTCTTCCCCTACTGTCTCCTAGATGCCATGAGTTCCACAGCTTTCTTCCAATGTGCTCTACCTATACAATATTTCTACTTTGAAGCCCATCAAAAATGGACTCTGAAACCATAAACCTTTTCTCAATTGAGTAGTGAATGCAATGGAAAGGTGACTTACACAATCATGGACAAAACAAGGATTCTCACTTTTGCCAATTCTATTCAACATTACTGGAAATCTTACCTCAAGAAATTGGGCAAGAAAAAGAATCAGCATCAAAATTAAAAATTAAGAAGTAAAATTATTTCCATTTGTATGTATGATCTAGTATGATCATAGTATGTAAAATACTATGATCTAGTATGTAAAATACTCTAAAATCTCTACCAAAAATGTTACAATTGTTAAGAGTTCAATAAATTGCATGACACAAAATCAATATACCCAAATCAGTTATGTTTCTAAATATTAAAAACAACCTGAACAAGAAATTAGCAAAATGTCTGTTTTACAATAATGTAAAGTGTGTGTGTGTGTGTGTGTGTGTGTGTGTGTAGATCTAACAAGGAGATGATACAGACATAAAGAGTACAAAATATTAATGAAATAAATTGAAAAGAGACCCAAATGAGAAGATATCCCACATCTACTGATGAAAGAATTAATATTGTAAAATGTCCGCATATTATAAAATGTAGATTCAGTGAGTTATTTTTTAATTTGATTATAAAATCATAGGCAACAAAAATAGACAGACCTGACAACATCAACCTAAATATCTATCTCTGAAAAGAAAGGGAAAAAATAAATCATGTGAAAAGACAACCTGTGTCATAGGACAGAAATATTTGCAATTCTTCATACATGTTTAATGAGGGATTAAAACCCAACATATATAAGGAATTCAAGCGACTCAATAACAAAAAATAAAATTTCAGTAAAGCCCCTCAAAAAAGTTTCTCAAAAATAAGACATACAAAAAATGTGTGAGAAGTGGGGATGGGGATTTAGCTCAGCCGCAAAGCGCCTGCCTGGCAAGCGCAAGGTCCTGAGTTCGGTTCCCGGTACCGGAGAAAAACCAAAAAAAAAAAAAAAAAAAAAATGTGTGAGAAGTATTTCAAAATTTTTCCTCTCCTCTAATAATCAGGGAAGTTCAAATCAAAATGACAGAGAGATATCATCTCACGCCTGAGAGGACGGCCGTTAGTAAAGATGGTGAAAGAGACTATGTGCTGAGGAGGAATTGCGTGCGGGGAAGCCCTAGCTCTCTGCTGGGGGGAATGTGAATTGTTACAACCACTGCCAAAGACAGTGATGACGGTTCTTCAAAATTCAAAATAGAATCGCCGTGCGAACCAGTAGTTCTGTGTCTTGGGGTCCATCCAGAGGCGCAAGGATAGAGAAAATGTCACATACGTACAAGAGAATATTATTTAACCTTCAGGAAAGGAAGGAATACCGTGTGCCCTTACTTACAGGCAGAATCAAGGAGTCCAAATTGGGAACACAAAGTGAAATGTCGGATAAGCCGAGAGAGGGGCTGAGGGCGGTGGAGATACTGGTCGAGGGTAACGTTTCAGTTATGCCGGGTGAACAGGCCTTGGGGTAATAATGAACAGCAGAACACAAAGCAACATTGTGAATGATAAGAATCGTAATGATAGTATCGTGGTAATTATATCGCAGTGTACCCTAACGTACAATGTTCATGGTAAAGATATACACGTTTACTGGTCCGTTATGTTTCAATAAGGCTGGGGAGGAGAAAGAAGCTAACAGATCTCAGAGCAGCGACAAGTTCCTGTAATAAATATGAAGCTCCGACTGGCAGTACGAGTACAAGTTCTGAAAAGGGTGGGGAAGAGAAGAATTTTTAAAGATTACCTAGGTTCAGACTAAAAACAAATTGTCTCACGATTTATTATGTAGCTTTGAAACATATTTTCCTAAGGAAGTAAAATCTGGAAGGCTGACGAGATGTAGGAAATGGCCTGAAATGAGTGCAATATTTGCTTGGACTATGAGCAGACTGAGATGAGAGTCATCCACATAAAACACACAGGAGCAGAAGCAAATGCGCAGGTGAGGAGCTGGGACCTTGCTGGAAAAGGATGGCCTCAGGTTCGAACTCGAGGCCTGTGAACTGTCCCACTGCAAATGCTGGTTTTGTGGTATGAACAGACGCCACATAAGCACATCCAAGGAGAACAAGTGTCCGCCCACTGCAGAGGCAGCCTGTGCTGGGGAAGCCGGGAAGCACAGTCAAGGAGGCGGTGGCCAGGGAGCCCTTTCCCTGAGGTGAGCTGCGATGGCTTGATGAGGAAGTGAGAGCTACCTTTCCATTCTTAAAATCTTCCATAAGAAGACACAAAAGGGACAGGACATGAGAAAGGTCAAAAATGTTTCAGGGAGATTTATCACAAGAGGAATGTGAAGGAACTGAAAAACTAGAGAAATGTTACACGAGGAAAGGGTGCTCACACTGGACAACGTGAGTGAGGGTGGAGGCGAGCGGCTCCAAGCCTACGCCACAGCAGGCACGCGCGAGGTCA
>NW_004955436.1:2429114-2443601 GCF_000276665.1 Chinchilla lanigera | reverse complement strand
TCCCCAGCACGGCGACAGCCTCCTTCCCTCCCAGGGCTTCCTTCGGCTCCTGCTGCTGGGCCTGGGGGTCCTACCTTCTCCAACCTCTGCTACCTGTGATGAGCCCCCAACATATTCCCATATGGAGCTCATTGGCAACGCGAAAACCACTTACGACGTCGGGGAACGAGTTGAGTATCGGTGTAAGCCTGGGTACCAGCGGAGTCCTTCTGAAGCCATCTTTACAGTTTGTGGTGCGGACGATAACTGGCCGCCTCTTTCAGATGATGCTTGTTATAAAAAATCATGTACACTTCCACAGGACCCACTAAATGGACACGTAAACTTCCTCAATGAAAGTTACGAGTTGGGAACGCAAGTTCAATTCATTTGTAATAATGGTTTCTATTTAATTGGAAATGAAATTCTCCACTGTCTGCTCAGTGGATCCGACGTGCAGTGGAGCAGTGAGGCCCCAGAGTGTGAGAAGTCTCTATGTCGACCGCCCCCTAACATACCAAATGGAGGTTACTCAAGCAAGAAGGTCGTGTTTGAGTATCTTGAAGTCGTAACGTATACGTGCAATGACAATCCTGGAGGTGATAAATTTTCCCTCATTGGGGAGGCCACGCTTCACTGTGCTGGGAGAGGTGTGTGGAGCAGTGACCCCCCTGAGTGCAAGGTGGTCAGATGTCCACATCCCGCAATCCGAAACGGAAGACAGACGTCAGGATTCAGAGCAAAGCATTTCTACCAGGCCAGGGTGACGTTTGAGTGCCTGGACGGCTTCTTCCTTCACGGACAGGTTATGGCTGTCTGCGAGGCTAATGGCACTTGGCAGCCCCCCCTTCCAAGATGCCTTCAGGAGCCCCCTCGTCTCACCACAAACATTCCTGAGTCCAGAGGTGCAGAACCCACCAGCTCAGGATCCAGTGGCGCAGGACCCAACCTCCCAAAGTCCAGCGCAGGCCGACTTCACCGTGAGCACTTAGGCGGGTGGGTGGTTGGTCCCACTGTTGCCTTCCTCTTGCAGGAACACTAATTCGCATCTGCCTGTGCAAACATCCTCAAAACGAGAGGTAAAGGAGCCCAGAGGTGAATGGATATATCACTTGCCCCCCAGAATCAGATATCCTCCCAGAGCAAGCCAAAAGGTTTTTATAAACTTGTTTACCAGCTTGGTTTGAATTCCATTAAAATTCATTTATACAAGTTTTTCTCTAGCTTCACTCTTCCTGCACTTGTGAAGTCAAGGCTAACATTTTAATATGGATTGAATATAGTAGCTATGCTTTGATACTTCTTACAAAGGGATATGTTGAGTTATGACATAGTGGAATACTGTGTACATGGTAATATTTACATAGAGAAATTAGTTATGCTATAAAATCTGAAAATTTATGTAAATATTTTTAGTGCTAAATAAACTGATTTCAGACTCTTTATTCAAAGATGCCAAATCAATATTATTTCAATAACTAAAAATGTATTATATGTATGATTCATTGTGAAGACTTTTATAGATATGAAAATAGAATTTCATGTCTCAAGAACTCTGAAAACAGGGAATAAGGACAGGTTTGAAGTCATTGACTACAAATAGTAGAAATTTCACTAAGTGCTAATAGAATAGAATGCATTTTCTATTCACGTCTTTGGTGATTTAAAGTTTGAAAATTTACGTCTTCCATTTGCTTTGACTTTTCTCTACATCAACATACTGATGTAAAAAATCAATAAGATTTCAGAATCAGCTGCGTATGCTGATGAAATATTGGAGAACTCGGACACCCACACCTGTAGTCTTGGTTCAGAGAGAGGGAAGTACCCTTGTTTTCCGGAAGGGATCCGTGTGCTGAGTGACCCATTGTGAACCATGGCTAGAGGTGGCTTTCTGGGCTCACTTTAAATGTGCATTATAAGGAGGTAGTGGAAAGAAATAGGTCATAAGAGGAACCCAAGTTGTGTCAGAGTCTTAGTGCATAAGCATGGATCTTGCCAGCAGAAGCCCGTTAAATCTGTGTGCTTCTTCTCTCATCCTTTGAAAGGCTGAGTAGCACTGAGGATGTGGCTCAGTGGTAGAGTTCTTGCCTCACATACTCAAAGCCCTTGGTTCGATCCCCAGCATCACCGCCACAAAAAAAAAAAGATGAGTAAAAATTTAAGCCACATATTTCAGAGAAGGACACGTCCCTTTGTCCATCCGCTACTGGTCACACTCATGGTGAGAACAGTAAGCACTCCGCACTGAGCTAGAACGGCTCTTCTCCCTACCACACAGTCTCCTTTAAAGAAGTCGGGAGCCAAGAGGGGGGCTGACACTGGCATTCATGTTCCACTTCAAGTTGCCATTGAAACTTCGTAGTCAGGGGGACAGCTGGGTCACAGAAACTCTGCTTTAAGAGGAAATAATTAGAAAATCAAGAGCAGATGACAGTATTGTTTTACTGCAGAAGGACACATTACTGTGCATTGCGAGTATTTCTTTTGTAATCACTAGAAGGACGCTTTAGGAAGATGAACTCTGCAGAAAACAACAGGAGTTCTGCATCAGGCACAGATTTCAGACTAGGCACTTATGTACTATACCAAGCACTGACTGTGTTTTCACGTGCTTCTCAAGAATGCATCAACTAATTAGAAATGAGGAATGACTGCACTCTGTTAAGGGAAAAACTATTGTTAACCAAATAGTTAATGATTAAAATGAATTGATTTCTCTAGCAATCTAATTTTGCTTTTTAGATCTTTTTTGTTTTCCAGTACCGGGAATCAAACTCATGACCTCACACTTGCCAGGCAGGTGCTGTGCTGCTGAGTTAAATCCCCAGCCCAAGCACCAGCAATCTAATTTTGAGGGTGAGGGCGTAGCCTAGTCTGCACTAGTGATTGGAGTGGCCTCCTGCAGTGCAAAAAGCACACAGAATATAAACATTTTTCAATTTATTATGTAGAGATTTGTGTATGTGTAAATATATATTGTTTGTCAATTTTTCCATTACTTAAATATAGGAACAAACTAATTTTCTGTAAAAACTTTCTTTACATCACAGAAAAGGAGGCATATTTGTATTAAAATTTTAAACTGCAAAAAGGTATTTGCAGTTAAATAAAATACCCCATATATGGAGGACTCAGTTACTCATTTTTTGAAAATGGCTCTTCAACTCTGGTAAAAATAAAATGGAACATTTGGAGAAGCTTAAAAGGTAAAGTAAAACAAAAAGCTTTTTCTAATTCTCCAGGGCACCTCGCACAGCCAGCCGCACACCTCCCAGGCCCGCCGTGGCAGTGCCCGCCCTGCTGCCCACTGCCTCTGCCCCACCCCAAGCTCCAAGAGATGCTGTGCCTGCTGCTCAGCAGCCTGACAGTGCAGTGCGGGAAGGGGCTGCTGCTGTCCGCTGAGTGTTCAAGGGGCACTTCCATCGCTGATGACCGACAACTCGGCATGGACAGCAAAGGTCACCAAGACAGTCTTTCAGGTTAGGGAGAGGCTGCCTCCCCTCCTTTCTTTCAAGGCACTCAAACATCAGAGCACCTGGGTTCAAAAACAACCCACACTTGAAGGCCCCATTGAACCCAAAGCCATGAGGCCATGTAACCAGTCCTGCTGCACTGGGAATACGTAGTAGGAATTTAGACACTCATCTCTGCCTCAGGCTCAGTTGTCAGCTAAGTGACACCACCAAACCACCGGTCTATCTTCTGTGCAGAGAGGCACATACACCCTTGCACACAAGTACACACACACGTTTGCATGCACAAACATGTGTGCATATGCATACACACAACAGGTGTGCACACATTCCTGCCACATACGTGTCCATTCCAAGTTGATTTAAGGATTCCTCATCAGGGACGTTGTCATCGTGAGTTTCTCTCCTTCGTGATGTTCTTCAGCATCCAAACCTGAAAGTCATTCACATTTTATGAAACAAGTCCTGTCGACCCTCATGAAACTCTAGCTATACCATCAAGTGTTGACTGAGTTCTGGTTAAAATAAGAAAAAAGAATATAAAAGAAAGCAAAAGAACAAATGAATGAATGAATTGATTAATTAATAAATGAATGGATGGACAGAAGGAAAGAAAAGATAAGGGGAAATGTTTAAATGGAAAAGACCTAGAAGAAGAGACAAATCAAAGAACTCATATATGAAAAACTAATGGCTAAAAACTGAAATTACCCCCTCCGTTGATTCTTTGAATACAATATAGTTAAAAGGATAAGTACAAAAAATTGGATGTATCTGAAGTGCTCATGACTATTTTAAATTAAAAAATAAGCAAAGTACAAGATAATTGCAATATATTAAAAACAGAAAATGCTAATTTCCAATTATTTCTGAGTTCTACAAATATAATTCATTTGTTTATCTTTCATACTTGTCAGTTTTTAAATAAACTGTATAATGAAAAATATATGAAAAAAGTACATATGAGCAAATGTGCAAATAGCTCTGGGTATGGTGTATGTGTGTGTGTTTGTGTGTGTGTGTACAATGAACAAATGCATATAGGAAACACAGCTTTACAGAAGAGAAACACTGGGATTGGTACTCTTCAGCATCTCAGCCCTGGGTCAGAACCTAACATTTCACTCCTCAGCACCATCCTGAGTTTTTTTCCTATTACTGCTGTTCCTGGGTCAGGCTGCCACTGCATTCCCTGGAAAGATGTGTAATGATAACCTGAATGTGATTTTAAATTGCCCTCTTTTAATATCTTATTTTTTTCTCCATCTTCACAACCATAGCAATGATATGACAGGTAGATCAATAGCTGTATTTCCAGGCTTCAGATGTGCTTCTCCTACTTCCAAACTAATAGTGATAAATCAGAGCCAAGCAACTCCCAGTAATGGGCTCTCTTTCCAAGTGATACCTAGCAAACCTCTCAGGATACAGAGTTCCTTTGGAACAATACTGGGTCAGAGAGAATATCTATACAGCTTAGAGATTTTTCTCTTCTAAAATCAGGAAAAATGGGTTGTCTCTCTGGCTATTATCCCACGTCAATGCTGTAGAGGAGTTTCAGGTGTCCACTATCTGTTTGGATGTTTTATACAAAGCACAAGAAATTAATGCCAGTGGTCCTTACACCCAGCAGCAAGGAGAAGCTCTGCCTGTGCCTATGAGGCACAACTTTCCACTTCAGCTTCAGAAATGCCCAGGCACCACATGTGCAACGGACACAGAACAAAAAAGGCCAATCTCTCGCCTTTCTTAGGACTTATACAGGCTATACCATTTTTAACTAGTCAAGGAAACATAATACTTCATACCTAGTGTTGTTAATTGAAATAGAAAGACAAGCAGAAATAAAAGGAAAAGGATGACAAAAAGAGGAAACAGAAATTCTTTAGATGAAAAATGCATATTTTTCCAAAGCAAATGTAAGGTTGATTAGCTGTGTCCACTTTTTTAGCATGGGATTAGTAAGACACACTTCTGGATGTATCTGGGGTGGGTCATAGAAATGTGATGTGGTTGCTTTATGTGGCCCTGGCCCCTTCCTCTGCCCTCATGCTTTGTTTTTAGGTCACCATAAATTAAGCAGGTTTGTTTTGTCATACCCTTGTTCCATGATGTTCTTCCTTTGGGGTGAGCCAAGCATGGAGAGCATCTTCTGATACCGGGTCCAAGTGGACCTTTCCTCCTTCAATCTGTGGTTATCAAGTTATACATCCCAAGAGTGAGAAAGTTGAGTAATACAGGAAACCATTACCAAGAATGGATCTGTTACTGTAACTATACCTGACCATGTAGTATAGATGCTTTGCAAATTCATTGTGTGAGATGTTTGGAAGTGTTTGGATATGAACACCAGAGAAGTTCTAGAATGTCTGATGGGTAATTCTGTGAGAACCCCCCAAAGACCAGAACATTTGTAAAAATGCAGATAGTAAAGGTCAGGCTCAGCAGGATTCAGTTGAGATCAAGGACTCCATTGGCATTGGGATTAGGGGCCATGAGTGTTAAATTCTTTTTTTTTTTTTTCTTTTTCATATCCAATCAGATTCTGTTGGTATATTTTAGATATATGTAATGATCACATTCATCAGAGAATTTACACCTGCACATGATATAACTTGTTTCTTTTTTTCTCATTCCCCCACCCTCCCTTCAACCCCTCCTTGCCTCACCATTTACAAAAGCTTCGTTCCAATTATCCTTCTTTCCTCACTTTTTTACTTTTCCCTTGTTTTCTTTCTTCTTCCTCCTCCTCCCTTGTCCCCTTCCCCATTTGAACATTTTCTTCCTGTTTCACAATACCTACTACACATTTTGGTCCATCCTGAAAAAAAAAAAAAAAAGAAAAAATCAAAGAAAAACAAAAAAATGCCATCTACATTTTGCCCACATCCTAAGATTTTGCGGGGCACTAAATGTGAAAGAAACTTCATGACAGCCCAGGCTGTGGCAAAGATGCTGCCAGCTGCTCTCCAAATTTGGAGAACCAATCAAATTTGGAGTGAGTATTAGGAAGAAAAGCACAGCAGAAAAATTTGAAAACTTTAAAGTTTAGCTTGAGACTACTGTAATTTTCACTGTATAGATCTTTTATTTCCTTTGTTAGATTGATTCCTAAGTATTTCAGTTTTTTGGATGCTATTGTGAAAGGTGTGATTTCCCTAATTTCTTTCTCAGTGTGTTTGTTGTTTGTATACAGGAATGCTATTGACTTTTGAATATTAACTTTGTATCCAGCTATGCTACTGAATTTGGTTATTAAATCCATGAGCCTTTTGGTGGAGTTTTGGGGGTCTTCTATGTAGAGTATCAGGTCATCTGCAAATAATGATAATTTTACTTCTTCCTTTCCTATCCTTATTCCCTTTATTTCTCTGCCTTGCCTAATTGCTGTGGCTAATATTTTCTGAACTATATTGAATAGGAGTGGTGACAGTGGACACCCTTGTCTTGTTCCTGATTTTAAAGTGAAAGCTTTCAGTTTTTGTCCATTTAGCATGACGTTGGCTGTGGGTTTGTCATAGATGGATTTTATCGGATTGAGGTAAAGACCATCTATTCCAATTTTCTGTAGGGTTTTTATTATGAATGAGTGTTGGACTTTATCAAAAGCCATTTCTGCATCTTTTGAGATGATCCTGTGATTTTTGTCTTTGTCTCTGTTAATATGGTGTATTACATTTATTGATTTGCATATATTGAACCATCCCTGCATTCCTGGGATGAATCCTACTTGGTCATAGTGTATAATCTTCTTGATGATTTGCTACATTCTGTTTACTAGTATTTTATTGAGGATTTGTGTATCTATGTTCATTAGAGAGATTGGCCTGTAGTTCTTTTTTCTGGTTGGGTCTTTCTCTGGTTTTGGTATCAGGGTAATACTTCCCTCCAGGAATGAGCTAGGGAGAATTGCTTCCCTTTCAATATCATTAAAGAGTTTGAGAACAATTGGCATTAAATCTTCTCTAAATTTCTTGTAGAATTCCATTGTGAATCCATCAGGACCTGGGCTTTTCTTTGTTGGTAGGTTTTTAATTACATTACTATCACCTTGTTTTGAAATTTTGTATTGTTTTAATTGTTTCTGTATTGGTTTAGTTTTTGTCTGGGTTGTTATTTTGTTTTATTTTTCTTTTTAAAACAATAGATAGATGATAGATAGATAGATAGATAGATAGATAGATAGATAGATAGATGATAGATAGATAGATATAGATAGATAGATAGATAGATAGATAGATAGATAGATAGATAAATTTTAGCTTGAAAAGAGCCACTAGTAAAGTTGGGGCCAAAGGAAGTGTGATTGCTAATGACGTTAGTGCCATTAAAATGAAAGCAACCACATTCTACAGGAACAAGAAGCAAGATTCTATAAGTGCAATGCAGGAACCAGAAAGACCCCACCTATTGCAGGTTCAAAGGCACAAATGTGTCATCCTTACACTTGAGAAGGGCACCCTGAGAACCTTGCTGGAGAAGGGACTCAAAGAATTAGTCCTCCAGGACTCATTTCACTGTGCTCAGTCATCCAGGCACTAAGGAACCACTGCAGCTATGGTCCACAAGGACCTGAATACTGTTTCTACTGACTGCATACCTTGGAGACAGTGACATAATGCTGGTTTTACCAGCATGCAGAAAATAAGAATTGTGGGGCTGGAAAGGTTTCCACCCAAATGTCTACAGAAAGCTTGGGCAACCAGGCAAGGGGAACCAGGAAGGAGGACAGTCATAAAGCTGTGGAAATGAAGGAAAAAAGTTAGCAGAAACCCAAGGAGTTTGGAGATGCAAGGAATGTGGCTGTCTATCAAGGAAAACAGCAGGCTGTGAGTGGAGTCAGCCAGAAAGATTGGCCATGTGGACAGCAATCAGCAAGTCCACAGGGAGGGCTGGGGCTACCCAAATCCTCTGGGACTCACATGTCACCATCAGCACACTGGAAGCCATATACAGAGCTAAAGGACTCGGTGGTTGCCCTGCTGGGTTTCAGTATACTTTGGCTCTCTTCTGTTCTTACCCCCTTCTCCCTTTTGAAATGGGAATGTTTATCCTGTGCCATCATGCTTCTCTGCTGTGGTTGTTTTCACAGGGGTCACAGCTAAGAGTTTGCCTTGACTCTCAAGGAGGTTTTTACATGGACTTATGGCAATGTTGGAACTGCTGATATTTCTTGGGGGTGGCTTATTGCATGTTGAGTTGTACTCAAGACGGTTATATAATGCTAGGTGGAATGGTCAACCTATTACTTTATTGCGTTTATTTGGAGATTAAGTATTGCTTAAGGAGAAGTATTTGTTTATCAAGTTGACAATGGGCAGAATGCGATTGTGTTATTTGTTTATCAATTTGTGTGACTGAGTATTTGTTTATCAAGTTGACAATGGGCAGAATTAGACTGATTGTCTTAACTCTCTGGCATGGTTGCTGCCTAGACAATTAATAAAGCACATCGGAGTGGGTCATGGAGGTGTAACCTTGGGTACTGTACATGGATGGGTGCAGCCCCCTTACTCTCTGGTGTGGTGCCCATATTCTGCTTCTCAGCCATCATGAAATAACCAGCTTCCTTATGCCTTGGCTTCCACCATTAAGTTTCTGCCTTGGACCCAGCCAACCATACAGTGAATTCTCTGAAATAATGGGCCACATAAGTTTGTTAGATAATTTCTCTAAGCAACAGGAAATCTGACTAAAACAGCATAAGTGCAATTAAAGTGTATTTTTCTGCTTGTAGTTTTGGAATGAGTTATCCCATATCATACTTCATATATCCTGGACATGGTATAAAATTCTCTAAAGAACATGGAATATTTTAATTCTTGGTTAACAGATCATTTCTTCTCAGGGACTCAGATCCATGAACAAAAGCATTAGAAGATACTTGATCCTTCCTTAAGTACTGATGTCTAGGTTCCTCATGGTTTGTCTGCTTTTGAGATCAATTTCTATCCCAGCATGGAACAAGCATGTGTTTTCCAAAGTATCTCTCAAAGTATTTTTGCCTTTTATCATTACTTCTTTATAAAGCTAAAAATTGTTTCCTTTTGAAATAATGCCACTCTTTCAAAAGAAGGCAGTTGTTTCACAAGAAAAGAATATTGTACTTCAATCTACATTCCTGTGTGATTCTATATATTTTGCTGCTTTCATTGTACACATATCTTAAAGCTAACCTTCTTTACAGTTCACATTAATATAAACTCATTTGCTGAAATTTTTAACTGAATACCAATGATATGATAAAACACTTAAAGTGAGTAACTGATCCCTATGCCTTTTGGATATCTTTCATTAGAATGCTGAGGTAAACATGTATTATAAAAATGTATTAAGAAATGTGTTATAAAAGTGTATCACATACCACCTGAAAATAGGATATCCCTGTGGATTAAAAGAAGCTATAGTTGTGAGGAAAAGCTTGCTTACTATTCTTGAAAGATGATTACTAGCTCAAAGCTGAAACATAAGTTTTCAAAGCTCATGTACATATACCCAGTAGTAATATTGCTGAATCACATGGCAGTTCTACTATTAATTTTTTGAGGAGACTCATACTGCTTTGCATAATGTCCTTACTAATTTACAATCCTACTGATAGTGTACAAGCGTTTTTGTTTCTCACCATCATTACTGTTACTTGTTACTTTGAGTAATTTGAATAGTCATTGTTAGTGGAGTAAGGTGGTATCTCATTGTGATTTACTTCTGCATTTTTCTTGTTATAAGTGGTGACTACTTGTTGGTTATAGGCATGTCTTCTTTAAGGAAATATCTATTCACATCTATTGTTATTTTTCAACTTTGTAATTTATTTCTTGCAATTGACTTTTTGGAGTTCCTTATACACTTAAGATATCAATGCTTTGTCAGATGAATATTTTTGGATATTTCTATTCCATAATTTGTTTCTATCTCTTGCTTCCTTTGCTATGCAGAACCTTTTAGCTCAATGTGATTTAATATATCTATTTTTACTTTTGGTTCCTGTGTTTTTTGGATTTTGCCAAAAGTTATCTCTGCTCATTCCAATGTCCTGAAGTATTTGCAAAAACAAGTACAAAACCAACCCAAAGTTAGTAGACAGAAAGTAATAACAGAACAGAACAGAAGTAAATGAGATGAGGAGTCAGGAGAAAGTACACAATATCTGTGAGGTGAAGAACAGTGCTACCAAGACTATAAAAGACATGTTCAAGTGATGGTATCCCTCATCTTACCTAAGGAATAAAAAAAGAAAAAACTCAAAAACAATCTGATATAAAATGGTAGATACTGCAACCAATACCGTAGAAATTCAAAGAATCATTAAGTGTTAAGTATTACGAAGAACTGTATGCCAACAAATTTGACAACCTAGAAGAAATCAACAGGTTCCTAAACAAAGTGGCCTTACCAAAACTGACTCAGTAGGAAATAGAAAACCTTGGCAGACCAAGAACATAGAACAAGATTGAATAAGAAGCCTTCTGCCAAAGAAAAACATAGAGCTTGATGGTTTCAATGATGAATTGTATCAAACACTTAAAGAATTAATTCTAATTAAGTTATTCCCCAAAATATAAGAGAGATAATTTCTTCCAAACACATTCCATGAGACCAGCAGCTTTATCCTAACACAAAAACCAGATAAAGACAGAAAACAGCAATATTGTTGATGGGCATACCAATCCTCAACTACTCAAAAAATATTAATACACAGAATCCAAGAAAACATTAAAAGTTTGCTGCACCATAATCAAGTGGGATTCATCAAACAAAAAGTAGGATCATTGTATATATCCAAATCAATAAACTTGACACAGGACCTCAATAGAGTAAAAGGTAAAAGGCAGATGATTGTCTCAATAGATTCAGAAAAATGGCAAAATTTACCATATTTTCATAATAAAAATGCTAAACAAATTAGGTAGAGAAGTAGCATATATCTACCTAATAAAAAACGTATGAGCAAGGCATACATGCTACATCTCTATATACACATGCATATCACTTGTGATTACCAATGCTAACTTTATACAGACTTGCATGAAGTTGAAAATTTTCCATATAATAGCTGAAACAAGTCAAATATGCCTATTTTCTTCTCTTCAATATAGTTCTAGAAATACCAGCTAGAGTAATAAGAGAAATGAACATATATTTCCCCAAAATTCCAACAAAAATTATGAGAACTAATAAACTAATTCAGCAAATTCTCAGGAAACAAAATCAGAATACCAAAATCAGTAGCATAGGTACACACAAAAAGAAAGCACACTCTCAACCAAACAGGCAAGAGGGAAGATAATATGCTTTGGCACACACATAGTTTACACATAGTAAGTCCACAGCTGACATCACTTCCTGTGATGACGATGCTGAAAGGATGGCCTTTAAAGCGAGTGTTGTTTACAGTGTCGCGCTGCCAGAGACTCTCACGAGAAAGGCTTGGTCACTCATGGGACGACACCCAGGGTGGGCCCAGAGAGGTAACGGGATCATCAGGGCACTGTCTTCGTGAACAGATCAACCCATAAGCAAGCTCGTGGTTGTCAGTGTTTATAAGGAGGTAGGGCTCAGTGGAGAAAGGATGTAGATGAAAGGGTATGTTCTGTCCCCAGCCCCTTCCTTTCTCCTTGGCTCTTCCTATGCCCTCTGCTTCCCTGATGCCAGGAGTTCAGCTGCTTTTCTCTGCCCCACCTTCCCACATCAGGCTCGGCCCTGGATCCCCAGCCATCCCTGGATGGAAACCTTGGACCCATGAACCAGAAGAAACCTGCTCTCCTCTGAGTGGTGTACATCAGGAATTTTGTCCTAGCAACCAAAAGATGACCCGTACAATCAGGAAAAATACGATACTCACTGTTGCCCAATCTATTCAACATTATTTGAAATTTAACCAAGTGGGCAGAAGGAAGGAATTAAAAGGCATCCACATTGGAATTGAAGAAGTAAATATGTTTCTGTTTGAAGATCAGATGGTCTCCTATATAAAATACTTTTTGAAGCCTCTATGAAAAAAGCTTTCAGAACGAACAAATGAGTTCAGCCAAGTTACAGGATGCAAAATCTACATACTAAAGTCAGTTCTGTTTATTACACTAATAACAAAGTATTGAAAAATAAATTCAGAAATGTATTATAAATTTAACAAATGTGTGGAAAGACAACATAAAAATTATAAAACATTAGTAAAAGAAACTGAAGAAGACATAAAAATATGAAAAGATTTCCCATGTACATGCATTAGAAGAATTATTATTTAAAATGTCCTAAAATTATCTATAGACTATGCCAATGATCTTTTGATTTTAATTGCAAAATCATGGACCCAAACCCCAAAATAGGCAAACGTTACAGCACCAAAGAAAAGATCTTCAAAGCGGCAAAAGAAACAATAAATAGAGCGAGGAGGTAACATATAAAATGGGAGAAGATTTTTGCAAATCATCCAACTTTAAAGGCTTAATATCCAAAATATAGAAGTAAATCAACTCAATAGCAAAAGAACAAATAACAAAAGCAAAAATGGGCAAAGAATATGAAGACACATTTTTTTAAAAAAAAAAAAAAGACAAAAAATATTTAACATTCCCACCATTAACAAAATCAGGGAAATGCAAACCAAAACTACACTCCACACCACCTCTCCCTGGGCGAATACATACCCACAAACAGGAGACGCATTGGTAAGGGAAAGCAGAAAAGGAAACACTTCTGCTCCCTTTGTGGAATGCAAATTAATAAATTATAGGAAACATGGTGAAGGGTTTCCAAAAACTAAAAAGTGAGCTACCGCATTATGTAATAACGCTAAGTATCCACTCACAGATGAGAAAAGGAAATTCACACACACACACACACACACGCACACACACAGAGGTAAATATTATTCAATCTTAAATAAAAAGGCCTAGTGATCCACTCACAGCACGGTGACGGTAGTTACTAATATTATATTGTATACTCGTTTGCTGGAGTACCATAAAAATTTAAAATATAACTGAGGTGGCAAATATCTTACCGATACGACTGGGATAACCATTTCACAGTATCTCTGGAGGATACTGTGCACTGCGTACATATAGTTGCACTTGTCAGGTATTCCTTGGGAAAGCTGCGGGAGGACGAAGCAGCAAAGAACGACTCTCAGAGAAGTGACCGTTCTCCGGGTACATCGACTCACCGGCGACAGCAGCAGAAGTGCAAGGGAGATGAGGAAGACGGCAGCTCGGAAGATCACAAGGGTCACAGCCAAAGATACACTGTCTTACGATTCACTGTGCAGCTTGCAAGAGATGTTATTAGGAAATAAAAACCACGAGGCTAATTCTAAAAGGAAAACAAGTGACAGAGATTTGTTTACCATGACAACAGCTTCTGCGGAGACCGGGTGATAGTAGCACAGTCACCAAGGTCCGACCCTAGCGGAGGAAGCAGGAAGGGGAGGGCAAGGGGCTGGGCCCGCCTTGGGAGCTGGTGACCCAGCTTTTCACTCATGCTGAGCGGACTGCACTCGCAGAGGTGCTCGTTATTTGGTTTATACCTGTCTTGATGTCAGTAGACCACTCACAAGGAAAGAAAAATAGTGACTGGATTTGGCAATCTGTGTTTTGAAAATGAGGAAAGCATCGTCAGTGATGAGGTGGAGGTAGACGATGTTTATTCTCTCTTGGGAGATACTGGGAAGTGAAACTGGGGCCATCGGCCCGCTTTCTGTTTTTTATTTTGAGAAAAGGTCTTGCTAAGTTTCTAAGCTGCCCAGGTTGAACTTGAACTTGGGCTGGGATTCAATCCCTGCGGGGAACCCTGAAGAAACACTGTTTTTAACATAAAGTACTTCCTATTCATTCTTTCTTTAAAAACGATGCAAAAGAAAATACACACACTGACAAAAGGGTCAAAATGTTTTAAAGTTAGTTTATTACAAGGAAAAGAACAACAGTAAAGTAAAAGTTACACGAGGAAAGGGTGCTCACACTGGACAACGTGAGTGAGGGTGGAGGCGAGCGGCTCCAAGCCTACGCCACAGCAGGCACGCGCGAGGTCA
>NW_004955436.1:2398974-2428109 GCF_000276665.1 Chinchilla lanigera | reverse complement strand
TCCCCAGCACGGCGACAGCCTCCTTCCCTCCCAGGGCTTCCTCTGGCTCCTGCTGCTGGGCCTGGGGATCCTGCCTTCTGTAAGCTCTAACTCCTGCGGAAGGCCCCCTACATATTCCAACATGGAGGTCGACCGCCCTCTCAAATACGTCTACTTTCCTATGGAACATATACATTATCATTGCAAACCCGGATACCGGAGTCGCCCTGTGTTACCCACCCTTGCGGTTTGCGGCCCCAATGGTAAGTGGTCAAATGTGTCCACGGATGCTTGTTATAAAAAGTCATGTGACCTCCAGGTGGATCCTGTAAATGGACAAGTGATCCTGCTAAACAAAAGTTATGAGTTTGGAACACAAATTCAATTTGTTTGTAATGATGGTTTTTACTTAGTTGGAAATGAAATTCTCCATTGTCTGCTGAACGGATCAAATGTGCATTGGAATGGCAAAGCCCCAGTGTGTGAGAAGATTTCCTGTCAACCACCTCCGAAAATACCAAACGGGGGCTACTCCAGTAAGAAGGATCCATTTCAGTATCTGGAATCCGTCAAGTACTGGTGTAATCACAGTCCTGGACCTGATGACTTTTCGCTGGTTGGAGACAGCCAGCTGTATTGCCTTGGCAAAGACGTGTGGAGCAGTGACCCGCCTGAGTGTACGGTGGTCAGATGTCCGCGCCCAGTGGTCCCCAATGGAAGACAGAGGTCAGGATTCGTACTGAAGCATTCCTACAGAGCCAGGGTTACGTTTGAGTGCCTGCAGGGCTTCTTCCTGTACGGAAACAACACCGTGGTCTGTGCGGCTGACAGCACCTGGCAGCCCCCGCTTCCGCAATGTCTGGACACGCCGCCTTCCCCCCAGAAAAGTGCTGCTGTCTCTGGTGGCCCGGGCCGACCTCGTCCCAGAGCGGGGCCTCCACAGACCAGTGTCGGCACTGCCGGTAGAGGGTCTCCCAGCTCTGAGCCTGAAAACAAATGTATGACGGTGCTGATTGTTGTCTACTTTGTTGTAGTTGTAATATTTTGTACCTTCCTGTACAAATTTATTCGGAGCAGAAATAAGCAGCACAGAGGTTTAAGCTAGATATATCCCTCATCAGAAGAGGTCAACCACCCTACCAGAGCAAACTGATTGTTTTCCACAAACTGGCTTGCCCATTTTTTAAAAAAATTCTATTAAAATCTTCAGATGTGCAAAAGTTATTCTCTAGTTTCACTCTCATGAACGTAGTGAAGTCATAATGCTAACGTTTTAATGTGACGGGAATGTAGGCATTACCCTTTCAGACTTCTTTAAGGGTATGTTGGGGAACGTATAAATTGCCTGTATGCTCTTGAGTAGAGCTAATGATCATGTTACCCTTGGCAGTAAGCTAAAAGAATCACAGAATCTGGAAACTTAAGTAAATATACTTCAAAAAGAAATAATATTTCATTTGTAAAGTGAATTATTTGGGATCTGTTTTTAATTCTTAGAATAGCAGCAGCTCAATTTTATTATTTCAATAACTATATGTATTATATATATTATGAATTATAAAGAAAAGCTTCTACAAATCTGTATGCACTACTTTAGTTCTTACCGATCAAAACCATGAACTTGGGGCTGGGGATTTAGCTCAGCGGCAAAAGCGCCTGCCTGGCAAGCGCAAGGTCGTGAGTTCGGTTCCCGGTACCAGAGAAAAACCAAAAAAAAACAAAACCATGAACTTGAAAATCAGGCATATGTACAAGACTGATTTCCTTGACAAGGAATATTACTAGTATTCTTTAAATATCAGTAACATTGAATCCTTTTCTAATAATTGGTCACTTAATCTCGAAGCTTTTTGTGTGGCACATTTTTATCACTGTCATAAACATCAATACATTGATGAAGGAGCAATCAAGGTTTCAGAATCTGTTGCATATTTTTGTCCAGAGTTAGAGGACTCTGACAGCCAGAGGAAAGGCTGCGGGTTCCTGGTGACAGGGACAGCATGGCCTCAGGCTCTGCTCAGGGGTCCAAGGGGCAGGCCATGGCTCGAGGTGCTCCTCTGTGTCCACAGGAATTGCAAGCTCCAGCGTTAAACGTGCCACCTGCAGGCAGGCAGTGGAGACGTTAACTTCACAGGATGAACTCGAACTGTGTTAGAAACTTAGTCCGTCCGGTCTCTCCCGAATGGACCACTGCAGTTTACGGGATCTAACCCTCTCATAGACTTAATGTCAGTAGAATTTTATGTCCAGTGCCCTGTGACTGAGGACACTGAGATTAGACAACAGGCGGAGCCCCCACCCCAAACCTCAGGCTCGGGGCCCTTGCACGTCTACGCTGCTCGCTGCTGGCAGTGTGAGAAAGGAGCCTCAGCCGTCTCACCATCACCACTCAACTCAAGTTGGTCCTGACTGGAGTCAGGAGAAACTACAGGTCGCCATTAAGGACATTATAAGGTTAATACTTTTTAGATAATAGATTATCTAACTTTAGGAAGGAACAGCTGGAGACTGACCTTAGGACATTCGCACTGAGCGACACCCCAGCCCTTATTTATGTTTATTGTCTGACAGAGTATTTCTCAGTCACTAATTTTCCCAGGTGATGCTCAAGAATGTGACCCTGCTAACTCATCCTGCTGCAGTGCTTGGGTCACAAGGTGTGTGGGGAACCTCTCAGACTGCTTCAAAGCTCAGGGGTGTCTAAGGATATCTGAGGATGTGACCCCACTTGTCTAACGTAGGTGCACAGTGTGATACATTTCTCTATCACTTCATACAGGTAAGCATGCACGCACCCTGGTTATGGCACTATGTGAGAATGTAAATATGAGATAACAACCTATAGAAGAATTATACGACAAAGAAGCAGGCTGCTCTCGCATTTTTGTGTTCTTATGCTCTTTTCCATGCTGCCTGCTGTTGTTGCTGAAACAAACAAACAAAAAAATTAATCTATGAGCACTGACCCTGCCAGCTAGAGGCTGTTAGGTTTGTACTCCTTCCCTCGTTTTCTGAAAGGCTCAGTGAAACTTAAAGCTTTGTTCATGGAGGAACTGTCCTCTTTTTTTTTTGGTTTTTCTCCGGTACTGGGAACCGAACTCACGACCTTGCGCTTGCCAGGCAGGCGCTTTGCCGCTGAGCTAAATCCCCAGCCCAGAACTGTCCTTTTGTCCGTCACTACTAGTCATGCTCATGATGAGAACAGTAACATCAGCTCGGACAGCACTCCGCCCTGAGTTAGAAAGGCTCTTCTCCCTACCACACAGTCTCCTGCAAAGAAGCCAGGAGCCTGGAGGAGGACTGAAACTTTGTATTCAGTGGGACAGCTGGGTCGGAGAAATGTTGCCTCAGAGGGAACAGGGACTAAGTAAACGAATAAACATCCTTTTACAATATGAAGACATATTTACTATGCATTGTGGTTTTTTCCTGTGCAATTTCTGAAGAGAGGCTTTAGAAAGGTAAAATTTATCCGGAAATGCACAGTAATTCTGCATTAAGCACAGCCATAGCTTAACCGTACCCATTTCCATGTATTTTTCAAGGAAGTACCAATTGCTTAGAAACAAGCACTGTCTACTCTGGAGATTGTTCAAATATTTTCAGAATGAAGTCCATAAAGTTTACAGAGATGTCTAATTTTTTTTTTTTTTTTTTTTTGGTTTTTCTCCGGTACCGGGAACTGAACTCATGACCTTGCGCTTGCCAGGCAGGCGCTTTTGCCGCTGAGCTAAATCCCCAGCCCCTTACAGAGATATAGAACAACTTATTACCATTTTCAATTAAAAACTAAAAGATGAAATACAGTCATGACTAATTTAATTAAAATCTGGAAAAAGTATTAGCAGTAATTTTCTAATTATGTGTGTTATAGAAATATTTTTCATTTTTCTCTAATTTTCAATTTCATATTAAACTAGGACATGCACACACAGTGTAGACGTGTATGTGTGCATGTGTATATATGTGCATGTATTTGTATGCTGAACAGATGCATGTGTTAAATGTAGTTTTACAAAGACCTAGGCTGGACCTTTTCCCTTCATGTCGCAGTCCCCAGTCACCCCGTCATGCAGGCCCTCGCAGGCACGGGCGCAGTTCCTCCCGTAGTGATCTTCTGGGTCCGGGGGCCACTGCACCGAGGGATTCCTTATGAAAGATGTGAATCGGCTCATGGGTGTTATGCAATTTGTCCCCTTTTACTTCCTTGTGTTTTTTTCCCATCTAGCAAAGACAGATAGAACAATATCTATACTTCCAGGCTCCAGTTTTTTTCCTGTTTCTAAATTAATAATGGTAAGTCAGGATCGAGCAGCTCTCAGCGATGGACTGTCTTTCCAGGCCATGCCTAGCATCCATCTCAAGGTACATGTCCTATCAACTGGTTTCTATAAGGATGCACCAGAATCAGAGAGAGGAATATCCGTACAGCTTAGAGAAGTATTCATCCTCTAAAATCAGGAACACTGGTCGTCTCTCTGCCTCTGATCCCGCATCCAAGCAGTAGAGGACTTTCAGGTACCCACTGTCTGTTCAGAGAACTTAATACCAAGCACAAGGGCTCAGTCCTAGTGGTCTTTACACCAAGGAGCAAGTAGCTCTGCAATGTCTATGAGCCAGGGCCTCCTCTTCAAAGCAGGAGAGCCCTCAGGCCCCCTGTGTGTGTCAGGCACCGAAAAGGCCAAGCACATACAACCTACAACACTGTGAAAACATATACTATCCCACACCTGGTAATACTAATTTAAGCAGAAAGTCGAAGAGAAAAAAAATGAAAAAGTATGAGAAAAGAGGTAAAAGTAATTTCCTAGATGCAAATTTAATATTTCTCCCAAGCATAAGATCTATTAAAATATGTTCCTCTGTTTGTAGTTATGAGATGAATTCTCCCACATCACCATTCACACATCCTGGAAATGGTGTCAGGTTTTTGGAGAGAACATGGAGTAATTCCTGCTTCTGAGAACACTTCTCCTACGGGACTCAAGAGCTGTGGCCTCAGGCCTCCGTGCAGCCCTTGGGTCTTCCTGGGGCGCAGAGGCGGGGGTCCGTCTGAGCTCGTCTGCTTTAGCAACCCACTCTGTGCCAGGAAGTACAAAGGCTCTTGTTTTCCTGAACATCTCTCCATTTTTACTTTTTACAGTTGTTTATGAAGTTTAAAGACAGGACTTCACAGAAAAGCGACCGCTCTTTCAAAAGCAGGCAGTTGTTCACAGGGAGGGGATACTGTGCTTCAGTCTACAGCCCCGCACACACAGTGTTATGGTTGAACTAGTTCAAAGTTCACTTTAATACAAGCATTTTTGCCAGGGAAGATTTAATCAGATAGTGCGGCCATGGTAAAACACCGTGAGTGAGTTGCCGAGCACCGTACGTTTTGGGTGTGCTCAACAGAGCAGGGAGGAGCTACAGTTATAGAAATGCGTTCTGTAGCGCTGGAAAATGGGACGTCCCTGCGGATCCAAACAAGGTAAACGTGTGAAGAAACGGTTGCCTCTAGTGCTTGCAAAATGACTGCTACCTCAAGGCTGAAACATAAATTTTAAAGCTAGTGTATTAAGTGGGCAGGAATCCACAGAAGATTCATAAAAGGTATCAGCACAAAGGAACACAGAACCCGGGGCTCAAATGAGAGGAATAAAACTATAAAGAGGAAAGGGAATAAGAGGAAAAGGAACCCGGGAGATCTTTAGGACGCTCAGAATCCTGGAAGACGAAATTGCACGCTTGCAACCTACTGTGCTCCGTAGCTCGCCGCTCAGCCAGCATCTGAACCGGCCTTGTGACTGCAGCTTCTGTTCCTTTTCCTTAATCTCCCTGAGCTGCTTCTCCCTGTGGCCTTTACCTCTGCGCTGAATAACTGATGCCCCCGTCTCTCCAGGGCTGGCAACCGCCAGGTTGTTGTAAACACACCACTTCCGTAGCTGCCCCATACAAACGTTTCTTTCTGTGGTTATCTCTTTCACCATCCGTCCTGTCTGTTCCTGAGCACTATCACTACTCTCTCTGTAGTTCTTCCACTTTGAATATGATTTCCTGTTAATGAGATCCTCAAACAGTGTTGTTACTCCAACTGTGACACTGGAGTAATCTCTGAGAAGAGATCCTGTCTCTTCTGGCCCTAACAGGACGTTTCCCCAGGCAGCTCAAAAACCACATTCCTATGTAATGTCACATTTCAGTCTCATTTTTAATTGTTTTTGTCTTTTACAATAGGTCTTCCACACGGCACTGCTTCCAAGTTATTCATTTCCCCTGAATAAATCTTGTCTTTAATTACTTTTCCCGGATATATGAGTCTCCTCTCCACAGGAAATTCCTCCTCTTGTTCTTTGTTCACATGTCTTTTGTCGTGAGAATACCACGTTCATATATTTCTGTACATATCAGTTTCCTATGGGTTTCATTTATAGAAATATTTATGAGTTACTTCCATTGATTTTTGATTTCCATTTCTCATACTATTATGGCAAATGTACCAATCCATGAGGTTGCACCTGGTGATAGGAACCATTTACCATAGTTTTCCTCTAAATACAGTTATGAAGCCTCTAAAGGAAATCCTACAGCCATTGCCTTGGGGAGGGATGGACGCTGGGGACTTGCAGGACCTGAATCTCACAGGGGCAAGGGAGTATTTCAAAACCGCAAGCCTGGTCCTTTGTTCACCTGAGATCCTGGCTCACCTGTATCTTCCCACGTGTGGCCACTATTATGATGTCATCGGCCCTCACCAGACAGCAAACTCCATCCAAGTCCGAGAGGCGCCACCTCCCTTTGGAGTCTGACCTGCACACTGACAAGGAAATGTACCTCTTTTCTTCATTAAGTGCACAGACTCAGTTATATTGTGGTCGCAAAAGAGGACAGATGAATATATCCCTCCAAGTTTTCTCTTGAAGATCTCTTTGGTAACCAAGAAGGCCACTCAGTGGCCAGGCACACCTCCCAGCACTCTCGGGAGATTGAGGCAGGAGGATTGTCATGAGTTTGAGGACGGCCTGGGCTACATAGTGAGTTCAAGGCCAGCCTGAACTACATAGTGAGAGCCTATCTTAACAAAAAGAAGGCTACTCAGATGAGTATAGCTAAACAATGAATCCAGATGTCACAAAATATAGAGGTCAACAGCTGGCAGTTAGGTTTTTTTATCTGTGGGATAAATGTTAACTGTTTAGGAAGGATATCAACATTTTATCTTCATTTTATTTAGAAAAAGCTTCAAAAGGAAGTGGAATTATAAAACATCTCAAACAAGAAACATATTTACATGACATTGCAGAACTATATTTTTAAAAATCATAAAATAGAATAGAGGAAAGCTACTATTTTCCAAACCTTCAGTGAAGTAAAACAGTATGAAAATCACACAGAGCCACATTCTATTACAGTGCTGCAGGTAGCTGGTTGACTCTGATGGGTTGAAATCTAATTTCATGGATAAAGTAGATATGATGTCACCCACTCACAGCACTTGGGCTGGGGTCTATAGAGCTTCATAATAGTGTTGAGTGGGAAACAGGTATGGTAAATGATTCTGTATAACCAGGTTAAACTATGTAGATTGGTACATTTGCCTTAATAATATGACAAGTGGAAATCAAAGGTACATGCAAGTAACTCATAAATATTCCTGTAAAGGTTTTGTATGGTATAAGAAGTAATAGAGGTAAAGCCATTCAACAGATGCTTAATCTGTTACACTGTACTTAACACGTACCAATAAAATGTTATCTGCTCAGTGCATACAGAAAAAATATGCATGGGGTGTGGCACCTGCATCATTGTTAGCCGTTGTCACTGTGGTACACAGTGGCTGCTTAGGCGAACCCTGCATGTGTAATGCTGTATCCTACATCACACTGTGTCTGAAAGTGTGTCCTAAACAGGCACAGTAGCACAACTGTAATCCCGAGGATGGTGAGCTGGAGCCCAGCCTGGGCGCAAAATAAAAGATTAAAGAAAGATTAGGATGTAACTCATTGGGAAGGTCCTGAGATCATTCCTGTGGTGCCACGTACTCACACACATGCACACCAGTGTGCATACACACATGCATGCACACACATGCACGCATGCCATGCACACATCCACACCTGCACATGCACACATACACACACACATGCATGGACGCACACACAACAGTTTACGTAATCTCAGTAGCTCCCATTTCTAGAAGTAAAGCTTTGGAGGTGACTTTAGTTATGCCTATCATCTGTAATACACATTATACCAATTTGTATCATAACTAAGTGTACATCATATTATGCCATTTTACTATCCAAACTCCCCCCAAGGGTCATGTCATGTTTAAATCTCACTCCCACTCCAACAGATTTGATGTTACATGCATATCTCACCTTAAACATCTTCAGTTGTACATGTTTTTTTTTTAAAAGTAAGGCTTATGGTCAAGGAGATCATAATTAAGACACCACTGGGACTTTCCTTATTCTACTCACAAGAAAGTATCACAGAGGCACCAAATTGGACTTAGAAATTAGTTCAATGCAAACCTTTCCTATTCCAATTTTAGCCATGCCATCTTTGATACATTGCTTCATTTTTCTTCGCTGACGGATCTCATACGTGCGCAGACACGCTGCTGTGGCTGGTGTCTACAGGCCCCTCAGAGCCTCACGCACTCACGGCTGGAGTCCTCTGGAGCCGGCTGGATCTACGGTGTGTGCATATGGGTTAGGGTGTGAGGTACTAAGTCCGCTGACTGGTTTATCACAGTCCTGGGTGTGGACAGTGGGAAGCCCCACCACGGCTGTGGGAGACACAAGAAAATGGGCTTGTCGCCGGGATGGGAAGAAAGGGAAACGCAGGCTGGCTTCTGCTGCTGCTTCCTGCCTGTCCTGCCACACCGTGGACTGTTTCACCTCAGGGATGCCCGTCTGCCCTGCCACTCTGCCTTGGAGCCAGCTGTCTATGGGCTGAAACCTCTACAAGCCGTGAGCTAAATAAACTTTTCCTTCTTTAACTTGGGGGTGTTGGGTATTTTGTTCAAGCAATGAAATTACATATATTTCAGGCACATAAATAAAAGTCATTAAAATTCACCTATATTGAATGTTTCTCCTTTGCACTTTCTACGGTCCCATGGCCTCACCTGGGTAACACATGTCTGAAGAAATCGAGTATTATTTCTGGTAATTTTCTGTCCTTCACCCTCTCACAGCTACATATCCATCTTAATTCCCACCATCACCCTTCACTTGGGCCGTGAGCCCCAAACCCTGCAGTGCCGACACCAGCAGGCTGCCATCTGCTCTCTAAGCCTCCAGCCTCTTTCCCATCAAGCTTTGTTCCCGCTAAAATAACCTCTGTGAACCATCCTCATCGGCGTGGCACCCCCGCTTAGAACAGTCCCTAGCTTCACTCTGCCCTGGGCAAAACTGCTAAAATACATTCTACAGAAGACGCATGCACACGCTGCTCCTCAGAAAAATGGTTCTGACCACGTATTGGAGAGCACGGGATATTTTATCCCGTACTTGAAAATTCACAAAGAATATTAATTTATCAAAGTCTCCAAAACCATTAACTTCTTGCTTGTAAACAATTTTGGCTTCAAAATTCCTAGCCTGAATATCTGCTTTGGATTTATGGTAGACGTAATAAGATTAATTTGCCCAAAAAAGAAACTCTTCAGTCATTCTTCTCTATCCCTTAAAACCTGCTCTATTCTTGCACCCTCATTTAATTAGTTGAAGAAGCACTGCAAGATCATTCTTGAGGCGTCTCTTGCTTCGTGTCACTAACCCTCACCACACCCAGTCCTCAGCAAGTGACCACCCTGTCTCAGGAGTACACCCTAAACCAGCCAATCACTTCTTTAAAATACACTGGAAACACGCTAGCCCCTACAGTCATTGCCACACTCTAGGTCAGGGATGGTGCCGCTTTCAGAGACGAGTGACTGCACTGCAACCCAAAGCCCACTTGTCGCAAAGTGCCCACATGGCAAATGAGGCTTTAGTTGAGATAAAACAATTCAGGCACTAACATCTTTCTCCTCAAAAGAAAAACACAATAGCACACATACTATAGGTTCACCAGCACTGCCCGAGGATGATTTTAACAGACTTCTAAACGATCTCTGTATCAGTCATGATCCACAATATTTTGTTCTCCACAGAGCAGTGTGAATGACAATATATTCATGTTAATTCTGGCACAAAGTCTTCCAAAAGACTGCCATGTCAGGCTATCACAGAATAACTGGAGACAGATAAACTCCTCAGGGTAAAATAATGTCAAACTATTCCACAATGGTGAAACAAAGATTTTTAAACATGGATAGTGTCTTGCATTCACTGCAGGATTTAGCTTTGTAAGAGAATAGAGCAAACACAGTATTTTCTGAAAGGCCGAGGAAGCAGGCGTACTCCGAGAGAAGTTTGGGGGGCAGAGGTACATTAGAGCACAGCTTGGGCGAGCCGGTCACTCGGGGAAGTGTGCCAGAATGCTGCTTTGGAGTCGGCCTTCTCAGATACCCATTTGTGGATATGCAATATGAAATTAAATGAGACAGAACAGATAATGAGAGGACAGTGCAGGCTAAGCAATTCAAGTTCTCCTCAGCAGAACAGAATTTGTGCTACACCCTGAGATAAGCCGCAGAGGTGCGCAGGGCTCCGCTCAGCAGTGAGAGCAAACAGTCTCTGCAGCAGGTACTCCAAGTGTGGTCTACAAACAAACCGAGATGACACTCATCTGCACAACATCGTCCTCCAGAACAGAGCGTAAACTTTTTTTTTTTTTTTTTTTTGTCTTTTTAAGACAGGGTCTTGCTATGTCATTCAGGTTGGCTGTGCTCTCACTTTGTAGCCCAGGCTGGTCTTGAACTTGCAAGGATCCTCCTGCCTCAGCCTCCCGAGTGCTGGGATTATTGGCGTGTGCCACCACGCCCGGCTTAAACTCTTTAGAAGACAAGAAAGCCCAGCAATTTACAAGGCAAAGCATTAAATACAATCAATAGATATGTAAAAAGACAGGAAAAAATATAAAATGAGATTTGCATCTACCAGTCAGTATAGTCACATGTAAAAGTAAAAGGGACAATGTATGACAGGAGGGAATTAGTAAAATAGACAAAGGAAAGCATTAGTAAAATAGAAAAAAAAATGAATACATGAAAACAATTCCACTGAATTTCTAGATTTGAAAAGTATAGTAGCTAAAACGAAAAGCTTTTGAAATTAGATGAATAACTAATAAAACACTGCAGAAACATCAGTGAATTCCAAGCTCTCATTAAAAATATACAAAATAAAGAACAGGGATAAACACTAAAAAATAAAACAATGTTTCAGTAACCTAAGTGAGAAATTATTAGTTGATATTTCAAGTCCTACAAAAATAAATGCTGATTTAAAAAGTCAGGAAATTTATTTGAAGAAATCATGGCTACAGTGTTCCATATTCCATAGAAACTATACTTTTAGAATTAAGAAACCAAGTAAACCCGGAATATGATAATCAGAAAGAAACAAGGACCCCACACATCGTGATTACATGGTGGGAGCCAGTGGTAGAGAAGCTCTTAAAGTACTTAGAAGAAAAACACTTTGCCAACCAGAAGAAAAGTGATCGTAGACTTCATGCAAAAGTAACATTAATACACAAATCAGAAGAAAATGGAATGACATCATACACAGATCTGAAGAAAAATCTATCAATATAGAATTTTACGTCTAATGGAAATAGCCTTTAAAATGAACTTTGAAAATTTTTAAATAATTTCTGATGAAGAAAAGCTAAGAAAGTTCACTACTGTCAGTTTTATACTATGAGAAACTTTTGAACAGAAAAAGCCTTAAGTAAAAATTTGTGTCTATGCAAAGGAATATAAAAACACCAGAAATTATCAAAATATGTCAATATTGAATATTTTGAAAACTAGTAGATTTTAAAATTTGTAGTTTGGTAAAGATTCACACAAATGTTAAGTCTGTTGTGGAAAATTGCTATTTCATGTAGGATTTTAATATTACAGAAATTGAGAAAGAAGTAGATAAAAAATATTTGTACTATTTTAGAAACATTTTTGTTTTGTTTTTTGTTTTTTGTTTTCTGGTACCGGGAATCAAACTCACGACCTTGTGCTCATCAGGCAAGCACTGTGCCACTGAGCTAAATCCCCAGCCCCTATTTTAGAAACATTTTTGTAAGTCCAAAATTAGTTCAAAATAGAAAGTTTTTAAACAAAAGATAAATTAGTCTTTAAAATAAAAAAGGACTATTTTGTAGAACTTTTATGCAGAGTTACATTATGTGACAACAGGAAATTATTTATGTTGTTGTAAAATTCTTACATTATATGTCAGTGACATGATATTACTAGAAACTGGATTAAATTGAAATGCATATTGTAAACCCTAAAGCAATTCCTAAAACAATATAAAGCAATAAAATAAGTCAGTAATAAGCCAATAGTAACAATAAAGTGAAGTATTAAAATAATTTAAGTTAATCTACAAGAGAGTTCAGGAAAAGAGAAAAATAAGAGAAAAGAGCATAAGGAACATAGAAAGCAAATAGTTTTAAACTTAACCAATTACACTAACTATAAAAAGCATGTTCAATACTCAAAATCCATAAAATGTTCAATTGGAGGAAGAGATAGATACAGTATCTTAGCACTTTTAGAGTAAGTGATAGAATTCATGTATCCATACATGAATGTATACAATTATAAATGTATAACTATTTATCAACATTTCAAGTGGAGATACAAAATTTATTTTGCCCTCTAAATATACACACAGGTTAAAAGTTAAGTGATTCAAAAAATGTACAGAGTGCAAAAACAACTGGATTAGCTGTATTACAATCAGACAAAACAAACATTAAATCAAGAAATATCACTAATGATAGAGACATTTAGAAACAACAAAGATGTCAGTTCCTCTGGAAGACATATAATCCCGAAGGCTTCTACTTTAACGAGAGCTTCAAGTACGTGGAAGATTCTGATGGGACCAGCTGGGAGCAGGAAGGCCTGTAGGGACACATCTGAGGATTTCAGTAAATGACAGAGGGAGTAGAGAGTAAGCCACAGGACAGAAAATAACTGTGGAACCGGGCGCAGTGGTGCACGCCTGGAATCCCAGCACTCGGGAGGCTGAGGCAAGAGGATCATTGCAAGTTCGAGACTAGCCCGGGCTACAAGGTGAGCTCTAGACCCTGTCTCAAAAAGACAAAAAAGAAAGGAAAAAGAGAAAAAGAAAAGAAACTCTGTGATCCAGTTTTAGCGACTCCGCACACCCTGCCGTGCAGCAGCAGAATCGCATTCTTCCCAAGTGCAAACGCAGCATTCACCAAGCTAGACCGTACGCTCTGTCATAAAACAGGGACAGAAAATATGAAAGGGTCGCGCTGAGTGTCTTCTCCAGCCCAGTTGTAATACCGTTAGACGGCGACAACCGAAGGCTCTTCCTTGTCTTATTACACGGGAGTATTGTGATTTGCCGCTGGCTTTCTCTGATTATTGCGATAACTAAATGCCAACTTTCTTTCTTTAAATGTGTGGCAGATGCCGGAGCTTTACTTGCTCAGCTGCACCAGGCATCCTTTTTGAGCGCCCCACACCAGGCAGGGTGAGCGCGAACAGGTGCCCCTCTGTTCGTTCGCAGATACAGTGGTGGACAAGCCCTGGCTCTGAGCCCACCAGGGGAAGCCAGAGCAGCGGCGGAGAGCAGCCACGCAGGAAGACAGGTTCCTCTTCTGGGCAGAGACCTGCGGTCCTTCAGGGGAGCTGCTGCAGAAATCCTAGTGCCTGGCGCAATATTTTAAGATTTAGTGCCCGTGCGGTGCCAGCAACAGTGAGTTTGTCTGAGACAGAACCACAGTGCTGTGACTCGGTTGGGTATTTCTTCTAATACTTCCAGGGGCCTAATTTTCAGAGCCAGCTTTCCAGAGCTCTGGCATTGCATACCGTGTGTCCTAGCCTGTCATTAACCCTTGTTTGCTCAGCCTTGCTGTGACCAATACTCAGAGCTCTGAGCGCCCTTCAGAGACAATTCCCTTCCTGTTCATAAGGTGAACATGGCCCCTCAGGTGGCTGACTGACCTTCCCTTAGCTCCTGAGGATCTTCAGTACGGCTGCCACCTCCTCCTCCTCGCGTCTCCTCACCCACCTAGGTGCACAGGACCTAAGAGAAGAGAATGCCAGGGTAGAAGCCTCTCAACTGGACAAGCGTGGGTCCTCCGTAAACACCTGCAAGAACCTGACACTGATTACACCCTAGGAGAACAGTTAGAAAAAGATACTCGGCAAGACTCTCCCTGCCATCAGCAGAAGGGACTCCTTCCAGGCTTGTCTCTTCTCCATTTCTCAGATGCGTCTGTAACACCTGCCTTCTCTCAGTCCCAGACAGCTCCAGGGAAAACCATGACAGTACGACAGCTCAAAGGGCGGCATCCAGGGTCTTGCCTGTCTCATCAGTTGCTCCCAGGCCCTCCGCTGTTTGTTTGCATAAGAAACAGAAGATAACCTGTCTGGTGATGGACTTCTTGATGTCTTTATATCTCAGGATGTAGAAAGTTCTCTTATACACAAGGTCTTTTATACACACCAAAGTAATACTTATGACTTTTAATTTTTATTAAAACATAAAAATCTTTCCTTGATTACGTTACCCTTCAGGATTTTACCACTGAGACCTACGTCAGGCTGTGGCTTACCGTGTACATCATAAGTATCACCCGTCCCTAGTCCTAAGAGGCTTAGTGTGAGAATGGAAGGATTGTGTGAACTTCCATTCAAGTTCTAATGCTCATCATTCTATGAAAAATATTCCCCAAATGAGCCAAGCTGAAGACTTGAGCTTCCCAAAAGTACTGGATTGGCCTTGCCTGCAGTTATCCTGAATGACAAGAATTCTTTTGTGAACATGTGGAAGGGTTGATTTATTCATTCGTGTATTCACAAGGAAAGATTTATTGAATGTTTACTAAATTGGTTGTTGGTGCTGAGTGCTTTGTGACAACAAAAATAATGAACTAAAACTCACTAAAATCTGGCCTCTTAAAGCTAGTTAAAGAAGTCAGTTGAACTTTCTACAGCAAGATGCACACCCTCCCTCCAGTCCTGCAACCCGTGTAATTATTTAAAGAAGTTTTGGATTTTCTGCCCTGACTCCCCTCTCCTCTTTTCTCTCTCCCTCGTCTGCTCACCCCTTCTCATACCCACGTTGTACGGGTCTTCAGCTTCCCGTTTTAGCCCCCGAACGGCTTCCTTAGCCTGCCGCTTCTTATGACTTAGATCACTAACTGATGAGTAATCCAGACATCAATGCTGTGAGATCAGAGAACAGAGAGGAAGCAGTGCGGCCAGGGAGAAGGGGGCGGGGCATCACAGAGACGTTCACAGGGACGACAGGCAGTGGGTGTTTGTGGGGCGAACAGGACTTTCAAAGGTACAATTAAGCCCAGGCACAGCTCAACAGGCAGACCGTCCCTTCAGGAAGGTAAATGAAGGATTTGGAGAGACCACCCTGCTGGAGCAATACATCTGCTTACTTAATGTTTAGGTGATGAAAGGGGGACCCAGCTCCTCCTGCTCTAATTGACAGCCCCATGTGGGCATGCCCTGGAAAGGACACAGACAGCAGAACCAAAGCAGAACCCGCCCACGGCCACAGTGAAAAGGACACGCGGCCTGCTGGGCTCCTGCACGCCATCCTTTCTGGAGTCCCAAGAAGTAGCAGGGAAGCAGGAAAAGCAGTTCTTGGGAGAAATAGTCCATAAAACCAATATATGGGTAAAACTCAGCTCAAGAATATCTAACGAGGGCTTAACTCTCTGTTCACAGGGCTCATCCCAGTGTTTCCTCCCTTGGCAGACACTAAAGGACTCCCAACAACTTGGTAAATGCTTTGGGCACAAATTGTCATCCTCTTTCCTTGCATTCTCTCTGCCACTGACTACACCTGTCAGAGCTGACTTCATTATACGCATCAGCCTATTATGTACATTAAAACACAATGTTTTTTCTTCACCTCCCTTGTTCATGGTTTCTTTTTCTCTTATTTTGCTTAGTGGGCAAGATCTTGTTCAAGATAGATCTTTTTTACCTTAATAAATATGTAAATTTTAAAAACAAAACCATCATTAATATTGATGAATTCTGCTTTAGAAATGAATTGTAAAATCATGTACACATATATTGTAACTGGGTAGTGTATTATATAGTATTTTATATTTGTTTTGCTTAATGCTTTTAATATTTTCTTTAATACTTGAAAGTCATTTAAGGTATGCCTTCTTTGACTTTTATAATATTAATGTTAGTAACAAATATTTGTCTGCACCAATGAATAACTTTTCCACATTTGAAAAAAAATGTTCATGGGAGGATATAGCTTGCCAGGGATATAGCTTGCCAGGGATATAGCTCAGCGGCAAAAGCGCCTGCCTGGCAAGTGCAAGGTCCTGAGTTCGATTCCTGGTACAAAAAAAGAAAAAAAAGAAAAAAAGAAAGAAATGTGTCTTCTTTATGCCATTGAAAAATCATCAGTTGAGTCACACCCTGAACTAGACTATGTATCGTGCAGGAAGCCACTGAAACTCAAACGTTGCTGCAATCTGTTGGGGACCACAAATTCACAACGGTTAGTTTTACATACTTCCCTAAGGGGCCCACAGTGGCCTGGGAGTATTGGTATCTCCCTTTTGAGATTTCACATCATCTCTTTAGGGATGGGCCATCCTCTCCCACCCACTAAGACTAAACCCAAAACTAAGATGAAAGACCGCTCCCGGGCAAGGTCCTCCTTAGCATAAGACCATTCTTGCCCGAGTCATCCGATAATCCCCTCCCCATTTTCCTCGATCACTAAATACCGAGTGCTGGCTGCCTCGTGGCCTTTTGCTCCCGTGAACAGCTGGCCGTCCCGGATCTCCACCGCATGCAGATTTCTCTCTTGCTCTTTCCACTGTGTGCTGCAATACCTGGCGGGAGGTTGGAGCCCACTGCAGAGGCCCTGATATCAACCCACAAGAACTTCAGAAACTACTGAGGACCCACAGCCCGGCAAAGCTTGCTTTCACTCTAGAAAAGCTGATTGAATTCATAATAAATGTAAATTCAGTGTGTACTCAGAAGAGTAACCTGCAAGAAATCAGGTCTGACTACTTTGAGACAGAAAATGAACAGGTTGAGAATAAGTAGATGTGATTTATTTGATAACTATGCTTTGATCTGGCTGTGAGTTCCTACTTATCTTTGTATAGTGGATGGTTAGCTGGATAATTGACATTTGTCAGGTGCTCAAAATATGGTCATAACATTGAATAAAAATGCACCAGTAAAAATGTAATTTTGGCACACCAGAAATTTAGAGACATGGTTGTTTGGGTCATAGAGAGACAACGGTGGCTTCTCCACTGTTTGGAGCAAAGTTCAAACCACTGGGTCCAGACAAGATCAGAGTTTCATAAGTGCAAAGGATGAAATAACACAGTAGATCTCATCAGTCTGCAGCACATGTGTTTTCAGGTAGGAAACGAACACCCCTCCGATTCCTCAAAAAAGCTTGTTTTGTCTGTGATGTCATAAGTGTTTGTATGCTATTTATTGTGACCTGGTGTCTATTAGATGCATGACGTGCTGTGCCTAGATCTGGATCCCAGAGAAGTTTGTTATTTTTTAAATGTTTCCATAATGACCAATAAAGATAATTAGGCTATATGTATGTGTGTGTATGTGTGTGTGTGTGTGTGTGTATGTATATATATATATGTGTGAAATTAGGCTGTAACGATTTGATTAATTTCATTTCCTAAGTCAAGTATTAATGATGCCAGTTTTTTCCAGCCCTTCAAGGAAGTCTTGACCCAAACCCTAATTGACTGCTTAGATATACGCATTTCTGGAGTAATCCTGTGTTATGGTTTGTGTCTGGGTGGCCCCCCCAAAGCCTCATGCAGTCATGGGGCAGGCTTTTAGAGTTTGACTGATTATGGATGTGAGAGCTACACCCGCCCTGGGGTGGATAGTTTGCATATGTAAGGGAGAGGAAGAGGCTGCTTGCAGCCATTCCTCCCTTGTGTGCTTGCTGCTTTTGCTGTGTTCTGCCACCATGAGCTGTAGTCCTCTGCCATGTGCCACTGTGCCTTGTAACCTGCCAAGTATGGGCTGAAACCTCCACCAACTGTAAGCGAAATAAACCTTTCCTATCCTTAATTTGGGGCATCAGGTATTTTGTCCCAGCAACAAGAGGAAAGTAACCAAGACACCCTGTTTATAGCACCTGGTTTTCTCCCTCGAGCACATGCCCTGTCCTTCTAAGTTCTCCTGCCTCCCACCCACGGCCCCAGGTGGCCTCGTCCTTTCCATCTCTATCCACACAGTTTCAGGGCACAGCCAGTCGCCACTCCCTCATGCAGTTGCCCAGCTGCTCCTCCGGAGCCTCCATTGGTAAGGCGTTACACACCGTGACACAGCTAAAGGTCCTCTGCCCGAAAGGCCAGCCAGCTGCTTTGTCACTCCCCTGTACCATCTCCCATGAATCATCCAAAGTAGGGACTGTGTTTTTCTTCAAGATGCCAAGTACCCAAAGAAGCAACCTTTCTGGTGTTTACACAACAAGTAGTGAGGGTAGTGAGCTGGTTCCTAAGCTGATTTCCCTTAGCCATTCTCAGAATTAATCCTTAAGCCCTGGCAGGTAACCTGAGTGAGTCATGGTCCAGCAACACATTATTGGATAAGAGACCAAACTCTAGTAAATCTAAATTCTAAAATAGAGATCATAATACTAAAACTATTCATAGCATCACTCATCCACCCCATAAATATTTGGTGAGCATCTATTTTAAACACCAACTTAAAAGTTAATATGAACAAGAAAGGGTTCCTATTATTTTAGATCTTAAACAGTGGCAGAAGATGGACAAGTTAACAAGCAGCTTGACATTTAATCGATAAAAGACCACGCGAAATGCTAAGTGAGGTGCCAGCACTGCCCGCCTGGCTTTGGGAAGGAGATAATGCTGCTTGTGACCAATTGGACAGGAGCCCCAGGAGGAAGTGACCGTGGGCTCACACTTGAAGGAGTGGTCTCTGAGCTGTTGAAAGACCAGGAAAAGATTATTAGGTGAGAGGACAGCAGATTGAAGGTGGGAAGAATCTTGAAAGAGACCTGCGGGAAGACAGGGTAAATACACATACTATAAGCACAGAGGGGCCAATGGGAGTCTGTGAAGCCTCAGAATTCATGAAGACATTTAATCAAGACAGTTACATGAGGCTATTGTTATGTTTTAAATCTAATGCTGACAGTTCCACAGAAAACAAAATGAAGGAGAGCATAGCGGGACTGGCTGGGAGGCTACCACAGCATCCAGGGGAAACCCACGGTGGCTGGAAAGGTCCCTGAGAAATCGAATTTGAGATACTCTTTGGTGAGTTTAGCGAGGATTACACAGGTGTGCCCCATCCAGTGGGAACAGTGCTATGGTTCCCATCAGCAGGAACGGCAGGTAGATTGAATCAAGAGAGCAAACGGGGGTGTGGTTAAAAGTGAGGCCCCTGTTTCTGTAGGAAATGTGATAAGGATGGTATTGATCGAATCACGACTGGAAAACTATGGAGAAATAGTTCGGGGTTGGGGGAGATGTGAACTAACACGGGGTAAATTCATCTTAGGGTACCTATTAGACATCCTAGTGAGAATGTCAAAGAGGTAGGTGGGTATTTGAGTCTGAGGGTTTAACAGAACTCAGGGTTTAAGAAAAACACACGAGTGTTTCAAGTCTGTAGATTTTTGTTTCCCACTTGAAGCTGGATTAGCTCGGTGAGGAGGGTGCAGGAAGGACAGCCTATGGTGGTCCAGGAGCACCAGCTGTTCAGGTAGGAGACAAAGGGACTGAAGAAGTGGCCAGCGGGATGCCAAGAGGGCAGAAAGCGGTGTCTGGAGAAGGTAGTTTTATGGAAAACATTGGAGCACTATCCTGTGTGAGGTAGTATGGAGGGAAGTCGCTGGCCTGGGTAAGAGAGTAAATGGGAGGAGCCCTCAGGTTCACAGTTTTGCCTTGGGAAACAGCGAGAAATAGGATAACTGTGAAGCAGAAGCAGAGGGTGTGAGGTCAAAGGAGAAGTTTTGAAATCAAGATGGCAGAGGGCATCAGAGGGCACATGCAGGGACTGCCCTTGCTAGGAACAAGGACGGCTCTTCAACCATAAAAGGAGAGGAGAGGCAAAGAGGCCGATAAGGATGTTGACTTAGCGACAGAGGAGAGCCTCTTCTGTCTGCTCTTAGCTGATTGATGAATGAGGAAGGCTTCTGCCAAGAATGCGGGGAACATAAAGGAGGTCAAGAGGAAGTGAAATGTTTCTAAACAGATTTTCAAAGAACGGTAAAGTGGGTGAACAACGGACACCTAAATGCATCGCTGGGCATTAAATGTTGTTCAGGTTCCTGGCAATTGAAGTAAAACCAGTTATGCTGGTGAGTTCATGACTTCCTACCCCCCAGAAAATCCAGCCGTTCCACTGCGGGTATGGAAAGCAAAGAGTACTGGGAAAAGACAGAGCTTCAAAAGCTCAGATTACAGGATGACGGGGAAGTAATGCTGAGGGTGTCAGTAGGAGGCCATTCTGGAAGGGAATATGGGGTCTAAATCAGAAGGGGACAGGAGGGAGCAGGGAGACGATGGCTCTACGCAAGGGAAACCTGCTCGAGGCATCCTGCCGAGATAGTACTTGGCACTGAAATAGGGATGCATGCTAAATGGAGTCCAGGCACAAAGAAGAAGGATAAGAGGGAAGAGGAAATCTGAAGGAGGGTAGCAGAGGTTCCATCCCTGAGGAGGAAGCGACAGTGTGAGCGAGGAGTTTCAAGGCGCAGGACTGCAGGGACCCTGGCGCCCCGCTGTGGCCAGGTCATCCTGCGCAAGACACTCCACAGGGTGGCACGTCCTCGGGCCAGCTCGTGTGCAAACAACGGCGATTGACAGGTCAACGTGATCAGCGGCTGAAGATCCGTGAGGCGGTTGCAACAAGACAGTACAAGCTAAGTGATACACGGCAGGTACAGGGAGGAGTCCTTCGTGTGCGTTTCCGTAACCCTCAGAGGAGCCTTCCACTTATTTTTAAAATTTTTAGTAGTACACGTTGACTGTGCACCGTGATCCCATTCCCCTGGGGAGCTGGTGTGCACACAGAGCGCCCCATGCTCCTGGGCCCCTCTGCCCTGCCCGGCCCTCCCCCGTCGCTCGCCCCTTTTCTACACCCCCTGTCACCGAGCTTGGTTCTCCCAGTAGAAGCCTCTGTCAGCTCTCCTGGCTCCCCACCGGCCTCTCGGTTCTTCCCGGCCTGCACTTCGATCAGCGCATGGCACAGCTGAAACAAGGTCTCCTCTCCCGCGGCCACTGGGCTAGTCTGCGTGTCTGTCCGCCAAAGTGGGTGTTTTCAGGCTGAAAATAAAATTTTTAGGGTAGTTAAAATACCGTTTATCAGCAACTTATAGACTTAAATGCAGCCTAATAATATTTTTGAAGTTTTATGGCAGTTTCCTCAGATGGTCAGCATTTAAAAATCATGTTCATGCTCTATAATTTTGTTCACCAAATTCTGTAATAGCAAAACTCAAGAGCACCCCAGGTAGTCTAAAAGCTGCAGCTATAAACACCAAAAGTGAAGTACTAATTTACACGGCAGGCAGCAAGCTGGAGAAACTTACTCCCCAACTGGTGGAACGGGCCAAAATATAGCTTTATAGATATCTTTGAGGATAAATTTATAACCGGTTATTAACAAAACTAGGCTGTTTAGTGTTCAATCCTGACTTCTCTGAAGTTGAAATTATGAGGAAAAAGTCGATTTCTGCCCCCCACAAAAATTCTTAGACCCATTAAAGAAAAAGAGAAAGTTCTGAACTCAATAAACACACATAGGTCCAAAGATTGGTTCAAGCCTCTGTGTTCTGGTCATACTTTGTGTTACAAATACCTGCAGAGGGAAGCATCAGCACTTTACTTGACCTCGCCTTACGGATTGTCACCCTCATTTTTCAGATACTTTAAATCATACATGTATATGCTATATATATATATATATATATATATGATTTTATATATACATAGCAGAATTATGAGGAGAAAGTTAGTTCATATATTTAATTTTAATTAAATAAAATAATAATTGCTAACAGAATGTGATTTCATGAACTTGGCATAGATAAAGAACAACAGATTATAATTCGGAAGCGTTTATGTTTTTCTTCCTGAGAAAATTATGTTATTTAAACTTTTTCTTTCAGTGCAGTGCTTCAGTTGCCCAGGCTAGCCTGAAACTTTCAATCCTCCTGCCTCAGCCTCCCAAAGTGATTATCTAAGTTTTTAAAAAGAGAATAGCAGTTGGTGAACACAGAGATGCAGGCAAAGCTTGTTGTGTGACAGATTTAGGAGGACAGAATTCCATACCCTGCCTCAATAAAGGAGTCACCACGCCCAAAGGACGGCATAAAATGCAGCAAATTAAGTAGCAGCTTCATCCTGGAGCTGTCCAAGTGTCCGTAGGCACTTATCTGATTATCTTTGGCTTTCTGGCATCCGATCTACGCAGGTTTTTAATTTCCCCTGATAAGTTTGTATTTTATGCTAAAGATTTTGTGCATCTTTTAAAAGTTTGGTTCACTGGAATCACTGTTTCTATGCAGTGAAGTGTTATTTTTCAAAGCAGCTTTAGTTGTGTTGTACGTATATGGCAAACAGAAGAGTGAATGTTTAACACATAGCTTAAAAACTGTGTGATTTGTAGTGGTTGGGTCCAAATTTCTGTACATCCAGTTATTTCATGACTTTTGAAGCACTGCTGGTCATTCTTCATATTAATTTGAACACTAAGATATGCTAAGAAATAAACTTTGTAGAGCTTTGCTTTCTGGAAATGTACTCAGTGATTTACTCCTCCATTCATTTTGCAATAGATTGCTATTTCTCACGATACAAAATATGCTAATCATATCAGGAAAGAGCAATACACTGTCCTACACTAAACTGAAATTAGCTGGCATTTATCAAATGTAACATTTAAGGAGGACAAAGACAAGCATCAAGGAAGGACACGATATTTGCAACAGATTGAATCAAGGAAGGCTGCATCCTGAACTCTGTAACGAACTTATACAGACTGATAAGCAAAAGTACAGGTAATGCAAACTGTAAAAGTCGGCAGGATACTTGATTACTCAACTCATTTCTAAAAAGCATTCAGCTTGTGGCCAAACACACGGAAATGTGCTACAACCAAGCAGTCAGGGAAGCACAAACTAAAAGCACCGGAGAAAACCACAGTGCACATATCCAACTGGCCAAAATTGACTGCCAGTGCTGAGTCTTGTTAGTCCTACTTTGCTGGAAATTCACATTAAGTATTGTACTTTATCCTTTGGTATCTTCTCTAGAGTTATTATACTCTTTACTCAAAATGTAATGCAGTAAATTGCTTTAAAATAGTTAATAATAAACTGAATTGTTTTTGCATTTATAAGATATATATGACATGATAATATTATTAGTCACATATTTTTATTATATTATTGGAATATATTTTGAGGTTTTGTGTGTTTGTTAATAAATTCATTTATTAGCAAGTGTTTTCTTTTTATTTTAAGAAATAATCATTGTACCATCAGAGAGAACAAGGTTTCTTTGGTTGGTTTTGTTTTTTGTTTTTTGTTTTTTTTTTTTTTTTTTTTGCTTGTAAGCAAGTCCTTTTGCCAAAACTGTGTCTTTTTTCAATCTTTGAAATGATCTTTCCTTATCCCTTTGACCATTTCTTCTTCTCATACCTTTGCTCTCTATGACTTACTTAGCAGATGTTTGGGTATTTTCATTTATTCTGTCTCAATTTGCCTATTTGTTTCTACTTTACTATGTGTTATTTTGTCCTGCATTATTCTGTCAAAATCTTTTCCTCTTTGCATTCACCTTATCCTATTCATTCTATCTTTTGAGAGCTTCTAAATTTCAGATATAATTTTTCATTTTCAAGAATTTTATGGTTGCAAAGTCCTTTCCAATTTACCTGAAATTATTCACTAAACTTGCTGTAAAATACTCTCCTCACTGTATTAACTCTGATTCACTCTTCCTTTATTGATTTTGATGGCCCCATTTCATGCCCTTGGTTCCAGCTCAACCTTGGTGATTAGCGAGTCCCTCCTCCTCTTTAGACTTAAGGTACCCACAGGACTGTGTAGATGTGGTTGTGTTATGGGCTGTCTGCAACAATTTGGGGAAAGTAACATGACTTAGTGCACCTAAGAGGGTTAGTACACGTCCGTTAGCACAGGGAAAGGATGTTCTTTCCACTTTCGGGGGTGAATAGCTCTCTGTGGCCTTGACCGACCTCTCGAGATTTACTACAGATACTCACTGACTGAGTCACAGTGCGGACCACGCTGGCATTTGAGTCTCCATAGCCAGAGGGAAAGGGTGGAACCTACACGTCTCACTTCTCCAAATGCAGTTCCTCAGCTATCCACCATCAGGATTGGTCCAGCACCTACTTCTGCACAGTGTCTTCACCCGAAGAAGGCCATTCCCCTAAAAGCACCCCTTCTCTGAAGCACTTTCCTCCCGCAGGAGCCTTCTGGGATCCTGCTCTGCTTTGCTGTACCTCAGGCTAATTTCTGCTTCACAAGGATTCCTTAGAATCCCTGACATAACTGTAAAATCGACTTTATTTGTTAGCACATTGACATGTTGGTATTTATAGGCCTTTGCTTTCAGCTGAAGGAATTTGAAGGGGGAGTAGAGATGAATACACTCCATACACCTCTTCATTCCCAATCTCACTGGATGTCTGGGCTGCTCTCTGATGGACCCACGGGCTCTATTTTCTCACTGAAAGATGTGTGCATGGACCCTGCAAATACCCCTGCTTCTCCTTACATTCCTCTGGGCCTTAGCCTCGTGTTCTGCCCTGTGACCATTGTGAATGAAGAGTACTTTTATAATCATGTATCAGCCTTCAGCCACAAATTCTTCTGAAATCTAAATGAATCTCAAATTGGAAAAAAAAAGTTGCTGCGATTTTGTTGTAGCTTTTCTCTAACTTGGTCAGTAAGCCCTGCACGAGCAGCCATCAGGCAAGACAGCTGTTCTTTGGAAGGGCTCTGGTGAGGTAGGATGAGCTTCAGGGTGTCAGTCAGCTCACACAAGGTGGAGAGGGGAGCCAAAGTGGACGAGACTTTTACCTAAAGCCCAGAGAAGCCAGGGAGCTGACGAGAGGTGCACAGGAAATCCGAGAGTGGTGGGGAGCTCAGCGGGGGTGGGGAACAGAGAGGAAGAGGGCCTGGGGGGCTCTGCCTTTGTTAAGGTCGGGACGATCTCTCAGGCCCCACAACAGGGCTGGGAGCTGGTTGCATGAGGAAAACATCACGAGAGGGGAAAAAGCCCCACCACCAGGGGAAGTGATACCTAGGCCAAAGGTGACAGAGCACTACGGGGTTCAACAACTCTGGCAGGCCTGGGAGATGGGTGAAAAGGCAGCGCCATACAGCACAAATTTATGACAACACCTTTCAAGTCAGTGAGGGAAATAAAATGTGAAATGTCTTGCCTCAGTCACTGTGACCTTTCTTCCAAGGAAGATCACCATAGCTGAGCTGTATGACAGCATTTGGATGGGTCTCTGAGTACTCTCCCTGGAATCCTGAGATGCTGCCCTTCATTTAGAGAGGTTACACACAGGGTACGCAATCACATAGTGTATGTATGTCCCAACGTATGTGAGGAAAAGCATGTTTTTCCACTGTGCATAGAAAGTTTAAAGAGGAAGTTATAGCTCCAGAAAATCTACATTTATTTGAAATGTTAAGCCAAATAGTAAACGTGTTACGTTACTCTTCTTACCACTGAAGAGCAGTATTCTGGTGAGTCAGGTAAGAACATGTCTCCACTCCGAGTTCAAGCTGAGCTGCTGGGTTTGCATTATGTTAAGAGTAACTCATTTCCTTTCTTTCTTTCTTTTTCTTTTTATTTATATGTTTTTGGCAGTACTGAGGATTGAACCCAGGGCCTTCACACTAAACTATATCTCTAGCTCTTATTTATTCATTTATTTGTGTGTTTGTTGGCTTTAATTTTTTAGACAGGGTCTCCCTAACTAGCTAAGTTGCTCAAGCTGGGCTCAAACTTGTGATCTTCCTGCATCATCTTTCCAAAATGCTGGAATTACAGGCCTGCACCACCACCCCTGCCACAACATGACATTGCAAATTAGAAATATTTTCATGAGCAATAGAAGTTTAATTTATAACAAAAACCACTGTATTGTGACTATTTACTACGATTGCTGTGTGCCTGAGCACTTCCTGTCTAGCCTATCTAACCCATTGCAATTGTCGATCTTCTTTCAGTCACTGTTATGGTTGGAATCCAAGATTTCCCCTAAGTTCGCTGTGTGAGAGGCTTGGTTACCATCTGACGGGACTGGAGGAGCTGAGCGGGTCACGAGGGCGCTGACTTTATCAGGGACTGACCCCATAGCTCTATCGGCTCTCTGAGAGGCAGGGCCTAATGGACAGAGAGATCCCTAGCAGTGGCACTGGGGGCCGTCCTGTCCCTGGCCCCTTCCTCTCCAGTGCTTCCCCTTTCTTTCTGCTTCTGGTTGCCTGGAAATGAGCAGCTCTGCTCCACCCAGCCCTTCCACCATGGTCTCTGTCTCACCGCAGGCCAGGGCAACAGAACCAACCACACATGGCCTGAAACCTAGGAAACTGAGTCAAAGTTCATCTTTCCTCCACAAGATGAATACTTCAGAGACCTTGTCACAGCAGACAGACGATGTAATGGTGGATACATTGTGTCAGTTTGAGAAGTTTAGAAGTTTAAGTGAGCGACTCTGCAGGGAGCCAGGACCCTTACTTTGTAAACATCCTGAGCTTGTGGAAGAGGAGAGCGCAGAGATTGTGTGAGTGCTACACTGACGGTGGGGGAGGGGGTAGCCCGCTTGCAATATAAGGGAGGAAAGGAGGCTTATTCTCTCCACTCTGTGCCCTTGCCGCTTTTCTGTCTTCTGCCACCTTGAACTGTTGTCTCTGTGCCCTGCCGTCCTGCCTTGGAGCCAGCTGATTACAGACTGAAACCTCCGTAAACTGTGAGCTAAATAAATTTTTCTTTCCTTCATTTTGGGAGTTGGGTATTTTGTCTCAGCAAGAGAGAAAAGTTGGGGGCTGGGGATTTAGCTCAGCGGCAAAAGCGCCTGCCTGGCAAGCGCAAGGTCGTGAGTTCGGTTCCCGGTACCGGAGAAGAGAGAAAAGTTACTAAGAAAGAATTTGGTACCGGGAGTGGAGTCATTGTTGTCACTATACCTGACCATGTGGTTCAAGAGCCTTTGGAAATGGCTTGTGGGAAGAGTTTGGAAAAGTTCAGAGATGTCACCTGAAAGAATAGAGCTGGAACGCCTTAGGCTGTTCTCTATGGGAGATTCTGGTCAGAGCTCAGAAGACCAGAAGAAGGCTGATGGAAATCCTGCAGGTAAAGACCAGGCTAGGGAAGTTTCTACTGGGAAGAAGGGCTGTATTGGGTGATGGACTGCAGGTGATGTGTGTTATGACTTGGTAGAAAGTTTGTCTGCATTTTTCTTGTGTCCAGAGACTGCCTGAGACTAAGATTAAGGGCAATAGACTGATTAATCTGGTGGAAAAAATTTCAAGGCAATTGAACGTTGAGACTGTGGCATGCCTGTTGTTGGGGGCTTTAGCCAGATTTATGCTGACAGGCAAGAGCAAAGAGTCCAGCAGATGATTTAAAATGTGAGTTTGGCCAGATAAGAAGCTCCAGTAAAGCTGTGGACTGTAAAGATAGAGCTGAGGAGCTCTTGATTGCTGAGAAGAAACAGGAAAATATAAAAGATGGCCTGAGGGCATCACAGGAAGCAGCAAGTCTCCTCCCTTTGCAGTCCCAAAATTGCAAAAGTGAAAGACTTTCCTTTGAGAGACAGCAGCAGAGCAGCAGAGCACCAGGTTCCAGAATGGTGGCAGCGTAGAAAATTTGTCCCTCAGAATTGGATTCAGAGTGGCCAGCACTCCAGGCACTGGACCCAAAGAGAAGCAAGGGAGCAGCAGTGCCACTGGGGGCCTGACGCTCAGATCTGCAGGGGCACCCGGGGGTCCCCCAGCCAGCTGACACCCAGGGAAAACTGGAGGCTCTTAGACAAGGCAGCCTAAGACTGCAACCCTGCCAGGCTCCCTGGGCCGTTCCTTCCAGCAACACAGCTGGACAGTTGCTCTCTTCTCTCATTCTGTTTGTTGCCTATCAGTATTTTGGTTCACCGTATTAGGATTGGTCTTCTTAAATATGTCTGTGAGGGGTAACCTCATGAGCTAGTTCTGTCCTCTGGCTTCCACAGCATCCTACCTCACATTGTCGGGTAGACCCACATCAGTGGTTGCTCCATGGACAGATCTCACTTTGTCTGACTGTTGCTCAAATAACTGCCTATCCCCTGAGGCTCCACCTCTCAGCAAGCACATTGGGCTCCGGGCTCAGCAGGGGTCAGTGCACCGCTGACGTCAGTGCCCTGCTGATCCATGCGGCTCCTCACTCTCCTTAGCTCTTCCCTCATTGCCCATTTAGATCTCTTCCTCGCTGTGTGTTTGTTCTTCCCCCACATACCTTCTTCTGCCTCTCAGTTCTCCCCATTCTTTTCTTCTTTTCATATATATAAATATAGATATATGAAGGACTTTTTCATATATCTATATATCTATATCTATATATCTTTCATATGTATATATGAAAGAAAAGCTATCAAAACCTGTTGGAAACCTGGGCATGGTGGCACACATCTGTAATCTCAGCACTCGGGAGGCTGAGGCAGGAGGATCATGGAGAGTTTGAGACCAGCCTAGGATACAAAGTGAGCTCAAAGCTAGCCTAAATTGCATAGTGAGACCTTGTCTCAAAAAGACAAAAAGAAAAAAGAAACTGTTGATAGCATCAAATCACCTGTCATTTATAAGGACAAACTCATCAGAATAACAGGAAATTTATTAACAGAAAATTTAAAAGTCCAAAGAGCTTGGAGTGAAGTTTTTCAAGCCTGAAAGAAAATAATTCCCAGCCCAGATTTCCTTCAAAATCAAAGGAGAGGGGCTGGGGATTTAGCTCAGTGGCAAAGCGCCTGCCTGGCA
>NW_004955436.1:2354501-2398874 GCF_000276665.1 Chinchilla lanigera | reverse complement strand
AGAGAACAAGGTTTCTTTGGTTGGTTTTGTTTTTTTTTTTTTTTTTTTTTTTTTTTTTTTTTGCATTCTCAGCAAGTCCTTTTGCCAAAACTGTGTCTTTTTTCAATCTTTGAAATGATCTTTCCTTATCCCTTTGACCATTTCTTCTTCTCATACCTTTGCTCTCTATGACTTACTTAGCAGATGTTTGGGTATTTTCATTTATTCTGTCTCAATTTGCCTATTTGTTTCTACTTTACTATGTGTTATTTTGTCCTGCATTATTCTGTCAAAATCTTTTCCTCTTTGCATTCACCTTATCCTATTCATTCTATCTTTTGAGAGCTTCTAAATTTCAGATATAATTTTTCATTTTCAAGAATTTTATGGTTGCAAAGTCCTTTCCAATTTACCTGAAATTATTCACTAAACTTGCTGTAAAATACTCTCCTCACTGTATTAACTCTGATTCACTCTTCCTTTATTGATTTTGATGGCCCCATTTCATGCCCTTGGTTCCAGCTCAACCTTGGTGATTAGCGAGTCCCTCCTCCTCTTTAGACTTAAGGTACCCACAGGACTGTGTAGATGTGGTTGTGTTATGGGCTGTCTGCAACAATTTGGGGAAAGTAACATGACTTAGTGCACCTAAGAGGGTTAGTACACGTCCGTTAGCACAGGGAAAGGATGTTCTTTCCACTTTCGGGGGTGAATAGCTCTCTGTGGCCTTGACCGACCTCTCGAGATTTACTACAGATACTCACTGACTGAGTCACAGTGCGGACCACGCTGGCATTTGAGTCTCCATAGCCAGAGGGAAAGGGTGGAACCTACACGTCTCACTTCTCCAAATGCAGTTCCTCAGCTATCCACCATCAGGATTGGTCCAGCACCTACTTCTGCACAGTGTCTTCACCCGAAGAAGGCCATTCCCCTAAAAGCACCCCTTCTCTGAAGCACTTTCCTCCCGCAGGAGCCTTCTGGGATCCTGCTCTGCTTTGCTGTACCTCAGGCTAATTTCTGCTTCACAAGGATTCCTTAGAATCCCTGACATAACTGTAAAATCGACTTTATTTGTTAGCACATTGACATGTTGGTATTTATAGGCCTTTGCTTTCAGCTGAAGGAATTTGAAGGGGGAGTAGAGATGAATACACTCCATACACCTCTTCATTCCCAATCTCACTGGATGTCTGGGCTGCTCTCTGATGGACCCACGGGCTCTATTTTCTCACTGAAAGATGTGTGCATGGACCCTGCAAATACCCCTGCTTCTCCTTACATTCCTCTGGGCCTTAGCCTCGTGTTCTGCCCTGTGACCATTGTGAATGAAGAGTACTTTTATAATCATGTATCAGCCTTCAGCCACAAATTCTTCTGAAATCTAAATGAATCTCAAATTGGAAAAAAAAAGTTGCTGCGATTTTGTTGTAGCTTTTCTCTAACTTGGTCAGTAAGCCCTGCACGAGCAGCCATCAGGCAAGACAGCTGTTCTTTGGAAGGGCTCTGGTGAGGTAGGATGAGCTTCAGGGTGTCAGTCAGCTCACACAAGGTGGAGAGGGGAGCCAAAGTGGACGAGACTTTTACCTAAAGCCCAGAGAAGCCAGGGAGCTGACGAGAGGTGCACAGGAAATCCGAGAGTGGTGGGGAGCTCAGCGGGGGTGGGGAACAGAGAGGAAGAGGGCCTGGGGGGCTCTGCCTTTGTTAAGGTCGGGACGATCTCTCAGGCCCCACAACAGGGCTGGGAGCTGGTTGCATGAGGAAAACATCACGAGAGGGGAAAAAGCCCCACCACCAGGGGAAGTGATACCTAGGCCAAAGGTGACAGAGCACTACGGGGTTCAACAACTCTGGCAGGCCTGGGAGATGGGTGAAAAGGCAGCGCCATACAGCACAAATTTATGACAACACCTTTCAAGTCAGTGAGGGAAATAAAATGTGAAATGTCTTGCCTCAGTCACTGTGACCTTTCTTCCAAGGAAGATCACCATAGCTGAGCTGTATGACAGCATTTGGATGGGTCTCTGAGTACTCTCCCTGGAATCCTGAGATGCTGCCCTTCATTTAGAGAGGTTACACACAGGGTACGCAATCACATAGTGTATGTATGTCCCAACGTATGTGAGGAAAAGCATGTTTTTCCACTGTGCATAGAAAGTTTAAAGAGGAAGTTATAGCTCCAGAAAATCTACATTTATTTGAAATGTTAAGCCAAATAGTAAACGTGTTACGTTACTCTTCTTACCACTGAAGAGCAGTATTCTGGTGAGTCAGGTAAGAACATGTCTCCACTCCGAGTTCAAGCTGAGCTGCTGGGTTTGCATTATGTTAAGAGTAACTCATTTCCTTTCTTTCTTTCTTTTTCTTTTTATTTATATGTTTTTGGCAGTACTGAGGATTGAACCCAGGGCCTTCACACTAAACTATATCTCTAGCTCTTATTTATTCATTTATTTGTGTGTTTGTTGGCTTTAATTTTTTAGACAGGGTCTCCCTAACTAGCTAAGTTGCTCAAGCTGGGCTCAAACTTGTGATCTTCCTGCATCATCTTTCCAAAATGCTGGAATTACAGGCCTGCACCACCACCCCTGCCACAACATGACATTGCAAATTAGAAATATTTTCATGAGCAATAGAAGTTTAATTTATAACAAAAACCACTGTATTGTGACTATTTACTACGATTGCTGTGTGCCTGAGCACTTCCTGTCTAGCCTATCTAACCCATTGCAATTGTCGATCTTCTTTCAGTCACTGTTATGGTTGGAATCCAAGATTTCCCCTAAGTTCGCTGTGTGAGAGGCTTGGTTACCATCTGACGGGACTGGAGGAGCTGAGCGGGTCACGAGGGCGCTGACTTTATCAGGGACTGACCCCATAGCTCTATCGGCTCTCTGAGAGGCAGGGCCTAATGGACAGAGAGATCCCTAGCAGTGGCACTGGGGGCCGTCCTGTCCCTGGCCCCTTCCTCTCCAGTGCTTCCCCTTTCTTTCTGCTTCTGGTTGCCTGGAAATGAGCAGCTCTGCTCCACCCAGCCCTTCCACCATGGTCTCTGTCTCACCGCAGGCCAGGGCAACAGAACCAACCACACATGGCCTGAAACCTAGGAAACTGAGTCAAAGTTCATCTTTCCTCCACAAGATGAATACTTCAGAGACCTTGTCACAGCAGACAGACGATGTAATGGTGGATACATTGTGTCAGTTTGAGAAGTTTAGAAGTTTAAGTGAGCGACTCTGCAGGGAGCCAGGACCCTTACTTTGTAAACATCCTGAGCTTGTGGAAGAGGAGAGCGCAGAGATTGTGTGAGTGCTACACTGACGGTGGGGGAGGGGGTAGCCCGCTTGCAATATAAGGGAGGAAAGGAGGCTTATTCTCTCCACTCTGTGCCCTTGCCGCTTTTCTGTCTTCTGCCACCTTGAACTGTTGTCTCTGTGCCCTGCCGTCCTGCCTTGGAGCCAGCTGATTACAGACTGAAACCTCCGTAAACTGTGAGCTAAATAAATTTTTCTTTCCTTCATTTTGGGAGTTGGGTATTTTGTCTCAGCAAGAGAGAAAAGTTGGGGGCTGGGGATTTAGCTCAGCGGCAAAAGCGCCTGCCTGGCAAGCGCAAGGTCGTGAGTTCGGTTCCCGGTACCGGAGAAGAGAGAAAAGTTACTAAGAAAGAATTTGGTACCGGGAGTGGAGTCATTGTTGTCACTATACCTGACCATGTGGTTCAAGAGCCTTTGGAAATGGCTTGTGGGAAGAGTTTGGAAAAGTTCAGAGATGTCACCTGAAAGAATAGAGCTGGAACGCCTTAGGCTGTTCTCTATGGGAGATTCTGGTCAGAGCTCAGAAGACCAGAAGAAGGCTGATGGAAATCCTGCAGGTAAAGACCAGGCTAGGGAAGTTTCTACTGGGAAGAAGGGCTGTATTGGGTGATGGACTGCAGGTGATGTGTGTTATGACTTGGTAGAAAGTTTGTCTGCATTTTTCTTGTGTCCAGAGACTGCCTGAGACTAAGATTAAGGGCAATAGACTGATTAATCTGGTGGAAAAAATTTCAAGGCAATTGAACGTTGAGACTGTGGCATGCCTGTTGTTGGGGGCTTTAGCCAGATTTATGCTGACAGGCAAGAGCAAAGAGTCCAGCAGATGATTTAAAATGTGAGTTTGGCCAGATAAGAAGCTCCAGTAAAGCTGTGGACTGTAAAGATAGAGCTGAGGAGCTCTTGATTGCTGAGAAGAAACAGGAAAATATAAAAGATGGCCTGAGGGCATCACAGGAAGCAGCAAGTCTCCTCCCTTTGCAGTCCCAAAATTGCAAAAGTGAAAGACTTTCCTTTGAGAGACAGCAGCAGAGCAGCAGAGCACCAGGTTCCAGAATGGTGGCAGCGTAGAAAATTTGTCCCTCAGAATTGGATTCAGAGTGGCCAGCACTCCAGGCACTGGACCCAAAGAGAAGCAAGGGAGCAGCAGTGCCACTGGGGGCCTGACGCTCAGATCTGCAGGGGCACCCGGGGGTCCCCCAGCCAGCTGACACCCAGGGAAAACTGGAGGCTCTTAGACAAGGCAGCCTAAGACTGCAACCCTGCCAGGCTCCCTGGGCCGTTCCTTCCAGCAACACAGCTGGACAGTTGCTCTCTTCTCTCATTCTGTTTGTTGCCTATCAGTATTTTGGTTCACCGTATTAGGATTGGTCTTCTTAAATATGTCTGTGAGGGGTAACCTCATGAGCTAGTTCTGTCCTCTGGCTTCCACAGCATCCTACCTCACATTGTCGGGTAGACCCACATCAGTGGTTGCTCCATGGACAGATCTCACTTTGTCTGACTGTTGCTCAAATAACTGCCTATCCCCTGAGGCTCCACCTCTCAGCAAGCACATTGGGCTCCGGGCTCAGCAGGGGTCAGTGCACCGCTGACGTCAGTGCCCTGCTGATCCATGCGGCTCCTCACTCTCCTTAGCTCTTCCCTCATTGCCCATTTAGATCTCTTCCTCGCTGTGTGTTTGTTCTTCCCCCACATACCTTCTTCTGCCTCTCAGTTCTCCCCATTCTTTTCTTCTTTTCATATATATAAATATAGATATATGAAGGACTTTTTCATATATCTATATATCTATATCTATATATCTTTCATATGTATATATGAAAGAAAAGCTATCAAAACCTGTTGGAAACCTGGGCATGGTGGCACACATCTGTAATCTCAGCACTCGGGAGGCTGAGGCAGGAGGATCATGGAGAGTTTGAGACCAGCCTAGGATACAAAGTGAGCTCAAAGCTAGCCTAAATTGCATAGTGAGACCTTGTCTCAAAAAGACAAAAAGAAAAAAGAAACTGTTGATAGCATCAAATCACCTGTCATTTATAAGGACAAACTCATCAGAATAACAGGAAATTTATTAACAGAAAATTTAAAAGTCCAAAGAGCTTGGAGTGAAGTTTTTCAAGCCTGAAAGAAAATAATTCCCAGCCCAGATTTCCTTCAAAATCAAAGGAGAGGGGCTGGGGATTTAGCTCAGTGGCAAAGCGCCTGCCTGGCACGTGCAAGGTCGTGAGTTCGGTTCCTGGTACCGGAGAAAAACCAAAACCAAAAAAAAAAAAAAAAATCAAAGGAGAAATCAAAACCTCATATGAGAAGGATAAACTAAAGGAATTTATGATCACCAAGTCAGCATTGCAGAAAACACTTCAAGCAACCTAAACAGGGAGGATGACACCCACCACCACGGGCCAAGAGAAAGAATAAATCTCACAATTAAACAAAACAAAAGCTCCAGTAAACAATTAAACAAAAATCAGAAATGAACAGACACTGGAAAAAACAACAAAATGACAGGAATGGTACATAGCTTTCAATAATAACAAAGATAAATGGACTTAACTCTCCAGTTTAAAGACACAGACTGGCAGGCCGGGTCACCATGCAAGATTCAGGAACATGTTCCTTTCCAGAGACGCAACTCATCTGCAAAGGCACAGGGCTGAGAAAAGGTGGAAAATTATACTCCAACCTGCTGGAGCCTAAAAGTAAGCTGGAGAAGCTTTGCTCATTTCCAACCAAGTTGATTTTAAACTAAAACGTCATAAGACAAAGATCACTACATATTATAAAAGGTAGGAATTCAAGAAGACAGCAAAATAACGCAATGGATTACAAGGGATGATCAAAACATAGAGTGAATGTTTAAATTTTTTAAAGTTCATTACAATAAAAGACACATTGCCATTAACTCCCCCAAACAGCGCCTCTCGCTTTGTTATTGTCTTCTTCTCACTGGCCCATGTTTGCAGGACATACTGATTACGTTCATCATGGGGAGTGGGCGAATGGACATGGCACACCGTGACTCCTGTTTAATCCTCTTCCCCATCTGCCCTCCCCTCCCTGTATCTCCTGGGAGGTTAGATAGAGATAGATGATAGATAGATAGATAGATAGATAGATAGATAGATAGATAGATAGATGATAGATAGATAGATGATAGGTAGATAGATACATACATAGATGATAGGGATCCTGTTCCTTGTAGGAACTTGGGGCCCACACACAACGATCCCCCCATTTTATTTATCTCATTCCCTCCCGCTCCCTCTCCCTCCTACTCCCTCCCCACACTCTACTCTTGGTTCCTTTCCCATGAGCTAAAGGTCTACATTGCCATTTCCTATTGGCCATCATCCTCGCCACTTTCTGAAGTTGTTTAGGAGGTGTGATGAGATATATGGCAAATGCTGCTGCAGAGGGCCACCCTACAGACAGGCAGGTTGTGGAAACATTTCAGTGTACACTCATCTACCAAGTTTACCAGACATAGCACTATGTGACTTCTGGCTCTTCCCCAAAGTGAAAATGACCATTAAAGGTAAATGTCTCGAATTGATTTTGAATTGATTCAGGACATCAAGAAAGCCAAGCAGCACAACTAAAGATACTCATCTTCAGGTCCTAGAAAAACAAGAACAAACTATTCCCAAGACCCAGTAGAAGGAAAGAAATAATAAAGATCTGAGCAGAAGTCGATGAAATTGAGACTAAATAAAACTATAAAGAACTGATTAATCAAGGAATTCATTCTTTGAAAAGATAAACAAATATGATAAACTCTTAGTCAGACTTACCAGAGGAAAAAGAAAAGAACAATTAATAAAATTAGAAATTAAAAAGGTGAAATTATAGATACACAATAATGAAATCCAGAGGATTAAGTTTATGTTGAAAACTTACATCTAACAAGTGGGAGCATGTAGAAGAAATGGAGAAATTCTTGGACATATATGACCTAACAAAAGTGAACCAAGATACAAAAACCTATGCAGACCAATAATAAGCAATGATACTAATGCACTAATTAAAAACTCTGCAAACTAGGAAAATCCCGGGACCTGACTGATTAACACCAATGCTCCTCGGATTTTTCCACGTGATCAAAAGGGGAGGAATGTTTCCAAATTCATTCTATAAACCCAGCATTAACCTGATACCAAAACTAGACAAGGACTCAACCAAAAAGCAAAACTATACGTCAACATCCTTGATAAATATAGATATAAAAAAACTCAATAAAACACTTACAAAAACTAATTCCACCACACATTAAAAACGTCATTCACTATGACCAAACTGGTTTCATCCCATGAATGACAGGAGGCTCAACACACATGAATCAATGAATTTAATACACTACATAGATAGAATCAAGGACAAAAATCATATGATAATCTCAGTAGATGCAGAAAAAGTGTTCAATAAAATCTAACATCATTTCATGATAAAAACCTAAGGAAAATCGCTATGGAAAGATCTTACCTCAAACTAATAAAATCCACATGACAAACACATCGCCAATATCCTACTGACTCGTGAAGACTGAAAGCACAGGCGCAAAACCCCAGGGTGTCCACTCTCATCCTTTCTGCTCAGTATAGGGCCTGACACTTTATCCGTAGCAACCTAGTAAGTAAATAAAACAAGAATGGATATGAACAGGAAAGGAAGAAGTCAAATAATCCCTACTCGCAGGTGAAATAATTCCTAACACAGAAGATTCAAAACATTTCACCAGAAAACATTTATAAATGACACATAAATCCTGTTTTATAAAAACATTTATATATAAACATATAAAACATTTATAAAACATATAAAAAACATTTATATAGGACACACAAAATCCTGAAGGCTTATTCCTGCATCTATTGAGATTATCATATGATTTTTGTCCTTGATTCTATCTATGTAGTGCATAAAATTCATTGATTCGTGTGTGTTGAGCCTCGTGTCATTCATGGGATGAAACCAGTTTGGTCATAGTGAATGACGTTTTTAATGTGTGGTGGAATTAGTTTTTGTAAGTGTTTTATTGAGGATTTCTTATATCTATATTTATCAAAGACATTGATCTGTAGTTTTCCTTTTTGGTTGAGTCCTTGTGTGCCCTGTTTTAGGATACAAAATCAATACACAAAAGTAGATAGTGTTCCTGTACACCAATAAGGAGCTGACTGAGAAAGAAATCAATAAAATGATTCTATTGACAACTGCTTAAAAAAATTAAATATCCATGAGTTAACCTCATCAAAGAGGTGAAAGTCTTCTAAAATGAAAATTACAAAATATTGAAGAAAGAAATTGAAGATACTAGAAAGTGGAAAGACCTTCTTCTAGAGAAACTCAAATAAAAACTAGATCAGGAGTCCACCTCACCACAGTTAGAATGGCTATCATCAGGAATACAAAGAAAGGGGGAAAAAGCATCCCGGTGGGGATGAGGGGAAAGGGGCCCTCCTGTGCTGCTGGTGGAAATGTGGACTAGTGTAACTGCTATAAAAATGGGTATGGTGGTTCCTCAAAAGAGAAATAGCACTCATCTAAACATACAAATATCATTTGGTCTAGCTTCATCACTCCTAGTTATATTCCCCAAAGAATTAAAGACATTGTATTACAGGAAGCCTCACATGCCCGGGTTTATAATAGTGCAAGTCCCAAGAGCCAAGCTACGGAAAGAGCCAAGATTCCACAAACATATGAGCGGATAAATCAAACACGGGACAGATGCACCTCAGAGTAGTATTCAGCCACAAAAAAAAGCAGGATCTTGCCATTTGCAGGAAAATGGTTGGGACTGGAGGCCCTCGGGTCAGGTGGAATAAATCAGATTTAAAAGCTAAATGCCACGTGGTTTCTCCACGTGAGAAAACCAAATAATTAAAAAAGAATAAAATAAAGTGGGGGTAATAGGAAACAAGAACAACAAAAGATTGATTTGGAAGGGTAAACTACAATGCATAGGACTGCTTTACTTTAAGCTACAGAATGCTTTATAAACACCACCAGGTAAGTACCCTCCATGCCCCCGTCACCTTATCAGGAGTCCTGCTCTTTATGACAGGAGCAAGAGCCCTGCTCTTGCTTCTGTCCCACCCTGGGCTTGAGTGAATAGTGGGCTTGGCTTGGACATATCCCTGAGTGCTGAGACCCACTAGGGTGGACCAGCTGGTCTGTTCTTGCAGGACCTCTGCCTGCACTCTCCCTCTGCCGCCTACCCTCCCTCTCCCATTCTCTCCAGCTCTGCAGCCACTTCTGTCCCTGCACCAGTGTGAGTCTAAAGCTGTTTTGCCTCTGGCATTATAGTTATCTGCTGGAATTCAGAGTTGTTATAGATTCATAAAAGCAAAATGGGGTAACTATGTTCTCATTCACCATATAACTGTCAGGGCAGAGGTAATCTGACATAGTACACTAGGACAGGAGTCTGTCCTGTAGCATGACTCTCAGAATATTCAATAGGATATTATGATTTTTTGACTCCTTGTATTTATTCACTCCACTAGATTAAAACTTGCTTTTTCTCAAAGATTTGGGTCCTATGTGTCAGATCTTTAATGCTAAATGTTATGTAATTAGAGGCAGAATAAAATGTATTTTGTGAACTTAATCACATGTCAGTAAAATGTCAGCTTCCACAGCTAAAGGCAACCTGACTCACAATAGATAGACCTGAAATCATTGCAAACACACAGGATTTTAGTTCTCCTGCTGAAACAAAACAGGAGAGCTACCGGATATGGTGCAATTAGCAAACAACGCATCTGCCATTCAGAGCTCAGCGCCAAGCACAGCACAGCGACAGCACACGCTGCGACGCCTCTCACAGGAAATCAAGTAAGTGTAAGTCCACCTCCTCTGCCAGGGGAGAATGCAGTCTCAGAAACAAAACAAAGTGCACCGAAGGAGCTTGGAGCAGAGGAGACGCTGGCACAGTCCAGGGAAGGAGGCAGAGCAAAACTCCACGTGACTCACTAAGGTGGCACAAAGGACACACAATATGGGTGCTTTGAACCGAGCAGGGCAGGAAATTTACAGGAATGTTTCGGATTCAAAACACTTTAGGACAGTGCCAGACTGAAAAGGAGGCTTGAGTGTAGCTGTGATTCGACACAGCCCTTTCTGCTCCTTTGCTTATTGATGACCAATGAAAAGGAATGAAGAGAGACCAAGAGAAGTGGTGCTGGCAGAGCAGTGGACAGAGTGACACATGTGATGGCGAGGGAATTGTGCACCTAGACGCCCGGGGCGTGTATGTGTGATATCTCCCCAGTTCCTTATTCTCACTTGGGGCTTTCAATTACTTGACAGTGAAAAGCAGTGCAGGCTCCCACCATTTACTCCAGGAAATCTTATAAAGGTCGAGCACATAGAGCCCTGGCAGCCGTGGAGCTCATGGACTCTGCTCTGATTACAAGGCCTTAAATCCAACTCAGCTTCCCTTTGGCTCAGGAAAGAGCTATCAACACTGGAAAAATACTCACTCTGCAAAGGTATGGACATCAATAAATGCACATATACACACACACACACATATGCACCCACACACGTGCACACTCTCGCACCTACACTGGGGTGGTTGGATCAAGGCCAAGAGCCACCTTGGAGAAGCACAAGAGGAAGCCTTTGGAGGTACCAAGAATAGAACACAAGAGGGGAAAAGCGACAATGTAACTCATAAAAACTAACATACAATTGACCCCTAAAAAACGCATAGTTAGAGGGGCAGGATACACCTCCAATCAGAACTTTGCATGCTACATTTTTCCATTATTTAACATCTTTATTAATAAATATTTGCAATTTGTTGACTTTTTAAAAAGTTGTGAACCTTTATTACAAATTAAAATGAAGCTCCTTAAAAATAAACTTGACCAGATATAAAACAATTTAAAAGCCTTGAAAGATGTACTGATGAAAACCAGGCTTTAAAAAAAAGACTATGTTTATCACAACCCAGCAGAGACAGACTTTAGGTAAAAATAGAAAAGCCCCAGTTGTGCAGGGGTGAAGACGGCACTGGCAACCCGCAACAGCTGTAAAGCGAGCATGCAAGCTCCACGCCTTTGCTCACTTCTGTTGAGGGCTCCCACCTTAGTTTCCTCCCACTGACGCTGCATGGCGCTGGACAGTAGCAGCTCAGGGGTGCTACTGACTCGGCCTGACACTGCTCAGGTCCAGGGTGGCTCTTGGCGCCAGGGTCCTCTGTTTGGCGTTTTTGCACTGGAAGTGGAAGTTGCGGCGGTCAACGTGGAGGTGGTTGCTGACCTCAGGTCTCCTCTTCCTGGCTTTCCTGTCTTCCTCCTTGCACCCTCTCTAGCTGGTCCGGAAGGAGCCTGCAGGAGGGTGGTGTATTCCTGTTCTGATGCCCACTCTCACTGTCCTGTGTCTCTGCTTTGGTGCAGGAGGACCTGCCTCGAGGAGGAGTCGGTGGTAGCTACCACCTTCTGGACCTGCGCTTCTGGACCTGACACTTCTCCAGGACCCGCGACACCTCCTGTTTCCGCATGCTGTTCTGCTTCTAGGGTTCCGAGCTCCACAGGCTGCGCACCTCCCACACCGCCGTGGAGCTCCCTGGGGTCGTGTTTCTTTACGGAAACCCGGGGTACAGACCCTTCTTCCCTGCAGTCGCTCCTGGAGACTCGTCCATATTCACGGCTCCTGTGCAGCCAGTTTACTGTTTCCCAACGCTTCCTTCTGTGATCTTCCCATCCCTGCCAGCAGGCACTGCTCTCAACGCGGGGCACCGAGGTCCTTCTCCCTGTGCCACTGCCCGTGGTGCTGGGCTCATGTTGGCCGGCCAGGAGGTGGGGACAGAAACCAGCACCTCCGCTCATGGCTGTCCTCGGGTTACAGAGGCTACCTATGGCCCAGTCCCCAAAATGGAAAGGAAAGGGGCACAGTGACCCGGGACAGTGGGCTTCTTAGGGCTTTGCTGGTCTTCCAACTGCTCCTACTACCCAGTACCTTCACAGATAGCCTGCTGTGGAATGGAAGCTTCATCAAAACCAGGCAACCAACTAACATACATCTTCTACGTGTTCTACACTCTGAAAATACGGGGAACCTATAAGAGATCACATCACCTCTTGCTGTAATGTGTGATTTCCTGAGGAGACGGCTTGCTCAAGTGAAGGTGATGCGGGTCCCATGGTATTGGAGCAGACGCTTGGTCTCTGACTTACCAGCAGCAGCAGGAGGTGGGCGTGCAACTGTTACAGCAGTGTGCATTACTGCAGTGAGCCACGCGAAGCTGACTCCAGAGCACGCTTTGTGTTTGTTTACCTCTCCTCAACTTCAAGTGGTACCATGTAGTGTGTGTAAGTGTAACCTGTGGGAAGCTTTATCTTTTTAATAATACATCTGTGGTAGAAAATAGTAATGAAGGCTACTATCTACATATTTTTATGCATTCAGAACAACTTTTCTGAACTTTTTTGATATTTCTAGTCTATGCAGTTCATCTGCAGCTTTTTTCAAATTGTTACAAATCTTAAAAAGTTCTGCAACATTGACCTACATTGTCCAAGGGTAAAATTTACATCTCATATTCAACCGAGTGTTCTTTTTCCAAACTGTAATGCTGCAGAGATCTCTCCCCAGATGACCTGAGACACTGCGAAGAGCATCAAGTCACTCTAAGGCACTGTGTCTTCACTGGATGGTGGTTTCTGTTGGATGTGAAAATGTTTCACTCGGGAAAGGCTGCTAATAGTCTCCATACAGAACTCAGGCTGAGAAAATTATAGCAAAGGAAATTTTTTAAAAGCCCACCTGTAAATACATCAGTTGCTACTAAAAGGGAAAAGAATGAATAGCATTTCAGCTTCTCTCAATAATCCCTTTTATAAAAGATAATCAGAATCTTATTTCAATAATGACCATATATGCTTATTGGTTACCAGGATAGGCTTCATTAAAAGGAAAAGGTACTGTCCGCATTTTGCTTCTGCAAATGTACAAATGTTTTGGCTTGAGTATCCATGACTAATTTTCAAGTGATTTCCACTAACAATGCATTTTCTATACAGAATGAAACTGCCATAATAAATTAGCTTTTTCTTCAGAGGTTAAAAAAAAATTGATCCACTTCGGGTTCCCTTCATGACTAATGAAACTGGATCTATCCAAGATTTGAGGTGAAACATACACTCGCTAATCTCACAATAAGCATTGAATCAACATTAACCAAGTACTCTGATAAGGTACCTGGCCGCAGAAATAAATCTAAATGCCTTATGCTATCATCTACAATATGTAATTATGATGTATTAATATAGTTTTAATGCTGTGTAACGTGAAAACAAGTATTACTCATCAAAATAATAAGAGCAAAATAATGATTGCTATTATTGTATATAAAAAAAAACAGGGTAACACTACCCTTATTTTTAAATTAATTGTATTGGTTCACATACATAATGATCACATTCATCATAGGGAATTTGTATCCGCATATGATGTCTTTCTTTGTTTCTCTCCAATTCCCTCCCCCCTCTTCAACCCCTCCCCCTTATTTAATAAAAGCTTTATTTCCATGTTTTCCTTCTACTCTCTTTTTTCTTTTCCCTTCCTTCCTCTTTCTCCTACCTTGTTCCCCTTTCCATTTGAACCTTTTCTTCCTACTTCCCAAAATTCATTATATATTTTGGTACTTATTTACCCTTTAAATTTCTCACACCAGAGAAACAATGTGATAGCTACACATGTGTGTCTAATTTATTTTGCTAGAGTATGGTCTCACCATACATCCATTTACCTAGAAATGTCCCAAGTTTATCCTTCTTTATAGCAGAGCAGTATCCATTGTATTTTTAAAAATCCACATTATCTCTATCCATTCATTGATTGATGGACATGTGGGTTGTTTCCAAAATTTAGCTATCACAAATTGTGCTGCTATAAATAAGGGTGTCCATATATCACTGTGGTATGATGCTTTCAATTCTTTCAGGAAGATACCAATAAACAGAATAGCTGAGTCAAATGGAATCTCTAGTTTTAGCTTCTTGAAGAACTAAACCAGTATCAGTCAATGAAACTGAAGATGTAATTAAAAATCTACCAACAAATAAAAGCCCAGGTCCTGATGGATTTACTGCTGAATTCTATAAATACTGTATTAATGAAATGTCACCTTGGTTTTATGATTTATTTTTACCTTCCACACAATTCATGAAAAATTCACCAAACTTTCACAGTAAAGCATAAAACATAAAGGTAGCAACCACTCACAAATTATGTAGAATATTTAATATTTGTCCAATGCATTATGCATTAAACCTTGGCCTTAAAAACTGCTTGGAATTTTTACTTTACTCTTGTACCTGTAGTTATGCAAATTATTAGAATATATAATATGTGTATAAATCATCAAAAAAGCATTGTATTTCAGTAATTTGAACAAATTAAAAATATTGTCTAAACAATAAATCTGATAAGTCAGTATGGCAAGATACTCATAAGGCCTGCAGAAATGTTAAGAGAAAAATTATTTAATTGAAATTTCATGAAATAATATTAAAGAACAGAAATATAGAATGTTAAGTTGAATAAGCAAATCAGGCAGAGAGAAACAAGTACTGCATGTTCTTACTCCTATGTGGAATCTGAAAATAAGTTAATCATAACTGCTGGGAATTCTGGCTACCTGAGGCCAGATGGAGTGGAGGGAAGGAAAGCTGATCAATGGACACTAAGTTACATTTAACAGAAGCAAGGAATTCTGGTATGCTATTGCACAGTAGAATGACAATAAAAAATGCAGTGCTGTACTACACATTTCAAAGAGCTAGTAGAAATTTCAGAGTTTTCACTATGAAGAAATGATTGATGTTTGAGGAGATAGATGGTTAACTCGATTTAAATATCACACAGTGGATACATGTATCAAAACATCACGTTACTCCACTAATATGTACAATTTGTATGTTTTTCTGTATCAAGTAAAAATAAATTTAATATGAAATATTGAATTTCATTGTCCTTCATATTCCTTCAGTCAGACTTGGACGTGCATTGGTAAAAAGTGCACGTTTCCTCTGGGTGATGGCACGGGGCAGGCTTGAAGACACCTGCAGCACTGAGCTGCTGCAATAGCTTAGCATCCGCAGGTATCTTGAATTTCAAGAAGCATTTGCAAGTGTAATTATCATGTATGCCGAAGAAATTAAAACTTAAGGCAGGATTTCACTTAAATTTGAAAATGGTTCTGATTGAAATCTCTTTTACAGTAAATTACTAAATTTAGTAAACACATTAAGTCAATCAAAACTTCAATTCAGCACTCAAGAGGCTGAGGCAGGAGAATCATTGCAAGTTCAAGACCAACCTGGGCTACAAAGTGAGCTCAAGGCCAGCCTGAACTGCACAGCGAGACCCTGTCTCAAAAAGACAAAACAAAGAAAAAAGCCTTCAAGGGTTTTACTCCAATATTTGACAAAGAACAGAAGGTGACACTCTAGCTAATGCTGCTGAAATTTTGTAAATAACCATGAAAAATTTATAACAAATTTTAAATGAATTTTCAAATATTTAGTAACTTGATGGACAAGTAATAAATCAGACCTGCAGGTGCAAGCACTGCATTGTCTCACTAGTGTAAAACCTGAAAGAGTTAATAAAAACTCGGAGGTATGATAGACATTGTGAAATGATAGGAAGACACTCAAGGGTAAAGGGCAACTGGGATGTGGGAAAAGAGAAGGGAAAGGAGGAGAAATTTTGCATGTATGTATATACAGGATAGTTAACATAGTTCATCTACTGTCTTCTATTTCTTTGCTGAAAGAAACTGTTAGTGAGTCCTTGATTGATCAATATTGCATGTCTCTATTTGTTTCCATGAGAAACCACTTTGAAGATATCAATATGTAATACAAAAGGCATTGTTAATTTCCTACCACTTTGTTTATAACTCTGTATTGTCTGTAGTGTTCTTTTGCTATTTTGTAAAAGGTTGTCTGTCTGTTAATGTTTTACTCCTTTTATTTTTAAAATAAAAAAAGCAAAAAAAAGTAATGGAAACAGATTATCTGCAAACTATATCAAAAAATAAATTATGGAAGGTGCTATGTTATTAGTAATGTTAAGTTCAGAATACAATGGGGCAAGACATTAAAAGAGAATTGGAAATGTTATTCTAATAATTTGGATTAATATCTCAGTGATACTCAACTACAATCATTGCTAGTCAGATAGAGTGTAATGACCAGCTTTCGGCCCTGGGACATGCTACCCAACATGCACAAGAAGGAAGAGGCTTACTTGGCTCATGGTTTCAGAGATTCTGAATTCAGGTTGGCAGACCCCAAGGCAGGGAAGTCATACGAGCAGTGGGGGGAAACCTATGGCACATATGTGTAAGACAAAAGATGTTAATGAATGAGTTGTTTTTTCTAAATGAAAACCTCAGTATTCAGGTTTAATTACAGTGGTGATGCGTTGCAATAAATAACTGGGCTTGGGGTTGCAGTCTGGACACTCATCTCTAGAAGGTTCGCCATCACTGTCCAGCGAAAGGTTATAATAAACAAAGCTGCTTAGATTACAGCAGCTACAAAGCAGGGCAGAGGAACAGTGACAGAGAGGAAGAGGCAGACCACACTCACCACACAGGTCACACATTCACGACCCACCCAGACAAATTGAGAAACGTGCTTCACTGATTTATTCCCGGGACATTTCTTAATCCAGTCACGTTGGCAGTCATGATTAATGGTCAAAATCCACCCCTTCTCAACTTGACAACTAAATACATTTCCTTAAACCATACTTAATCTCCAAAAATGATGAAAGCAACTTTGGCTTCATTCCCAAAGCATCATAATTTCAACTAACATCATATAACTATCCTGTCCACAACTAGAATTGCACTAATTCTTTCCCCAAAGTCTCAGTAGTCCCATTATTTTTCAAAATCCCAAGTCCACATCTCTCTGAGACACAAGGAAAATGTTTAGCTGTTAGCCTCTTTAAGAATAAAAAGCAAGTTATATTTTACCAAGTTACAATGGTACAGTGTAAACATTCACATTCTGAAAGAGGAATAAAGGGGAACTGAGGGTCAAAAGTGAGGCAAACTTTAAATTGTATTCCTCCCCATCTGGCATCTTGGGCACACAGTGGTGAGATATGAGCTCCAGAGGGCTTTGGTGGCAGTTCACATGACCTCTGTCTTAGGCTGCCTCCACTCACAGCCTGCAACTTTCCTTAGTGGGCATGCCTTGTTCCCTGGAATCTCTAAATACCTGAGGTTTCTAATTCATCTTTGGCTTTATTCTCAAAGCTTCACGCACTGGTTTCTCAGGAGCACAATGCTTACAATTTCAGGCTTTTGTTTGTAATCTGGATGGAACCCTTGCTGACCCACAACTCTCACATTCTTCATGCCAATAAAACCATTACAAGGTGGACAACATCATGGTCTGCTGTGAGTGGGAGCAATAACCAGCCCCTCGTGGACCATGGCTACAGGGAGCATGGATGGCTGAGTACCTGGATGGCTGAATATAATGAAGTAAGTCCCAGGGAACAAATTCCTGAAGCAACACTTCTAGAGCAGAAACACCAGGAAATCTCTTCTTTAGTGAAAGGCTTACAATTTTGCACCCTTAAATCTGTGATGGGTGGGATTTTAAGAATTCTTGAGATGTCCTCCAGGCATTTTTTTCCTGTCCTTGTGAAAATATTTGTTTTCATTGTAGTGGCACTAATGTCTTCAGCAATAATACATTCTTTGGCCCAAACTTTGCACTAGGTTTCTCTGGAACAAAATTTAAGTTCTTCAAATTTTTCTGTCCTATTTTTACCTTCAGTTCTCACTATAAATCTGACCAGAAAAAGCCAGTAGTCTCCAGGCCACAATCTGGACATTGGGCTGCCTTGAAATTTCTCTGCACAACCAACTAGTCCACCACCCTTAATCTCAGCCTCCTGAAAAGTCCCATGACATGAGTAAAATACACGCAAATTTTCTATTAGTGTATAACATATATGACCTCTAGTCCAACTGCCACTTGGACTCTTTTTTGCAACTAAAACATGCTAAGACTGACCTTCACTGTCCATATTATTCTCAGAGTTTCAGTCTTCTGGTTTCCAACCAGGAACACTCATCAGACCCTGCCTATAGTATTCTGAGACTTCTCTAACTCACACCTACAAACTTTTCCATATTCATCCTCCACACCAATTTCAGAAGTTTCTAAACCACATGATCAGGTATTGTCATGGCCACATCCCGCTCCTTAAGTACTAATTTTCTGTTAGTGAGTTGTTTATCACTGCATCACAATACCCAACACCCACAATTTGGAGAGAAGATCTAGTTTGGCTCACAGTTCCAGAGGCTTTCACTCCATGATCTGGCTCCAAGGCAGGAACATCAAGGTGGAAAGGTCGGTAGAGCAAAGCTGCTTAGTTTGGGAAACAGAGCAGGAGAACAGCACCAGACAGGATAAGCCAGGGACCACACATAGTAAGTACCCAGTGTCATGCCTCGATGATCCACCCAGAAACACCCAGAAGTACACTTTACCAATCTCCTGGGAACTTATTAATACAGTCAAGTTGACATATCACAATCACTAGTTGCATAAGGAAAAAAATAGATTACTTGATCAAGAAAAACAAAGTTTAACCAAATGGAAGTATTACAGAGCCCTAAACCAAAATTTGAGGGAAATTTTCCTTGTTTTGAGAGATGCTATCCATCTTGGCATCACAAAAGTAGCATCGTGTAATAATGGTTGAGAAAAAAAAATCACTCAATGTATGTTTTGTGGCCATGTACTTTACTTTGATCACTCACACAGCACAACAGTGTAGGTATTATTATTCCCACATCACAAATGAGTAAGCTAAGTGGAGCTATAGTCATAAAAGCATGACTCTACTACAAGCCCATTGTGTTATGAGCTCAGTGACACTGGGGAAGTTGCAACCATTCTGTGCTACAGTAACTTCACCTACAGTGTAGAGATGATATTTTCCCTGCTGACCCTTCAGGGTTGTTTTGGGATGGCAATTAGATGACACATAAAGCTTCCATGAACTGGAAAGTGCCTTACAAATAATGCATATGTAATTAGAGTTTTAAGAATCATATTGACAGAGTCACCATCAGCAACAACAACATGGTTCATAGTTTACACCCTGACTTCCCACTGCCTGTGCAATCTTGATGTCTGTTCCATTCTGGTAAGACAGAAAAAATGGTAATTCCTAAATCATGGAATCACTGTGAGTTTTAAATGAGGTAAAATACAACTAGTCCTTATTACCTTCCTTTATGCAAATATCCAGATTCTAGACATCATTGAAAAGTTTCACACATGACTTAATAATTTGTATATTTAATTGTTTATATCAACAAACACTTACTGGAAGTCCAACACTTTGAAAAATACTGTGCTACACATTTCAAGGAATGTAAAGGTGAATAAGATAAACTCTCTGCACTATAAGAACCCACAGCCTGCTGAGAGAAATAAACACATAAATAATCATAATAAAAAACAGAATGATACACAGAAGTCCCAGAGAGAAATTCCTACTATATTTCAGATATGAAAGCAATATTTTCTTGCCTTCATTTAAATCTTCCCAGTCCCTTAGTCTATGGTAGCTGAAGGACAAGGTGCATTAAAATGTTTTCATAATTGATGAGCACAATAAGAAGTCACATTTACCTTCTGGGTCTCAGGCTGCAATATGAGATTAAGGTGTAGCTCTGCTCCTGAGAGCTCTAGTCATTGGGCCACCCTCTGGAAATTAACAGAACTTGGCTGTGGAGTTGGAAAGATTTCCCCAGACTGCAGATATGTGCTGATCTTTTCATGTTTCCTTACTTCTATTGCTGCCCACATCAAAGGCAGGTACCTCTGCTTGGGAGTCAGTCTTTAAGCACGGAGCAAGTCAAAGATAAAAGACGTGTAAAGAGATTGAAACTGAAATGCCATTTCTCCAGGTCGCTACTGGATAATCAGTCTGTTGGATTTAGGTGCCCAGACACCATGCTGAGAAGACTGGTCTTTTTTCCTTTCCTGTGCAAGGTCAGCAAGTATTTACCTCCTAGAAATTCAGATTGTATACTCAGCTCTTCATCAAAAATTCAGTTAAATCATCAATAGTACACTTCAATGCTACCCCATTCGGACTGTAAAATAACCTTTTCTTGGGTCTCTTTGGAACATTTTGTAGATAGCTACCACCTGAAATAAATTTAAACCTGCTCCACAGACATTTGCAGTAACCTCTTCATTGAGCTCAGTCTTACAGTTCTATTGCCATTCTAGAAAAAAAAGAAAAAAGATTATAGTGCTTATTGGTTGTCAAAGTACTTCTGTTATGTTGTCATTCAGTCAGCAAGTGGCTAGGTGGAAAGAGAACAAATGATAGGAAGGAAGTATTTATTCATGTCTAGAATATAGTAGAAATTTCTCTCTGACCCTCCCATCTATACCATTCTCTCTTTATCATTATTTATGTGTTTGTTTCCCTTTGGAGGCTATAAGATTTCAGAGTGCATAAAATCCACCCCATTTATCTTTGTATCTCCTAATGTGCAAGTATATTACGATGCGGAAGTATATCATGATGTGTAAGTATATTACAGTGCTCAAGTATATTACAACCCAGATCAGCAACTTTTGGTGGTTCCCTATTATTAGCTTACTGAGAAAACTTGAACTCCGCAATATGTCTCCCACCTACTTAAATTTCTATCTTCTTTTTTAGCAGTCTATATACAGGCTATGCTCAAAACTGAAGAAAGACTTTCTAGTTCCATCTCCACTTTACATTGCTAAATTACAAGTAAAGATAGATAGATAGATAGATAGATAGATAGATAGATAGATGATAGATAGATAGATAGATAGATAGGGAGATATGTAGGTGTTAACTGTTAAGTTTTAGATTAAAACATCCCCCAAAGTCTCATGTGTTTGGAAGGTGACTGGATGGTGGGCTGCTTTACTCACTGGTGGACCGATCTAAGTTCGTAGCTGCATGTGCTGTTGACAGGCAGGGCCTGAGCACAAATCGCCACTCACTGTGACCTGGCTGAGTAAACTCTTGCTCCCCGCCCCCTCACTTCCTGGTTGCCATGAGCTGAGCAGCCTTCCTCCTCCCTGCCTCTCCACAGTGCTGTCTCTTCCTCAGAGCCAGCCAACCATGTATTCCACTCCCTGAAAACCATGAAGCAGAATAAACCTTTCCTCCTTAACTTGCAGGTGTCAGGTATTTTGGCCCAGCAGCAGGAAAGTGAACAATGCAACACCATAGTGTAATATACAACATAAATGGTCCATGACTTAGAATTTTTTCCCCAGAGTGTAGATGGAGACCTTCTGACCCTTTCATGTTTTCTAATTACTACTGCTACCCACAGAAAAAGCAGCTGCTATGTTTAGGAATTAGACTTTAAGCAGGGAATCAGTCAGTATGAAAGACATGGAAAGATGGAAACAGACCAACTCTAAATCCATTGTGTGTATATGTGTATATATATATATATATATATATATATATATATACACACACACACATGCACGCATTGTACATCCAATTCTAGAATAAGTAAATGATTTCCTAGTACCCTTGACAACCACTGTGCAACTCACTATAACCTACATCTAGGTTTTTCATTATTATCTTCCTAAAATAGTGAGTCCCTTCTCAGATCGCTGCCTCTTAATGCTCATCTTAAATGATGTCTTCTACGTGAAGGTTTTCCTGATTTATTGCTTTAGTAAGAGAGTCCATGACATTTTGCTTTTATCTCTCTTTTTAATACCTACCAGTCTGCCTTACAATGTGGACATCTGTATATCTGCTATCCATATTAACAGATACAATCTTTTAAAAAGCAGAACTAGATTAATCTTTTTAAACAATTCTTGGATGTACTGAGCTTAATATTTTAGACATAAATAGGTAGCTTTTTTAAAACGAAGTAGGCATTGCACTATCCTATTCTGTTTAGTTCCTGGAGTTGTCCTGTAATTCCCAGGCTGAAGTTAGTATCTTCACACAGAAGTCTCTTCCTTGTTAACAGATACCTGCCAGGACTCCAACTCACCTTGAGTGCACCCATCTCTAGAGCAAACGTATGCTCACCATTACCTGCCAGTGAGCCCAGCTGGTTTCCCTGGGCCCAGGAGCCTGGACGATTCTAACTAGGAGCACAGTAGCATACAGGTTTGCACTCTGCTGATGGACTAGGAGGGCTGTCTTTGACCCCTCTGTTATTTGAACAGGGGGTACTCATGGTCTCATGAACATGGCCCCAATAAGATTTCTGGGACACCTTGCCCAGCAGTGCTATTGGACTGTGGAGAGGGCAGCTTGCTTAGGGCGGTTGATTATTCAGTGCACAGGAGAGGAGGATCCTAGGCTAACAGGACCAGCAAGCTCTTCTCCAGCTCCTAATGTTGTAGACCAATGCTGCTGCTGCCCTGAGTTCCAATTACGCAGCTTCCGCCTTCCTTCCCACCTCACCCTGCTCCCTTAGACCAGCACAGCATTTCACTGTTTCGAAGATGGGAAGCCTTTCTGGTCTTTTTTTCCATTCCTTATTCTAAATCATCCTTTCCCTCCATCTTGCCCAGTGTCTGTTTCATGTGGCATGAATGATTTTCCTGCAGCCAATAGGACCATGGTGTATCGGCAGCTTGTAAACCAACAGGAAATCTCACTGGCACTTTGAGGTGTTCTGCCATGCTTGCATCATGGAGTAGCTCTGTCCAAACTCAGTTTAAGGAAATATATTTTTCAAAAATTGACAACATATTTTCTCAACCTCTTCAAATGAAAGCAAACACAGTCCCTCTTTATATTATGGTAACAATGCTCCCATCACCCCCTGCCCCCTCTTTCCTACGAACATCACAAGCTGTCCCATCAGGGAGCCTTTGTGGTCAGGAGGGCCAGGCCTTTGAAGCCTCTTTCCAGACATGGATATTTATGCACTTCGAGATTTTTAGCATCAGGCAGCCTAAGGATGTTTCCAATTATGTGAAAGAAACACATTATACACTGTGTGTTTCTGAACAGAGGCATGGATTTGTAATATCTGAAAAAGAGGACAATATGACAGAAGACAAGACTAATATAGTAAGCCAGAGGTCCAAAACTAGTTCAAAATTGGCTGTGACTGAGGGATCCTGAAATAGGAAAATACAGTTGCCAAATTCACCAAATTAGAGTTTTCTAGGAATTCATGGGAAAATGTCTAGTACTTCTCTAAACTGCAACGTCTCTCTACACGCCTACCCCTCATCTATCCTATACAATTTCAATCCCTCCGTATAACTGAACAATTCCATTTGTAATATCAACTTGCATCAGATGTTTCTTAAAAGCTATAGTGCATGGTTGATCATTTGCAAGCTAAACTTTGTGACACATGCAACTGTTGTCAGATAAACCATCTTCTCTGTCCCCCCAAAATACAGCCAGGGAATGGACTGAGACCTCCTTTCCAAAAGAAAGGAGAGCCCTAAACTTGGAATGTCAAAGACTGGGACTTGATGGTCAAAGCCCAAGGATGTGATGGAGGATTTAGGTGTCTCAATAAAAAAGTAACCGTTGCTTCTGCATCTGTCTGTCCAGCTGAATGTAACAGTCAGATGATTAAGTTTGGTGTTTAGTGCTACTCTGATAAAGTGAGAATTATAGTATCTGATACACAAATCAAGATCAAAAGTACATAGACAATGAACACAAAAAATAGTTCAGGAGTAGTAAGGAGCTACACAAATGAAAAAGATCTACCCCAGCCAGTGACAAGTTCTTGCCTGTCATTTTTCTTTGACTTTAAATTTCAGCTAGAAAATAACTCTAATCAGTGGAAGGGGTGACCTTCCCCTATTTCTGTTCTGGGGCGCTCCTTCAGAGGGTTCATTTCTGAAAGGAATACATGTTAAAATAAATTACAAATAAGCAACTCTCTCCTCTTTAATTCTATTTGCTTTATTTATTTTATATCCTGAGCTGCAAAATGTTTCAGTTGTAACTCAAACCATACAGTGGAAGCCATGTACCTGCTCTCATCCTGACTCAACAGACAGCCTGTTCTCACTGGCATTTTCCTTTCTAAACACCACACACCACACATGTACAACTAAGGCCAGTAAGTAGCAAAGTCTGATCATATCTCTTTGCATACTTGTCTAACTGCCTGGAGAAGGATAAATTAAAAATGCCACATACATTAAAAGCCCAGTTGAATTCCTGAGCCTACCGCTTTTTAATTTATGTGATCTTGGGCAGGATTCACAACTCGAGATTTTTGCTTTTCTAGTCATAGGATGGTGACAATAGTATATTTCTTCTTCACAGTCAGGAATATAAGGGGCTATTTTTGAGAGCACTTTATTACCAGTCCAGCAATAGAAAATCTTATGCCTTTAATAGTAATAATTACGAGTACTCCTTCTTAGGAAAGCAAAGTCCTACTGCAGCGGCAGTTCCAGGCCCCAGACCTCCCCGCGTGGGTGGCCCCCTTCAGGCTCCTCTCCTCACCTGGACCGGAGGCCGAAACCACAGGCCCAGAAGCAAGTGCTAAAATCAGCAACCAGCAAATAGTCTGAAGTTCAATGCGCAAATCCAATAGGACAAAATGAAGACAGCAGCGTCAGAACTCAAGATCAATTACTTTTGAAATAGGGAGAAGATGAGATTTTATCAAAGGTGATAGCAGTTAACATGAACAAAAGAAATAAAGCTGGAAAATTTCTTAACCTAAAATCCCGGGACCTCATGCCACTGTTGATGGACTCTGCTGCTGCCATGGCAACTGAGAATACGGTGTGTTGGAAGCTCCGAGCACAGCATTGACGATGCCCAGCCAGTGACACCCCAACCTGGGCGCACCATGGCGACCTGAGGACCGACAGCAGAAAGGGCTGGTCCTGAGACAAAGCAGGGGATACAATTTGATGCTGAGTTATTTTCAGTACAAGTCACAAATATTTAAATTGGAAATTACAAATAAAACAGTATATAAGTAGATTAGATCTAGGTGGTATTGTGATACCATGTAGATGACATATCCGAATCAAATTCCCCTTTCCTATTATCTCTCCAAGTTATTGTTAAACATATCAAGTTTCCCAAGTGCCAGTAAGAATAAATAGACAGAGTGCCACTTATAAGAAGAAAATGAATGGTGCTTATTTTACTATGGCATAAATCACACAAAAATTAAATAAAAATCCTATAACTTCCATTTCCAAGCTTACAAGTAGGATATTTACTTATTTTAATATCAAGGTTATTTTTATTGGGCTGGGAGTGTGGCTCAGTTTTTGCCTAGCATAAGTGAGACCCTCGTTTGATCCCCAGTACCATAATGGGAAAAAATTATTCTTACTAATAAGTATCACAATGTAATTACTATTAAAGTGCTATGAACTATATATTCATTTCATATATAATGAATGTATTCATTTCATATACAATGAATGCATATGTTTCTTAAATATGGTATTGTTAATACAATTTGAATAAATAAAGGATTTCTATTATCCCTTTTGGTATAAAATTTCTATGATTTTAAAATTTGAGGTTTCTGTACTGTCAGAACTGCAGTATTACGGCAATGTCCCCTGGACAGCAGGACAGGAAAGGAAGGGAGTAACAAGTATTAAAATGTTTACTCTATACTCATGATAATAAAATTTCTCTTAGTTGTTAACTACATATTTGGAAATACAGTATTTTTGCTGTTTTGTCCTGTTCTGTTTCAGGTGCTGTAACAAACGTATCATAAACTAGGCTCTTAAACCTTTGTTTCTGACAGATTTGGAGGCTGGGAAGTCTCAGGCCAAAGTGTTGACAAATTTGCAGTCTGCAAAAGACCCATTCCCTGGTTCATAGATGGTGTCTTCCTTCCATGTCCAGGCTACAGCTCATATACAGATGGCCCCTAGCCTCATGCACACATAGGTGGGGCTTCTGTGAGTTGGCTGGATCATGAGCGTCTGGTACTGGTGGGTTTATATCCAGTGTGAGGCTGGGAGGAGAAGCCTGGTGGGAGGAGGTGGATTGCTGTGGGTATGGCCTGGAAGGTGTGCATGGGTCTCCATCCCCCCTTGGCTTGCTGCTTCCTGCTGCCATCCCATGAGCTGTCTCCCCTTTGCCGTGCTGCACAGTCATGGAGCCAGCTGACCATGGACTGAACCCTCTACAAAAAGTGAGCCAAAATAAACCTTTTCTCCTTTAACTTATGAGTGTCTGGTATTTTGCTCAGCAACAGAGGAAAATGTAAGACTGTCCTCCCAAGGTGGAAGAGGTGACGGAGCCCCCTCCCGTCTCTTGCATGAGGACATTAACCCCATTCTTGAGGGCTCCTTTTCTGCCTTGACCATCTTCTAGGAGCTCCACTTCTAAGGCCTCTCCTTGGGGAAGGATTTCAGCACATGCAGTTAAACAAGGATGCAAACATTTAGTCCATAACAATGAAAATATTTATTTTCATACAAATATGAAAGAATCCCAGAAAAATGGAAGCAGAGCCCTCATCAAGACATGCCTGCAAGCCATCACATTCATCACAGACCCCTTCAGCTATGACAGCAAAAAATGTTACCTCTTCAGCCCATGTGAGCTGGATTTTTGTTGCTGTACCTGAATTGTACAATGAAGAGAAAAACTCAAGGAAATCCTAAATTCATGAAGACTCAGTTGAAGTCCCAGACACTTTTCTGTCCAAACTGTTGTAGAATTTACATGGCAATTTGCACTTTAAAATACAGTCATCTGCATAATTCTTATTCCCACAATGATTATGTGCTCCTTGAGCAGAGGTTCCACATCCTATTCTCACGATTTTTGCTAGAACTTTGTCTTGGGTATATTAAGTGCTCAAGAAACATTTCACCAGCTCCTAAGTGATCCCTTCTGGTGGTAACCATCTCAGAGAGGATGAAGGAGTTAGTACTTCCTGTTTATGTGTGGCCCTGATGCACTAAATCTCCTCTAATGAGCAGTGTTTGTCACCAAACTGACCATCCTAAAAGTCACAGTGTTGAGCGGTTCCTCCTCACACTGTTTCCCCGGACAGGGCTTCCAGAAAATCCAGGCAGCCCACAACCCTCTGGCAGGTGCTGCAGCTCTGCACGGCCCAAGGACCCGGAAGAAACAAGAACATCAAGCAGATGCAGCACCAGGGAGGCCCCAGCTGCCAGGACAGAGCCTGCAGGAGCCGCAGGTGACCCATGCCGATGGGTGCAGACCCTGCAGAGCCTCAGGTTCAAGCGTCAAGAAAGACAGCAGGAAGCCTTTGGTGAGGAGTCGGGAGATGAAAAGCAGTCAGACTCAACAAAATCAAATGAACTCAAATAATACTTCTGGATTTTTGAGAAGTCGTTGACATTTTCTAACAGAATCTATAGGCTATTTTTCTCCCTCCGGCCTTGCCTCGCCGCTTGGAGAGACAGGACCCTTCATGATCCATTGTTGAGGGCAGGGGGCAGACACAGGTGAAGGCCGGCCGTGGCCGCGGTGCGCCCGCTCACCCGCACACGGCTATTCATTCTGGTGGCTTTTTTTCTCTTTGCTGTCAAAAAGGATTTAAATGTCTGAAGGGCACACCGCAAACATTCTTTTTATAATGCCTGAATTTCTGGTGTGTAAACAAAATATAACATCTATCTTCCCATGCTCCCTTGGGAGATAGGAGCTATCCTCCGAGGCCGTTGGTAGCCTGGTAAATGAGAGTATAGAACTGAAGAAATATAAGGACGGTCCACTACGTGTCCTCTCACGCTTCGCCCAACGTGGATGCAGGGTTGTTTGGAAGAGGTCCTCCGGGGTTGGGGGATTTCACTCTGTATGACACAGTTCTCCTTGGACGAAAGGAGAAAGACTCACAGCTTGCTGACCTTAACTCCCCTCCTTCAGCCCTTTCCACTTCCAGCACTCAGAATACTTGGAAACCAATTAAAACAAAAGGGTAGTTTTCATAATCTTTACAATGGATCAGTCTTTAAATATTCTCTGTTCCTTTGTATCCCGCCTCAGAACAGACTCTTCCTGCGTGTACTTGTTTGGTAACATCTTCCAGTACCAGTTAAGGGAGCTCTCGATTAACAGGTATATCCATCAGATTCCATGGAGCAGAGACAATGGGTGATCTGGTCCATGTCTGCCCCAAGAACACTCTACAAACATCCCCACATCTCGAATATATAAAATCCCAACAGCATCTTTACAAATGAAATCTTTACAAATGTACTAGAAGACTTTGAAGCCTGTTAAGTAAGGTCTGACCACAGTCAAGCCTGCAAATGTTCTTCTAGGTAGTGTGGAAGAAAATTAGCCATCCCTGACTGTCCAGATCGGTGTGGAACTTAGCAGATACTCCTTTCAGATGCTAGTCATTCAATTCACCTTTACAGATGCAGGAGGCGGGCAAGCAGCTCACTTACAAACACAGTGGCTTATGCTGCCAAAGGTGCAAAAGGCAAATGTTTCATTCAGCACAAAGTGGGAGGTTTTAAATTATTTTTGGATTGGTATAGATGCTAGAGAGATACACAGTTATCAAAAAGGCACTACAGAAATGAAAGTAAAATGAGATTAGTACTTAAATGGATGCAACTAGAGACCACACTCATAAGTGAAATAAGTCGGACCTGCAAGTGTAAACATCATGTTGTCTTCCTAGTGTAAGAAACTGAAAGCGTAAACAAAATCTGAAAAGTACAATGGATATTTTGAGAGAGAAAGAAACTGCTCAAAAGGAAAGAACTCGGATGGGAGGAAGGAGAAAAGAAGGAAGAAAAAATATATATATAGACAAGATAGCTAAGATACTTGCAGTACTAATTTCTATTAGCTCATTGAAATGAACAGTTAGTGCTTATATTGTTTGATCAATCTTATATGCCTATATCTGGTAATCTGAGCAACTACTTTGAAAATGACAATATGCAATATAACAACCATTGTTAATTTCCTATCACCTTGTTTTGAAATTCTGTATCATTTTTATTGCTTTTTGGGGTTTGTTTATTCCATAGGAAGGAAGGAAGGAAGGGAGGGAGGAAGGAAGGAAGGAAAGAAAGAAAGAAAGAAAGAAAGAAAGAAAGAAAGAAAGAAAGAAAGAAAGAAGGAAAGAAAGAAAGAAAGAGAGAAAGAAAGGACAAAAGAAAGAATGAAAGGGAGGAAGGGCTGAGGATTTGGAGATATTCACTAAAAGTTGATGTTACATTTAACCAAATCCATTATTTAGCAAACCCAAAATGTCAGATCCAATAATGGTACTAAAAAAAAGGAAAGAAGCAGAATGTCCAGCTTCCTTCCCCAATGATTCAGAATACTAAAGATTGGGTGGAAAATAATTTATTGCTAACATATTTGTTAACAGTCCTGCTTTCCTGCTTGTGCGGAGGCCATCTCAGACAGTGGGCATCTCAGCTCTCTTTCGTCTTTTTATGAAGTACATAGCATTTACTTTCGAAAAACTACAGGCCTTTTTAACTGCTAGTAAAACAATATTCTCCACAATAAATATAAAAATGAAAATTCTCTCTTCCCTTAAAGCTACAGAGAAAAGCCAAAACTGCCACTGCAAGTATTAATTCTAACCAAGTAGCCATATAACAACCTGAATTTTAAAGTCCTATGAAAATAACCCTTGATCTTTGAACAATCTGTAATTCTAATGAAATCTCTTTATCTAACCTGAAGGGGACTGATGGCAATCATTTCTACTTTCACATAAAGAAAATGAAATGATTAAAGAATTTCATTTTCTAATGTGGGACTTAAAAATGAGGAAGATGAATTTTCAGGGGATCCAGTAGATGATGCCGGCCACTGCTCCTACTGCTACAATTTCTGAAAGGGGAGAGAAATCAGATTTTAAAATCATATTCTTGAAGACACTGTAGAGCTGATGAAGTAGGAAAGACTAAGATATACTAAAATTTCAGAGACAAAAAAAAACATTCATTTGCCATTTATTTGTCCTGAAGGTATTTGCCAAGATTAGCATAAGCAACAAATTAGGATTTATATAACCAGGAAAAAACTTCTATGATAAATGGAAATCAACTAAGTTTTGGAAGCTATTATTTTTACAACTTCATTTTGGCAAAATTGCTGAAATTGTCAAAACTATGCAAAAAAGAAATAGAATATCCTAAGGCTATAAACTAGTCCAGAAGGCCTCACTGAGGAATTCTACCATAGGAAAAAAATAATAGAACTAAATTTATAACAACTCTTTCAGAGAGGGAAAAGGATGTTTTTAAATGTGCTTTATGAGGCTAGCATAACTCCAATACAAAACTTCAGAAAGGCATTATAAGAAAAGAATGACAGGGTATCCTCTCCCCTGAAAATGGAGGCAAGCATCTTCAACAAAACGTTAGCAAACAGAATTCAGTGACAAACATGTTTTTTAAAAAAGCAATGCCTATAATACCTTATCATTTGAGAATAGTTTGTATCAGTAATATTCCTCAGGCAAGGGACTAACATGTAAAATATATAAAGAATTCGTACAAATCAGACCCCCCCACCAATTTAAAAACCCAATCCAAAACTAGATGTCTGAAATAAATAGACACTTCTCAAATAAAGAAGTAGAAACAGCAAATAAATATATGAAAAAAATGTTCAACATCACTGGTCATTCAAGAGATGCAAGTGAAAACAACAATAAGATTCCATCTCACTCCAGAAAAAAAATGGCTATTATTAAGAAATTAACCAGTAACAAATGCTGGCGGGGCTTTGGGGAGAAGGGAACCCTTTTCTACTGTTGGTGGGAATATAGACTGGTGCAACTACTGTGGAAATCAGTCTGGAGATTTCTCAAAAAACTAGGATTAAAAGTTCCATTTGACCTAATTATTCCCCTTCTTGACATCTTCCCAAAAGAATTAAAAACATCAAACCATACCCATGTTTATAGAGGAACAACCTGTAATAGCTAAATCTTGAAAACAGCACAAATGCCCATTGACCAATGAATGGATAAAAAAGATGTAGTTTTTTTAAGCAATGAAGTAATACTCAGCCATAAAGAAAGATAAACTTGAGACATTTCTAGGTAAATGGATACACCCTGAGATCATACTCTTAAGTGAAATAAATAGAACACACATGTATAAATATTGCATTATTTCTCTGGTGTGAGAAACCAAAAGTGTAAATAAGGACCAGAATGTATAAGATGAAATGGGAAGAAAATGTTCAGCTGGGAAGGGGAATTAGGGATGGGAGAGGGGGAAAGGAAGGAAGGGAAAAGAAAAAATGAGAAAAGGAGAAAAAATGGAAACAAAGCTTTCGTCAGTAAGGAAGGGAAGAGGGGTTGGAGGGAGGCAAGGAGAATGGGGAGAAGGCACTGAGGAATACAGTGAGAGCACCACATTCAAACAGCAGTGTAATTTACTACAGCCACTGCATAAATGAAGATTTCATGTAACCTTTTAGAAAGATGCAATAAAAAGGAGTTGATAAAAATCAAGAGCTATTAAAACAAAATAGCTGAGCAAACTAAATACAAAAATTATTTCAATGTGATAGAAGATTTACAGAGGGTATTAAGTCACAGAATGCTTCATGCTAATCCCTCCTGCGTGGTCTCAATCCCGACCCACAGAACTCGTCGTAATAATAAATTGACTGATAGCACTATATCCTGGCATAATGTGTTATGCAGTCTTTAGTAAAAAAATTGGAGTACACATTAATTGAACATTTAAAAAATCCTTACTGGTGACACCGTCAACGCCTAAGTTAAGGAATAAGACAAACCATCGCTGATTCCGCTGGGTGTTGCACTGGAAGTCTAGTGAGACAACACAGGAAAAATACACGGCAGGGACACTAGCGGGAAACTATCAGCGATCTCCACACATGACTACAAAAAACTTGAAAGAAACAGAGGAGGAGAACGAACAGATGAGTTTAGAAGGGCCTCCTGCGGTGGCTAGTCAGGGTTTCCCCTCCAGAGGGATACAAGAGCGGCTGCGTGAGGGAGCTCTGCACAAGAGGCCCTGAGGCTGCGTGCAGGTGGACCGGAAGCCCCAGCCCCTCACCAAGACCCCAGAAGCCTCAGGCCGGAGAGACCTGGGGTGGGGGCCCTGCAGGCTGGAGGCCGTGAGTCCTGCGGGGCTGGGGTGCACCTCCACCTACAGGGGCTGCAGCCAGAAGCCAGGCTCCCGCTGGAGCTGCGAGAGTCAGTGGCCCGGCCTGGGAGCCTTCTGCACCACACACAGTCCAGTGCTGCCCCGCCCAGCCTCACCCTGGCACCAGCACGCAAAAGAGAGCTTTACCGGTTCTCTAGCATCCCTTGATCAAGACAGGCTGGCCATAAAATTAGCCATCAGCCCTCTGTGTACAAATCAGTGCGCAAGAAGCAGTGGCTACACCTTGGTACCATTATGGGAAATAAACTTTCTAAGCGAAATTTACAATTGTATTGGAAACATCTTATGCCAAGAAATAAATCCAGGAAGGATGTACAGAAATTACACACAAAATTCTACAAACAGTACTGAGCTAAATCTTTTATAAAAGCCAAGTAAATTGAGAGATATGACATGTTGACGGATAGGAAAACTAAATTAAAATGTCAGTTTTTCCTAAATTAAGTGGTAGATTCAATGTACTCCTAAACCCAATTAAAATTCTGGCAGGAACTGTTCTCCCAAGGAAATCGAGAATTTTTTTGGTATTTATTTACATGAAAATACAACAAAAGATTCTAGCTAAGATATTCTTGAGTAATAAGGACAATGTTGGAGAACATAAACTATGAAATTTCAAGAATTACTGTAAATCTCTGTAAAGCAAATAATGACAACGTGGAATTAACACTTAGACAGATAGGCCAGTATGATTTATGGAGAGGATGCTGCAGATATTTAGCAGAAATAACTATCTTATCCTCGCAGAAATGCTGGACACATTGTACGCCCTTGGTGGAAAAATGATCATTGAATGGTAACTCATCTCAAGTACAAACACAGCTTACTAGATTACTAGTAAGCTTATATGTGAGAAAAAATAATAAAGCTTCTGGAATTAATATAGAACACTTCCACTGCCTTGGATTTAGGCAGATTTATTACCCAGGACACAAAAGACTTGAAGCATTAAAAAATAGAGAGAAAGACATTGTTAAAATTAAGAAATTCTACTTATCAAAAGACTTCTGGTAAGAGGGCAAACAGCCAAGCTGCAAAGAAGGAGATGCTCAGAAAAGGTGCAAGTTTCAAAGAGTTTATAACCAGTGTATATGAAAAATTCTTGTAAAACAAAAGTTTCCAAAAGCACGTATAATAAGGATATCCATGAAAATATTAATAAGTGCTCAGTGACACTATTCATCAGCCAAATAAAAATTAAAACTTAAAGATTGTAAAAACAAACATCTACCAGGAAAGCTACAAATTTCTGAAATTTGACAATACTAAGCTTTGACAACAGCTAACACAACTGTGATCCTCAAATATTGTTACTAATTGTCTCACCTGGTGAAGTTTGCATAAGCACCCCTTTGAGAAGTTTTGGTAGAACCTGCTAAAGAAGTCAGTCACATTCCTGTGTAGTGTAGCAAACCCACCTTTACATGTATACCTACTAAAAATAACGTAAACACCCTTCAAGAGACCAGGACAAAGAGTCTGCACTAGCTTTATTCCAAAGAGCCCCAAACTTAAAACAACCCAAATACCCACCAGCAACAGAGTGAACAAGCAAGCCAGTATTCCTATGTAACGGAAAATTACTCAGCAATCCAATAATGAATTATTGATAGACTTAATCATAAGCGGTAGAGGCAATATCCAAAAGCACACACACTGTTCCAGAGGGGAAGAGGTGAACTGATTAAAAAGGATCCAAATAAACACTTTTTGAGAACTGCAAACATCTTATTTCCAGAGGTATTTTATTTCACAGATGAACACGTGGATGTATGAACACATATGTACAATTAAAGACAGATACAGGTATACACAGAGACGCAGTACATTGAAAACTAAGGTACTTTACCACAGGCATTTTAAATTGCCATTTAAAAGAATTAGAGAAGTTTAGGGCAGTCGTATACATGGTAGTTTAATTGTACAATGATGATTATGGAAAAAGACACTAATACTAAAAATCTCCCTAGCGTCTGCACAAAGCAGCACCGCCCGGTGCCCTCCGGAGCCCGTGTGGCTGCAGCCTGGCACCAGCGCCTCCCACAGCTCACCGCTCCCACTCAGTCCTGCTCGGCCCCCAGTCTCCTCTGCCAGGGGGTGACAACTCCTTCTTCTGTTTGATCAGAAAAAGTAAAATCTTAATGTATTTCTTTTCTTTGCATTCCAGGTCTAGTGAGTAATCAGCCCTATCACCCTTACCTTGACATTAACCAGAACCTGGGCCAACTCTGTGGCCTCATCACCTGGATTATTTCAGCAGCCACCACCCAACAGCCTACCTGTGCCCAATCTCTGTCCTTCCGGTCACTCAGAATCCCTGACTTGCTTCCATCCCGGCTTCAAAGCCTTTTCTCTCTCAGAGCAAAGCGAAACCCTGTCCTGTCCCCAGGCTCCACGTGCCCGGCCACTGCCTGCCCACTCTCTGTCACTCTCCCTCAGGACACGTCTTGGGCATGGCCTCAGGACTTTTCTAGAATGAGTCCCTGACAAACTTCTTGTCCAGGAATCTGTGGGTCTTCTGGCTTTCGACTGCCCAGTCGCCTCATTAGAGAGGCTATCTTGTTCATACAACATAGAAGATCAAAATTTCTCTCTCCCTAATGGTTTTATTCCTCTTCACCTTGAGTTCCTTTTCTCTGTTGCACTTAGCGCTCTCGGACTAGCTGCATATTTATGGGTGTTTATTTCCTGTCTTCCTGCTGAAGGCCCCTTGAAGGCACAGGCTTTGACATTTTTATTTATTGTGAAATCCAGCAGCAATGTGGTGCTCAACATATATACTTGCTGACCAAACTGATTAAATGAACCCCAAGGCCCATCGTGAACATCCCCAAAAGAGTCTTTTTCTCCCTAGGAGAAACTTGAGAATGAATTGGCTCAAACTCTAGCATATTCCAGTAATTGCAACTGCAGACCTCCAGGCACATTGGCCAACTCAGTCTCAGAAGTCGTGAAACCTTACCAAGTTACCTTGCCTGCCTGAGCCTCATATTCATCAGCCACAAATGAAATCAGTATATTGCAGCATTTAAAAATAATCCACGTAACAGCCTTAGCTAGGATTCTGCATGTGGTAAATGCTAAGATAATGTTCTTTATTTTTTATTATTAGTAGTAAAATGGTGAGTGAAATGTAAAATGGTGAATATCAAATACAAATTTTTGAAAAGAAGATAAGTCATGTTAATGATATGTTAAGCACTGTGTATACAAAGAATAAAATGTGAATTCTACACTCAAGATGCTTAAAGTTGGGCTAGATAGAGCTCAGAAATAGAGAGCCTGCTTAGCATACTCAAGGCCCTGGGTTTGATACCCAAATCCTGGAGGGAAAAGATGTTTAATGTGAAGTTTTTCAAGTAAAGTTTAAAATATAAAAAGAAAAATATAATTTTCATTAGAATAACCAGGTTCTTAGTTCAATTTGACTATTTCTACATGTGGGTACACAAGATCTCATTGTCTATATTCATAGGGGTCACAAATAATCCATTTACCAAATAAAATTATAATGATGGAATATCAGAATCCTAAATGCAATCGCCAGACAAGATAGCAGCAACAAACTCCATTGTATTTACTCTTATTATAAACTCTCTTCATGAGTATGGCAGATTTATTTCTGAAAAACTCGAAGACTGAAAACATAGGCTTTTTTGTTTCTGCATCTGTGGTCCACAAAGTTAGAAAATGAAGTCCTACAGAAACTAAGGTGAGTTGGTTCCAGTTCCAGCTTCTGTTCACACAGAAACGTGAAGTCTTAGACACAAGCATGGCCTACAGCCTAAGCAGGATTGGAGCCTGGGCAGTCAGGAGGACAGTGCTGTCTATAAATACCCAGGGAAAGGAAATATAAAATTTATGAGGAGTTGTACTGGTCAGCTTTCCCACTGCTGGGAAAATTTACCTAAGACTCACAACTTAAAAGAGCAGAGGTTTAATTTCGCTTATGGTTGCAAAGGTTTCAGTCCATGGTTTGCTGGTTCCAAGAGAGGAACATTATGGCAGAAGAGCATGAGGTGGCAGAGCCACTCACTTCATGCCAGCTGGGAAGCAGAGCACATGAGACAAGCACCAGCAGGAGGCCAGCAAGAGACGTACCCTCCAAAGGCACACCCTGAGTGACCACTGCCTCCTACCAGAGCTCGCCTAACAGAACAGTTAGCTCCGAACATCAGGAGACTCCACTGCTGAGCATAAAGCCCACATGATCTAAGCAGCTTTCCAGGAGTCCCTTAATCCGGGCAAGTGGACAATGGAGTTTAACAGTCACAGGACTTAAATATACTTGGTGTTTCTACAATACAGCTCATAAGGGACAAGTGGGCTTCAAATCTTCTTCTATTAGCAGTATTAATTTTGAACATCTCAAAGAGTCCAGATCTGCAGTTCAAGTCGATCGGAGACACCTGAAGCTGACAGCAGCTTTGTGTCTAGATCAGAACCTCATTTGTGTAGCCATCTTTGTGTGAGATATGTTCTTCCATGCTTGGCTTAAACTGAAGAATTTTCTGCCCTGTACCTGTTTCTAAGCAATCACCCAAACTTCCTGATAGCCATATGCTTAGATGTCCAAGTGAAAATGGGCACAAAGATTAAAAATCCTGACAGACAGAAGACAGAGGTATCCAGAAACCCACCCGGGGGAGTCAGAGCAATTCTGGAGACCAGATACCCTTGGAAACATGCAGATACTATGTACCCTTGTTGTTAGACAAGAGGAAGGAATCACTTCAACAAGTGCACTCACACTGACTGTTCGTTGTTACCACAGATTTAAACCTTTCAGATAAAGAAAGAACACAAGTGAGCTCAGTGGCCAGTACTTGCAGTTCCAACTATTCAGAAGGCTGAAGCGGGAGCATTCTTGGTGCCCAGGAGTTTGAGGGCAACATGGCAAGTCACTATCTCAAAAAATACCAAGCCCAACAACAAACATAAAGATTGAAAGAACACTACCACCAGGTGTGCTAATGAGTGCTTACACTCCCAGCTACATGGGAGAATGAGACATGAAGATCCCTGAGTCTAGGAGTTTGAATTCAGAGCCAGCCTGGGTAACACAGTAGGCCCTTCTTTCTAATGAAGAGGATGCAGGAAGATGCAGAGAAGGTGCTGGAGAGAGAAGGGAGAGAGAACAAATTAACAATTGCATTGAGATCCCCCTCCCCCATCTAGCCAAAGTGTGAGTCGCACCTGCTGGTTGAACCAGCCACATTCAAACTGACTGAAATGCTTTTAATAGAGATGTTTTAAACTTATATAAAAGGTGCATGCGTGTATGCACTTGCTAAAATAGTCTCTGGAGTGTTTCTATTGTATGAGTCAATGAATTTGAAAACTGAGTGCAATCCAAGAATATTTAATAAAAATGGACTCTAAACCATGCTATGGTCATAGCCATCTACTGTGGCTCTGGTACTTAATTCAAGCATGATGACCTCCCTACCATAGGCAGCTCTACTGAGGAAAAGACCCGAGTAGTGTGGGACACTGGTAGCCTCTCTGAAGACAGTCAGTCCTGGGGAAGGAAGAATATTTTATACTTGCTCCTAGGTTTTCTTGAGAGGATTTGTTGCACAATCATTTTAGAACTGAGAAAAGGAGGCTGTCATCCCAGCCCTACACCCATGAAGAGAACATGATTGAAATCTGGGGATAAGCTCTACTTAAAAAGGGTGCTTAATGTTGAATGAAATAGACACATGAGCTTAAATATGACATCGTGTCTCTTATATGAGACAGCCAGGTTATAAATAAAGAGCAAAGTCAAATATAAATAATAAGAAGTGGGGAGATGGCACTTTCTCCGGTGGGAAGGGGACCAAGAGATGAAGGGCGGGTGGGAAGAGGAGGGATGAAAAAGGAATTATGGTGCGTTTTGTCCATGCAACAGCTCCACACACAGAGTGTAGTCATCATACACTGCAAACGTGGACTAATAAAATAAAAACAGGGGAGGAAAGCAAGAAAAAGATGGGTCAAGTCAAGCCGGAGACACACTCCGGATGGCACTTTTTTGATCTTGGAGGAAAACAGAGACAAAGCAGGTGCATATTAAAGAGGGCATAAACCCTCCTGCAGGTGGGGTCAGTACACTGCTTAGGCCCAGACTCTCAGGGTCAGCGAGCCCTCAGGGCTGTGGCTCGGAAACACACTCAGTTCATTTAAACCGAGGTCTTGATTTTTACATGAAGAGATGTTTCAGTGACACGCAGTGCTTGTGCATATCATGGGGCACAGTGTGATGTTTTGATATATGCAAATGTTGTGTAATCATCAAATACTTGCAAAACAAGTTTGGCCAAACAAAACATGGGTGGGCTTCTAGAGAAATATTTAAAGCAATAATTACTCAAAGGCAGGATGCCCTTTGTGTATCACCTATGTACAAAGAGAATCAATAATTGAGGAACATGGAAATTCTCAAATCAGATGAGCCAGGCAAAGATTTGCTTACTTTTGCTGTTGTTGAACAAGAAGAGCAAAAACACCCCGTAGGACATTTAGATGAAAGTTGAATGAAAAGGCCAAAGAAAAAGAGATCTTCTCCTAAAATCCCATTTCACCATTTAATTCTTGGTTGATGTTGACCAAGTCATATCATTGCCTTTAGTTTCCAAAAGATGCACCATGTCTGAGCCTGTTCACCACTTTTCCTATGTACAATGGGGGCCGTGACTGAACTAAAACAACAGAGGAAATATGACATTATGGTCATGATATGCAGGAACATAATGTGAAAGTGAGTTTTCGTCTGTAGATGTGCCCTTCAGGATTAAAGCCACAGATTTTCTTTTTAGTAGAGGCCCCTGTCTCTGCTGAAATATATCCATTGACTCATCTTTCTCTATTTCCAACTGCACAGATGTTACACAGTTGCATTGATTGCCTCCCTGTCAAATTGGAATGTGATCTGCTCCATTGGCAAACCTGTCTTCACAATCATTTTCCGAAGTAGGGTATGCGGCCTGATCTTACATTTATCCATAGAACTGCACTGCCTTGCTAACTTCTAATTCTTTAATATCCTCCATCTTGACCCCTTCCCGGGAGGCCCCCCAGGTTAATTCTTCACTGAAGGGGTCCCAGGTATATGCACTGAGGCACAGGAGGCAGTACACAGAAAGGCAGAAAGAAGTATCCTCAGTGGAGAGCGGGAAGCAGTCCCTCCCCTCCTTACTCTGGCATGTCCTCGGTAGTGTCCCAAGCAGCTGACAAACAAGCCCCAAAGGATGTGGGAGACACAGACCAGGTACAACTCCACACCCACAAGCCATTCTGAAAATTCTGTTATTGTTGCAGATTCAAGACATATTGATATAATGGAAAAAATACAGATTTTCCGGTGAATCCAACATCTTCAACTTCAAGCTCTGTGACCTTGGAAAAGTTGTACAATCCCCCTAGGGCTCAATTTTGGTTCCAGTGAAACAGTGGTACATATTTATCTTACAAGGTTACTGGAAGAATTGGAAATATATGTGGCAACATGCCTGTCCCATAACAGCATAAAATAGGCAGCTAGTACTTTTAATGCTCCCGTTCCAGTTAACTATTGTGGCATAATAACCTCCTTCAGCTCAAAATTTAGATCGCTCATTATTTCTCGTGAACTTTGTGGCTGGGAGTTTGGAAGAAGCGGAGGTGAATGATGCTGGCCTGGCATCTCCGTGAGGTTTTGATTTGACGATGACAGAGGCAAGTTTCAGATGCCAGCCGGCTGATGTGGCTCAGCTCTGGGTGTGAGGATTTGAGCAGTGAGGAGCCTGTGGTGAGGTCCTGGAAGTGCATCGCTCAGGTCTTGTGCAAGAAAAGATGCTGCAGTTGGCCCTCAGCTGCTATTCCTTGGAGTCTTGCTGCCCATGGGCTGTTTCCAGGCTGTGACTGAGCACACCAGGGATGCTAGAGCCAGCCCACACATGTGGATACAAGCTGCAAAACTCTCCAGTGGGAAAGCTCCACCAGGGCCTCCTCCTGAGCTCCGCTGAAACTCTCTCAGCACTGTGCCTGGTCTGAGACACTCTCTGTCTAATCTCTCCCTTCTCTCACAAATGCCAGATGAGCACGGTGGTCTGGTTATAGTATATGTGCTGCGGGAGCAAGCAGGGCATCATGGTATGAAGTCTCTGCCTGCCTAGCCTTTCTGTGCACCAACCCCCGAGCTACACCACCATTTTCTCTAATAAATGTCTTGCTGGTCTAATCCAAGCTTGACCTCTGCTTCAGGGAGGACCCAAACTCGCACAGCCAGTGCTAGAGAAAAAGTGGGTTCCACTCCTGCCCATCTGGCAAGGATGACCCCACCTGAAGTGGTCGGGAGGACAGCGATATCTCCTTACTTCCTCAGTGACTCATCGTGTGAGGACCGGAAGCCATGCAGGGGAAGTGACTGCCAGCGCCAGTGTGACTCAGACTTTGGACAGACACAGGCAGGACAGGCCTCCAGCGGTGCTGGAGTCCTTGATCCTCATCAACTTGTACTGACACATTGCAAAGAGACCAGGGGAATCCAAGAGAATTAAAGCAATTAAAGGTTAAGTGTGAGAGCCAGAGAGGCTCTTTGGGAGACATGCGATGAGCACCCATAGATGAGTGACTCTGAGAAACGTCAGTCTCACTGTCAAGACAGCATGCGCAATTCAGTACATTTGTGGGTGCAGTCATCAAAGCACGTCTATCCCCGACCCCAAGCCCCCATTCATCATAAGATCACTAAGAGGCCTTCATCCTCGCCATACTCACCAGGTGGAATCCAAGAAGCCATGGAGAGTGTGTATCACAACCAACCAGAGTTGGATTTGATCTTAGTATTTTTGAATTTTTAGCTTTGAAAATCCTTTGCTGGTTGAAAAAAAAAAAACTTTTCTGGACTTGTTACACTTGCTCTAAATTCCATTGAGCATTTTTATGTTTTCTTTTTCTCCACCCTAATGAAGGCAACCGTTCTGCTAACCTTACCCTCACTGTACAGCTACGGTCTTCTCCACCATTCGCTTTCCCTTAGGTTCCTCTAACAGCTTCGTAAAGGCCTCCGTCTACCGTGAAAAGCCTGCCACACCCCTTGTGTTTTCCCTGACAGCCACCTCAAGGCCCAGCCAGCATCCGCTGGAGATCTGCCCCAAGTCTAGTATCTCATTTCCATTGTTTCAGCAAATCCTCACTTCCAGACACTAAGTTCTGCCCCCAGTTAATGCTGCAACATAAAAAAGACCATAAAATTTAAAACAGCAAATATCATTTTCTTGTCTGCCTTAATTTCATGGGGAAGGAATTTGGAGAGGGCTCAGCTGGAGCCTTCCCACTTTGGTTCTCTTCCTGGGCAGTTAGAGCCCAGGCAGCTGGCACAGCTGAGGACGGGGCACCGTTGAGCTGCAGGCTGACTCAGGGTTCTCTGGAGATACGAAACCAGTGGTGATGGATCTGTACGGATAGCCATTTGATACAATTTCCCTACTGAATATCGCAGTTTGGCCCAGCCTTCTAAAATGTTCTCAGAACATTTACAATTAACCTTTCATTGGGAAAATCATCAGATAAAAAGCCAGTCTCATAATAAAGTGTTGACTATCTCAAGGAGCTTACTGGACACCTCTGTGCAATACACGCACATTCCACTCTGGTGCGCTCGTCATTTACACTCGTGATCATGTGGTTGATGGGGCGCGGCAGCCCATGCTGCTGCCCGGTCCTTCCAGAGGGAATTCTTTTTTTGTTGTTGTTTTTTTTGTTTTTTTCTCCGGTACCGGGAACCGAACTCACGACCTTGCGCTTGCTAGGCAGGCGCTTTTGCCGCTGAGCTAAATCTCCAGCCCCCTTCCAGAGGGAATTCTGCTGTGTATTGTTATTCTGAGACAGGAGCAAACCTCAAATTCTACCTATAGTATCTATGGGATGTATAGCTTTAGGCACCATCATAAAGTCAGAAAATCCTAAGTCAAACCATAGTACGCCAGGCATCAACTACATAGAAAAGGAAATCGACTATGAGAATTGGATCCCATCATCTTGAAGGAAATACACCCATCTGATATGCTGTCTGCAACAGGAGACTCTGGCAGGCCAGTGATATCATCCAGTTCAAGTTCAGAGGCCTGAGGACCTCGGGAGCTGATGGTATAAGGGCAGAGTCAAAGAATGGGAGGAGGAGCTCCGATGGCCAGCATGGAGAAGATGGGCGTCCGAGCCCAGGGGAAGCGCTAGCTCAGCGTCCTCTCCCTTCTGTTCTCCCCTGGTCCTTAGCAGGCTGAGGGACGCTAGCACACAAAATCAGGGCAGATCTGCATGGCTCCATCTGCTCATTCACACTTTAATCTCTTCTGAAACACCCAAAGGGTGCCCAGAAATGCGGTTTACCAGGATCCTGGTGCTCCCTTTGCTCGCTCATGGTGGCAGAGAGAGTTCTCCCCAACACCGCGTTTCCACACGTTCTCGCGCTGTCATCGTGTTGCTCCGCTTGTGCACTGCTTCAGGCTTCCTCACCCTCGCCAGGACTCTGTATGTGGGGCTTGGGGCGCCAGAGTACTACTCCAATTAATAATATGAAAGTCGCACGGCCTTATTAAAATGCAGCCTCAGAAGCCATGCATCTCACTTCTACCACATTTCTCCGTTGGCAGGCACATCACAAACAGGCTCCAGAGGAGGAAAAGGAGACTCGTTGGAGCGCAAAGGTAGTGGAAATGCACATAGGGTGAGACACATTCTTGAAATCATCTTTGGAAAACAAACTCTGACAAAGCGTCTGGCTTTCCAGGGGCTCATTTCCTGGGCCAAGAAGTTTGACAGTTTTAAAATGTAGGCTAATTCTAAATTTCAGTGTGAAGATTAGAGGACACATACAGATATGCAATTTACTCAAATAATGGTTGAACTATCAAAACTGAAATAAAATGACTTAACATAAAGCTCAGGTAAGGTTATTGCTATTATAATAGAACATTTATTCACTTGGATATTTAGAAGAAAAGTGGCAGAATTACAGCCAGCTAATAGGCAATTTTACATATTATAAAGCCAGTTTGGTCTATGCTGAGGCTTGATAAGGTTATGTGTGAGATGTGACTATCACGCCTCATACATTACTGTGGGAAGTATTAACAGCTGCTGTTGTTATCAATAAGGAGTAATAAAGCATGGCAGTAGTAATCTCTGTTCGTCATCCTTGGCTGTGACCTCACTGAGGTTGAATGTGATTTTTATCCATCTCTTCTGCCACCGTCATTGCTGTTTCTTTCACTGAGAGGGGTTACTCCAATCCTGTGCGGTCTTCCTCAGCTCCTTAGTTCATTCTTAGCCGCTTCTTTATTTCAACATGTGGTTTTAGCTCCTCCTTTGTTCTTTACCAGTTAACAGATAGCATCAGCGTTAATGAACTGTCCAAGGTGGGCACTTAGAGTTCTCACCACCTCCAGTGCCTTACTCACAACCTATTACGGCTTATGCCAGATGTTCCCCCAAAGCTTCATGCAGGCACAGGGGGCTTTCAGGGAGTAACTGGATCATGGGTGGGTGATACTGGACTAAGGCTACTGGGATGTTTTCATCATTTACTAGCATGACATTGAAACCTAGATCACACAGAATATTCAACACAATACCCAGAGACTGTCCTTGAGATATTTTGAACCTAACTTAAAACCTTCTAGCTCTAGGGACCCTGCTAGTACTGGGAACTAGTGTCTGCCCCAATCCCTATTCTCTAGGACCACCTAGCAAAGGAAATTCAGCAACTACTCAGGTAAGAGGCTGTTAAGGTCCATGCCCATGCTTTGGCAGCAAAAAACCAAAGATTTTTGAGACCAGAGAAGACAAAGGAGAGAATATACTGATTTACCTAAATGAAGTACATTATCTTTGACATGAAACTAAAAAAAAAATGAATTTTTACACATATAACATATAAA
>NW_004955436.1:2306217-2354401 GCF_000276665.1 Chinchilla lanigera | reverse complement strand
CCTAAGTATAGTACAACAACTATTGATAATCTCTTACCTCTTTTTTCTGTAACTCACTATTATTTGTCTATTTGTTTTCCTGAGAAACTATCTTGTAGATAACAATATGTAAAACAATAAAAAAAAAGAAATAACTAGAGATATCTCCCTGGATAGAATAAATAATAAAATGAGAGACACCAAAGTGCATTTTTTCTTAAATACAGATTTATGCCTGGTATAGTGTCACAAGCTTGTAATCCCAGCACTCTGGGAGGCTGAGGCAAGAGGATCATAATTTAGAGCTCAGCAACTTGGCAACTTAGCGAGACCCTGCCTCAGAAAAAAATTAAAATATACATGGGCTGGGAATGTAGCTCAGTGCAAAGGCTCGGGATTTGTTCCCCAGTACCATGCACACATACACACTACATATATATTATATTTAATTTATATATAAACATCATAGAAATACAAATTATCATGCAAAATATATAAAGCTATGTTTAAAATTATTGTTTTAATAGATCTCACTTGATTGTTAAAGCTACTGAAACTCAATATGAATCTCATGTTCAAAATTAAACATGGAGGGGCTGGGGATTTAGCTCAGCGGCAAAAGCGCCTGCCTGGCAAGTGCAAGGCCATGAGTTCGGTTCCTGGTACCGGAGAAAAACCAAAAAAAAAAACAAAAACAAAAAACAAAATTAAACATGGAGTAATTGATAGAGCTAGAATTGAAATCAGGCCTCTGACACTACATTTTCAATGTTTCTTTCATCACTCTATGCTGTCACCAGTGTACAGTATATGACTAGGAACAGGGCAATGAAACTAGACAGATACGGATTCATTTTCAAAAGTAGCCAAGATCTGACAGATGACTGCAGGAATTCAATGTAAGGCAAGAGACAGCTTGGGCATTGTATGACACAGTCATTTCACCACATGACTGATTCCTGACCAGGAAATGCGTAAGACCCCGAAAATAGGTTTCCCCTGTTTGTCATGTGAAAGCAAGTAAGATTCACCAGTGGGCACCAAGTGGGAAAGAGATAGATGATTTTCAAAAGGAGAAACAATTGCTGAAGCAAATAGTTTATATCCTTCATGGAGGTTTCCTCAGATATACAGGACACTGGAGTTTTGAAGTAAAACAATGATTTAGCTTGACACTATCCTACAAATGTAATCCAACAAGAGGCTTGGAAGGCAACTACTGTCAGAGTAAAAAGAGATATATCTTTTCCCTACTCCCAAAGAAAATATTAGATACTAATGAAACATAAAAGATAATAAAGTTTAAAGCACTACAAAAGCTGAGATTGTTCTGCAAACTATGGCTGAATCCAACCCGATTCTAGTTAGGGTGGTTTTGTCCTTAGGCACAATTTGAATGAAGGAGGTAACAAGAACCTCAGAGGGATCACAAAAGTAAAGGGAAGAGAAAAGGGGGAAAGGGCTGAGATGCAATATATGTGCAAACCAGTTCCACACAGTGAATGTATTTATGTATCACAAACATATACTAATAAATTCTTTTACAAACTGATTGTAAAAATTCCTTAAGTATATCAGTTACCCAAGGAGTTGACCCTACATCAACTGTAAAAGGAAAGAAAGAAACATCCTCTACTTTTTTTTTTGCATATACTAAACTATGGCTTCATCAAACAATGAGGAAATTATAAAGAGTGTTAACATAGCAGGATGTAATTGCTTTGTAAACTTGGAGTATGTTCAAAGTTAAAAGTTAGTAAAGCATTTCTGCACACAGTAATAGAACAAAAAAGAAGGAAAGAAGAAATGGAGAGAAAAGAAAGAAGAGAGGGCAGGAAGAAAGGAGAAGGGGGAGAGAGACAGGGAGAGAGAGAGTATTTTGATCTTCTAGTTTAACCTAATCTTTAAACCATAATCATCATAATTAAACTGCCAATGCATCGATAAAACTAATTGGTGAATTTCAACAATAAGATATAGAGTGAAGCTAAAGACACCTCACTAGTAATTTAGAACTGTAACAGGAACTGTCAACGGGGCAACTGAAGTACCCTGGCTGGGGGCGACATTTTCTGCTACATTCAGACCTCTGATGTGAGATGGCATAGTCCTTGTACGTAGCCTATGAACACCTTTCAGGGTGATATGTCATTTCTAGACTGCTTATAGTGCCCAATATAATGTAAACACTCTGCAAATAATTGTTAATCCATTACTGTCACTAACCCATCCACTGTTTAGAGAAGAATGGCAAGAAAAAGTTTGTTCTGAGTTTGATAGCCAGTACCAAGAAAGAAAGACAGAAAGAAAGGAAGAAAGAAAGAGTTTGTAAACATTCAGAACAAATGCCATTTTTAAATTTTTTTTTTATTTTAAAGGCAACATGCAATATAACAACCATTGGTAAATTCCTACCACCTTGTTTAGCGAAGCTCTGCATCATTTCTAGTGTTTTTTATTACTTTTTATTCTCCTTACTTGTTTCATCGACCTTGCATTCTTACACCTAGTGATCTGAGCAGCTTCACTGAACATAAAAAACAGTTTTGGTCTGCGGTTGGTAGAACCTGCAGATGCGGAATCCATGGACACCCATGGCCAATGTGCGCACTGTCATACCTCAGGTCTCTCACCATGCGGCTGAACGGGACAATCCGTCCTCCACGGCAGTCGTCCTTTCTCTGCACAGTCCAATACTTTTATGGTCACACTGTGGCTCTGAAAAGTGACCTGGAACAGAGACAGACACCAGCTCTCCTGCTCTCAGGTGTTTGGTGAAGGTGCCCCGCCAGCTCTGAGAGAGATGCACTTTCCCATCCTTCGGTGCCAGGTGGAGCTCACCAAGACCCCCTGAGGCCAACAGGAAGCTGCCAATCAAGAACTGCTGCAGCCACAGCCAGTTATCCCCACACTGCGGACCTTCTTTGACAATCCTCTTCCCTCACTGTGACAATGTGGGCCACCACGTGACCAGGAAGGGCAGAGCACGGTCAGTTAAGAGAGGGGCTCCCCGGCACAGTGCCTTGGTTCAGAGCAAGGTTTCAGCCTTGCACTTTTGAACCGCTCTGCCAACACATCCTTATCACCTGCAATGTTTTCTTTTCATATTTTGTTAATTTCTGAAGAAGGGAAAATTATATCTGTCTCATAGAGTTAGCCCAACAATGAATTGTCTAAAATCCACCCGGAATGCTTAGCATCTTGCCTGAAATAAGTGCCTGATACAGGTTTGTTTTTATTAGTATCATTAACTGACCATCTACCAGCTGGGAAGCACTCGATCACAGTCAGGGCCTTTTTTAGAGCACTTATGTGGGAAACAAATGAAAATCTACCTTTAGAGTTCCTTATGGTCTGGTACTGGTGTCTGCCTGAGGTTCATCCTTAAAGACAAAATATACTGAAAGAAGATTTTTGAAAACATCAGCTGACCCATCACTATGCATGAAAATAAGCAGAATAGATTTCCAGGATAAGAAAGAGAAAATATTTGTGCTTAAAATAACACCTCAAATAGCCTGTCAGCCTGCTCTCCCCTTCCCGCTGATATTCCTGTTATTCTGTGGTACAAAGCACATACACATCCTCCAGGACGTGAGATGTGACCCGAGCTGTAGAATTTCACCTTTGCTGCTTTTCCTGCATTGATATCTGAGCTGTCTGTTTGAGGAAATCATTTAGAGGTGTTTAATATTTAACATGTTCTTGACAGGTCTCCCACTCTAAGGATTTCATGGGTTACTGAGCTGCAAGATTTTTTTTTATATTGTCTTTGCCTTTTAACCATACATATCCAGTGCATGTCAACATCTAACATCAAAAATCATAATTACTAAAAAGTCACTTTACACAGCATGTATCCAACCATAATATAGTTCATCATTCAGCTTTACTTTGGTGGAGATCACTTGAAACAAACTGATCTTTCACCGTCTCTTATTTTATTGTTAAACCCGGTGAATATATTCACTTTTCTGAGCAAAGGAAATAGGTTCAGTCACTGTCTCCGATAGTCATCACTTAGTTTTTATTTTCAGATAATTACACGGAGAAGGAACACACATACAGAAGAAAGACTGTAAGGTTGGATAGAAATATATCTTAAATTCAAAGTAAATCCTATGGGAATTCCAAGGGTGGCAAGACCTCAAGTTGTGTCTGAAAGTTCACACCGTCTTGAGATAAGAGGTCTTCCGTAACCTCTCCTGAGCTTGTCTGAGCAGCAAGTTTGTCAAGAGTCACAGCCACTCTCAGTTTGACTCAAAAAGAAAACCATAGAAGTGTTTCCTGGCATTCCAAGCCCTAGCAGATGGCACACCTATCTATACGCACATTAATGTGAGCTGATGTATGCTTGTGGGAAATCAGTGTTATGAAGCCATGTACTCACAGGAGGTCTTCCAATACTGTAATGCTCACTTAGACTGATTTCTTTGATGCATAAAACATGGGTTTCTATACTTTTTATGAAACAGTAACATCTTTGCCTTAAAACTTAAGGTAATGACCCAGCAAGCTTTCCAACTCAAAAAGTCTCAATTCAAAATACAAAATAAGAAGAAGAACGAAGGAGATGATGTGTAAAATTGTGCCAAGGCCCTCATTAGCAAACATTACTCAGCAATCTGTCTTGAATATTAATTTTTCCTCCTCAAATATTTCTCTGAACCTAGCTCTTTATTCTACCATTCCTCTTCTGATCATCCATGAATCAGAATCTCCTTCTGCAAAAAGAATTTGACATTTATGTTCATGTCTTTTCCTGTCCCTGAAGGAGCCAGATCTGCTGACAGACGTCTCATTTAAGCCACGTTCTGATGGGTGAGGAAGGAATTAAGAGCGGGTGGAGCGGAGCTGATCTAATTGGATGTAACACATGCCACGTGGTGTGTTACAGACCAATCCCCTCCCCTGTGAGTTCTTGCCCACTGAATGGAGCATCCTCTAAATGATTACATGAGTGTGGCGGTGTAAATCCCTGGTAGACAGAGCCACCACCGTATGAATGCTCCCCTCCCTCAAATGGTGATTTTTATCCTTCCAACCAGGTGGATACAAGAGAAGTCACTCAAACACAAATGACAGAGTAGTCCTAGTCTAGGTGATGAAGTTAACTGTCCACACCTACAGATGTGAGCAGGGACAAGAAGCCAAGCTTTTAAATATCAACCATGGGAACTTATCAATCTTTAGTCCTCTAATCCAGAGAGCCAAATCTTTCTACCACAGATGCTGAGCCAGTCTCCCAAATGTGTCCGTTAAATTATACGATAAATTAGAAAACTAAAGATGGTTGCAGTCAAAGCCTTAGCTTCTCTAGTTCTCATTTGCTGAGACTTGTGTTAGTAAATCATCCTCTAGAATTCTTTGTAAGCCAGGCACATGCAAAAGTCCATTTATCCCAATAGCAAGTGATAGACACGTAGCAGGCCGGAGTCCTGAGTGAGGAGGTGAGCTGCAGGTTGGGCTGGGCTGGAGGTCCGTACAGTGGGGCCCTGGACAGGCGCATCCTGGAGGAGCCAGGCTGGACAGAGGACACTCAAAAGGAAGAGTCAGCGGGAAAGGACTTCATAGCAACTTCACGTGGCTAGAACATTTTTATTGTCCTTTACAAAGGTGTCCAGCCTCGGCACATCATAAATCTAGAATAATAATGATATGGATAAAGAAGACGGTGCCCAAAATTGTACCAAGACCCTAGTCCGTCTAATTATTTTAGAGTATAAAACACTAACATCGATGAAGTGCTCTGGTGCTTATGTAGTAATAGATACTTCTCTTGTCCCCACCATATGGGTGGGAAACTGACTCTTCACAGGGTGTTGCTTTGCCCAGAACCGCTTGCACAGGAGAGGACAGCTGACCACCCAGCTCTTCAGAGAGGAAACAAACCGACAGCTCTCACGGCAGTGAAACTCACCGGTCGGGAACACGAGTGTTGATGATCAGAGTGCCCAGTAACTACCGATTCTCTAAATTCCAGCTCACTGTGTGCTCCCAAGCTCCTGTCCGTGTCAGAGGGATACTCTTCAACAGGGTCTGGTGTTTTAGGTTATAGAGAAGACAACAGGAGCAAATATTACGACATACGGCCCAGTTCTCTGGCCTGCACCCTTGCCGCTCCCATGTGCAGTGGAATGGGCAGTGCCTGGAACCTGCTAGGGATTCAGGTCTCAAGCTTCACCCTGGTCTCCTAAGTCAGGAGCTGCATTTTAACGTGATTCCCGGCGAACTCAGGTGAATACTAAGCACTGGCATACAGACATCGCGGTGCCTCATCCTGGACCTGTTCCTGATGCCCACGCCTGCGTTTGTCTAAGAGAGTGGGAGTCCAGGTGAGGGGGACCTGTGGTCCCTGTGCACCGGCAGAAGACTCGCTCTCCACCCAGGCACACAAGGACAATGACCCATTCTTTCCAGGACTGTTACGAGAATTTAGAGAAGGCATGCACACACTTGTTGAGGAACGATTATTTCTCTTAACTCCGGTTCACCTTCCACTACCACCCTAACTTGCTCACCTGACCTCAGTCCTCAGCTGCGTCTTTCTCTAAGTCCTGATTGTAACGCTCACCTCCCGGTGCTTCCTTGCTCCTTCCCATCTGCAAATAGTGCCTGCATGGTTTAGTATGCTCAGCAACACCCAGTCCCCACCCACATCCCAAAGGGGGCCGATGCCACAGGTGTGAGGATGCAAAGCCCCACCTCATTTGCATTCATTTGCATGCCTGCAGGAGGAGCATGGGCTCTCAAATTGGCCACGACCTTAACTTCCTTTGTCTTCCACTGGTCATGGTCATAGAAGTACATTTCTTGTCACCTCCCTGAAGGCATTTGACCCAGTGAGTTTTTACACTTCCACCCCTGTAGCTTTTCTTCTTATTTACTATTAAAGAATCCAGGGGCACAGAGTTCAGCCTCTTGCTGAATGACACACAGGGTCTCTGCTCAGGCAAAGGTCACTTGCCCCAGTGAAAACTCTCTTGGTATCTGATCCTCTGCTGCCCTCTAAGGGCTTCTGCTCACTCTGCCCACTGACCTGGCTCATGGCTACTCAAAACCATGAGGAATCCCTCCTCCCACCTCCCAGGGCAGTACATAGAGCGTACCTAGTTCTAACTGCAGAGTCTCACGTCATAAAGGATGGCTTTGAACCATCAAATGTCCTCCCATCCTAAAAGTTGCCCTCCCCACATGACTAATCTTACTTCTTAGAAACACATTGTTGCTGAACTGTTTATCATCCCCACTAAGAGGGCAGCACAGGCACTGCACTGGGACAGGAGGGAGGCTCCCAGTGTGCTCCTTAGACTGAGGAAGTCTGAGCTGGCACTGGCTTGACTGAGGACACGAAAGTGGGAAGAGGCATGAGTCCAAGATCAACTGGTTGAATAATAAATCAGGATAGGCAGGCGTAGGAGGAGGAAAAAAGTGAAAGAGAGAACACTGGAATGCGGGTTAGGTCTGATCACTAGGGACCAGACTGAGAAGTTTATATTTTGTTCTAAGGACACTGAGGATCAGCACCTTGGTTTTAAGCAAAGGTTCTGCAACGAGGTCACACTTCGGAAAGATAACTCAAGAGCACTGTAGCAACCAGGCAAGGAAAGAGTGTTGACCACCCTGGACAAACAGAAATGAGGCTGCAGGGAAGGGCATGGAGCTGGAGAGATTGGAGAGGAAGGATCGACAGGTGATGAGGGTGGAAATAAGTCACAGAGGACCTGGTTCCCATTTCGGATGACTGGGCACATATGGTGGCAGACTCAGCTGAGGTCAGTATCGCAGCACAAAAATAGAAACCATAAAAGAAAAAACATAAACTTAACTTGGTCAAAATTTAGGATTTCAGTTCTTTGCAAAGCTCTGATAAGAAAACGAAAAGGCAAGCAACAGACGGACAGAAAATATTCACAGTGCATATACCTGAACAGTGACTTGCTCCCAAGATATAGAGAGAACCTTTACAATTCAAGGAGACAAATAAGTCAATGAGAAAACAGAAAAATATTTGAACAGACACTTCCCAAAAGGACACACATTTACATATCTACATGCATAATGACACGCGAGAATACGCTTAGGGTCTCAGCTATCAGAGCGGTGCAAATTAAAACCACGATGCGATGACACTGCACAGCCACGGCAACAGCAAATCTCAAAAACTGACAATGATCTGGGCTTAGACCAAGTGGAATCCCATATGTTTCTAGAGGAAATATAAAATGGTACAGCTTTTTTAGAAAACCATTGCATAGTTTTTTATAAATTAGTATATGCATGTCCAACAATTTGCCTGCTAGATGTGCTCCTCCCCCAAAATAAGATGAATGCCCAAACAACATTCAGAACAACTTTGTTCAGAATGGCCGAACAGCTCAAATGGCCTAAGTGAATTGTGGCGTATTTATACAGTGAAATTCTACTCACTAATGAAAACAGAATGAACTGCTGACCTGCCCAAGGATATGCATCTAAAATGCACCGGGCTAAGCAGCAGTGGCTGCTCGCGAAAGTGTGCACAGTGTAAGGTTTCCCACAGTGTGTAAGATTTTCCCACAGTGTGAAACTTTGACAGTGATAACTCTGCTATGCAGGTGCAGGAAACAGATGGGTAGGTGCTTGGTAGAACTGGTTAAGAAAAAAGGGCAGAAGGGAAGCTTGCATGCCTGGGGATGTTTGTCTTGATTGTAGTGATGTTTACACAGGGATTTAATTTCATTAAAATCTCTCCATGTTGTCTTAAAGAGTTCTATCTAGTCAATACAGTTGACTTCAAACAAGCAGATAGATACTTGGTAATGTGAAAAGCCACAATCAACAACCCACGAAGTCACCACACAGAAGACCTGTGGCTTACTAACCTCGCTGGAGGAAGAATCTTTTAAACTGAATTCTAATAGCTACTCACCATGATATGTTCTCAACAGTACAAGGAACAACAAAAATCAACCTCCAAGTGTTTTTGTTTAAATTAGTATGTGATACAAACCACTGAGTTCCCTTCATGTAAAAGAACGTATTGATTCATTCATTAGAGTTGTTACAGAATATTTGCACTCGTTAAACCTCTCTACGCATTTCATCCTTCGTGATAAAGAGCAAGGTTCAGTCATCAAAAAAGCAAAGACAAGAACAAATTAATGTGGAGGATGGAAAGCAGCTGTGCCAGTGATCAGCAGTAACACAACCACTAAACAGCTGCTCAGTTCTTTGCAGAACCAGCCTTAGACTAGGAACATCTTCACGAGCCTTTCTCTCCTGGCTTGGGACCATCTGCCATTTGGCAGGCACCGCGTATTCAGAGATGTCTATATTCAACTGCCACTTCTCAAACCCTGTGAGGACAGGCTAATTCTAGGCAAGGCCACGGTGGTCTATTTTAATATCGTGTTTTTCTTGAGTTTCATTTAAATACCTATCACATCAAGGAAACATTCAGAAGATTTCCGTAGCAAATACAGCATAATTGTCCCTGGGAAGGTATCCTTATCTTATGCAAGCTTTTAGTAGCAATTCAATAAATTCTTAAGCCTCACAAAAGAGGAGAATAACACATAATTTTAACTGGTTGATCATGTAAATTTGCTGGAAATTCAGCTAATTCAGAAACCTCACAGATTTTGAGCATCTGTAAGTTTGTTCTCCTTAGCTATATTTTGACTTCAGTCCTGAATATAATAATATTTTAATTAGTTATGGCCATGTTTAAATATTATTCTGTCTGACTTCCAAATCTTATATATTACGTATGAGAAAAAGAAACAAAATTCGATTTCTTAGTCTTTGAAAGAGCCAAGAATACCCAGCTAATTTCCAAATCCATTTTCTCAGATGAGTAGGGGAATAAAATGAAATGGAACCAGCTTGCTGAGATGAATAGAAAGTTCAGGACTGAGATGAAGAGCTAAATTATCATCTCCAATAGATCACAGCAAAAAGTTCACAGGCAGCCTGGGAAATGCTGTCCTTCATACCTTCCCATTGAACTCCCACTGAATCTGTCATCCTGGGGAAGTGAGAGGCAGGGGCGGTGTGATCTTCACTCAGGCCCATTCCTATGAGTCTATTTTATTTAAGCCAAGTACATCAAGTGATTACTCCCTTGACAAACCATCCAGTCTGCACTTGATGAGTCAAAAGACTTGATCTAAAGAATAAAATAAAAAGAGCTCCTACATCTGATGAAACTAATTCAGTTTTAAATCAGAAATTTAAAAACATAGACCCCAGTGCAATTCACTGTTTACCCTTCCCCTTGACCTTCTGTTTACATTCCAGGATAGAAATCCCACTTTACTCTCTGCCCTAAATGCTGGGATGACCACAGGGCAGTATGCAAGTTTCTGTCCTTTCCATTTCAGTTTAGAGCACTGACTATAAATTTGCCCTTATGCCTCAGAATTAGTGGATATAGCTTTCCTCAAGGATAAAGAGTCTGCTATAAAAATGATTACATAAGCAGCTGTGTGTTGGTGCCCACTTCCCTGGAAACCAGTCACAGTATTAATTTGTTTCCAGGTCCTGGCACGTGAACCTCTCACAGCTAGAAAACAGCAGGTAGCCAAAGATCAGGACAGTCTACATGTTAACTTGCTGTGCTCACCAAGGGAGTACCTACTGTATTTGAAAGCACCTTTAAACTAAAACAAGCACCATGGAACCCAAGGCAATGCATATTTTAAATACATGTCCTCTGCAGAAAACAGGATTTCCCCTAAATCTCCACACACGTTAATATTATTGTAACACCCTTGGCAGAGCAGCAGGGGTGGACGCTGGTGTCCTTTATACATTAGACAAATGCAAAGGAGAATCCTGTCAATGCCTGGTCACCTCTGGGCACTCACTTTTTTGCTGCTTCTCCCACAGACCCAGTGAAGAGAGCAGAAATGAAGACAATGCTTCCTTTACCAAAGAAATAAGAGTTTTGTGAGTGCACACTTTATACCATTCCCCCAAAACCTGCATTCAGAACTCTTTTATTAGATATAACAAGTCTCCATCTTGATTTTCAGTGTTGTCTCAATTAAACACACATACACACTCACAAACACACACAAACCATGCACAAGTTCCAGGGGAGCTCAGAGATCCAAAGCACTCATTCAATTAGTTTAAATCAGTGCACAAACAGGTACCTGGCTTGTCCAGCTGAGTTTGCTTTTGGAAGCAGATCTGAGAAAGCATAAGCTACATGTACCTCTGAGCTTTCAACTTTGTCTCACCACAAACTAGTGACAAGTGAGGACCAGGGGACAATCACCCTCCTTACGGTGAAAGCAAAGTGTTCAGAATGAAAGGCAGGCAGCTCTGGCTGCAGTGACAGCAAGCCACCATGCCGAAGAAACCCACACCGAACAAAACCCAAACTCCTTGGCTGACTCTAACTTTCGTTCAGAGCCGGCTTCGCTGCCACTTCTCACACTCAGGACCAATCAGTGAGAAAAGGGCCATACTCTTCACTATCATTGGTAAAGCCATTTTCTAAGACTCAGAGGTTTAAGGAAGAAAAATTAAGAAAGAGCTCAAAATTATTCAGACTCAAACAATCAGGTATAAGCTATAGTCTGTTTTTCTGCAGGAATGCAGGGGTGTGTGTGTGTGTGTGTGTGTGTGTGCGCGCGTGCGCGCGGTTTTGCTCCTGTTTTTTCTAACCAACGGCCAGAAGAGTAGTAACCAAATGAACTTTTCAAAATATGATTACAACTGAAAACATGCTTTCCTTGACTGAGTAGAAGCAGGACCAAATTCAAAAGCCATTGCTGGCACCGTGATTTTGGACTTTGCTTCCTGCTTGAGATTTCCATCACTGCACAATGCTACTAAGCATGCAGGAAAAGGATTAACAAGTGGTAGGAGATGAAACTGTCAATGCAGGACCTTTTTTAAAATGTGTCCTAGGAAAACAAAGTAACACTTGTGCAGTGTCCTGCTGCCCTGGCCAGCTGCGTCCCCTCCTGTCCATCCCTGAGCTGTGCCCCTCACTGGGGTCTGCCCTCCTCTCACTTCTTCCCTAAGAGACCACTTTGTGATTCAGTCTGGCATCTTCCACCCCGTCCACTTGACATTTGCAAAGCTTTTCCAGCGGCCTTTAACCCACGCTGGGAGAGAGGCACCCTCTGCTGTGGTTGGCCTCTGTAGTCAGGCTTGCATGGTGATGTGTTCCAAGCCTAGGCACTCCGAAAACTGACAGAGAGTCAAAGAAACCTGTGATGAGGTCTTGGCCCTCGCAGGACATCTACTGTCCAGCACACGGGAGAGAGGAGGGCGTGCGCCTCACACCAGGGCCGCCAGCCACCTCTGCCCTGGCCGGCACCAGCCCACACACAGCTGCTTGGCTCTGAGTCACACCTAGGGCTTCCCTTCGTATGCACTCTCGTATCAGAGAGCTCCAGCTGTGTGCATCTCTCTTCCCCTTTTATCTTGTATTAAAAGAAGTGTGAGGCGTCAATGAGGTCTCCTCTGTCTTGCTGCCTAGATCAGACACGTAAATAAACACATGTGCTTGGCCAGAACCCTGGCAAAACCTTGAACGATAGCTTTGCCTACAAGACACCACTAAGTTCTACTGAGGAATTATTACAATTAAGACTCCTCATGACATGGCAGCTCTCGTAGAGCCGAGCAAACCAAAACAGTGCGTGGAAGAAGATATCTCTCCGAACACCCCCGCGCGCATATACGAATACACTGCTACTTCACCACAGAAGGCGGGGAGGCATGTGACAGTCCTGTAAATTCATGTTCTCCTAACGGCACCACGGAGTGAAGCACAATCCTTTGAGATAACAAGTCTCTCTAAAGCAGATAAAAATCCCTTAAAAACAATTCTACCTTCCGAACTGGAGAATTGAGATTGCTGTTGTGAATCTTTCTGTTCCCAATGTTTTCTGTCCTTGTCCTTAAGGCTGGATGTCAGTAATAGGATACATTCTTTATTTGTGAAAAACATTTCTTAAAGATTATCTAGTTTATCACTTCAGAGAAGACCATCTTCGCAGCTGCACTTCTTAAAGAGAACTTTAATAGCTTAGTTCTCATGTTGTTCAAGAAGACAACCTAATCTACACATCAGTAACAGCAGCGCAATCTGCGCTGATGGAACACGGCTTGTTCCCTCCCCAAACACTGTGAAACCTTGCAGACCTGCTTCTGTCTTTCGAGGGACCGCGCAGCTGTTCCTCTGCCCCGCGCCATGACTGAGCCCCTTCCGGCTGCAAGGTGCTAGACCGAGCAGCTCAGCCGGCAGCTCTCAGCCTCCCGGAGCGCTCTGGCCATGCTCTTGCGCGGGAAGCATCCCTCTCAATGCCTGGTCCCTGACAGGCAGGTAAGAAAACAAGACCCCCGCCGGTTTCCGCAGGCCAGTCCACACCAGCAGCGTCCTTCACGGGAGGCTGAGCCGTGCCACTTGTTCGCTTTCTCGCAGTGTTACAACCTCCAGACAGTGCACGCACTGCTCCCTGACTGCTCAGCCCTACCCTGTCCATCTGGCAAGACCCAGCGTCCGCCCTGGGTGAGGCTGTGCTGGTGACAAACGGCAGTGTTTACATCCCCTCCCCAGTGCAGCCAGCAGGTTCCATATTCACTCCTTACCGCTACGAAAGCCCAACTGCCTGAGTGACGCTTCATGTCTGCACCCCATCCTCCAACCCTGCCTCCCCTTTTCCACAGACAGCCTGTCCTGAAGATTTTAAACCAGCTTCTTCTGTTACATGTGCCCGCAAGGGTGAAGCTTACTCGTCTCCTGGGCTGGCCTGGGAGCTACCTCAGGGATTAGTAGGACACACTTCTGGGCGTGCCCAGGTGGATCCGGAGGGGTGCCCCTGGGGTCTGCATCTGGTCCCTCGCCCCTTATTCTCTGGTGCTATGCCTGCTCTGCTTCTTGGCTCCCCTGAGCTATGCAGCTTGGCTCTCCCACACCCTTCTGCCATGATGTTCCCACCTTGGAGCAGCCAACCATGGACTGAATTCCCTGGAACCAAGAGCAAAAATAAACCCTTCTCATATAAGCTATGTGCATTGGATATTTGGTCCAGCAACCACAATCTGACTAACACCACTTCCATTCTCTTGCCTTCTTTTCCTGTAGGTAAAATCTCCTTTGTTGGTGTTTGTATCATTTCTGTTTCTGGGAACCTTCAGTTTTTTGCTGAGGCAAGCTTGACAGCCTCGTTCACAATTATATTTCCAGTGCTAGGGACAGTGTCTGGAGTCTGTTACTTCTCAAGTGTTTAAAAGCTTCAGATGGATAAATGAATGCACTATAAGCTTTACAAGAGCTGGAGCAATGTTTTATTCAAGCTTCTATCCCCAGCTTACGTAAGTCAATGAAACTCAAAAATTTTTGGAATCAAGGATCAATTCAATAAATTATATGCTCTTTATTTATATGCTAGGAATTTAGTCAGCTTATAACATACTAGGTTATCATGGAAACTCTATCACCTAGTTTCTTAAAATGTATGAGGATCACAGGCAGGAAAGGATAAAGCATCAAAACGTGAAAGTTTTAAATAAGATTTCTTTTTAACTACAAGTATCTTAGAAATATTGTGCCAGCCATAAAAAATTTGCTCTGACAAGTGTCCAAGAGCTAAACAAAACCAATCCATATTCAGCCATGTTTGTTATCAAGCATGGAACAATTAAATCATAGGTAATTTAAGTCTTCCCTTTAGTTCTGCTTTCAATTGTATTTTCTACTCGTACTTGCATATTTTAAAAAATAATCAGTTAGTCATAGTCAGCAGTTCCATGCAGAGACCATATTAGGCAGTATGGAGGAATGCGAGGGAAGCAGATGGTCCGTGTAATATACATAATAAAATATCCTGCTCTGCTCTGTCTTCTCGGGTGTGATGCATTCAATCTGTGATGCTTTACATTCTGTTGCATAGGTGTGATTTTTTTCCCCTCTGATTAGACTTGATGTTCCTTGGCAACAGATACTTGACTTTTAGTTAACTCCTTTTTATCACCATTAGTACTTTGGTTGCCACATCAAGTGATACCTTCAGTGATCCAATACTTATTGAGTGCCTGCTGTATGCCAGCTCCTCTGCTAGACCTAGAACAGAAGACAAATAAAGCCCCGGCCTCCAAGGAGAGCTATATTGAATGTGTATGTGGAAGGTGGGGATGCAGCAAAGATGAAACAGTAGAAGCAAGCACGAGAAGGCAGGCAGTGACAAGGCTTCTGACACCTCTGCAGCAGGGTTAGGGGCTGGAAACTAGTGAGCATGGGGTCGTGGCTCTTTACGTGAATGGATCAGGAGCATTTAAGTACAAACCTGAGTGGACTGAGGAAAGCTTGGCAGACCTAGTGGGGAGAAAGTTTGAGCCGGAGAAACAAACGTGCAGGGGTGGCAAAGAGCCCATGAATGCCGAGCACTCTAGCAGGACAGGGCAGCTGGAATGGAGTGAGGGGCAGCGGGGTGGAAGCCAGAGTTAGAGGGAAGGACAGACTCTGGTGAGCAGCTGCCGCAGGTCCGATGCTGACTTCTCTCAAAGTCCCTGTGGTGAAGGCTGAGTCTGTAACACAGTGCTCTAGGGAGTAGGGGGATCTTGACAGCAGGCCTGCTGGAAGGTCTTCTGGTCTCTGGAGGTGAGGCTCAAAAGCCATGGGAGACCCAGCCCTCCTTTTCCTCTCTTTCACATCTTGTCAGTGAGAGGAATGGCTTTGTGGCCCATGTCCCCATGGTTACTGCCTCTGCAGAGGCCCAAACCAGCAGCCAGGTGATTGCAAACTGGAACCTCTAAATCTGAGAGCCAGAGTAAACCTTCTTTTTTCATAAACTGATACTCTTGAGTGTCTGTTACAGTAATGGAAAGCTGGCAAATACAGCAGCTTAGATTTTACATTCATATAATGAGAAGCTTATGAAAATTTTGAGCAAGGCAGTCATATAATCTGGTTTGTATTTAAAGAATATTGTGCTGCCAGTCTGTGACGAATAAGAGTGTTGCAGAGACAGAAGCTGGGAGACCATTTGGGAAGCACTGCAGTGAGCCAGGCAGAAGGCACAGATCCCGGATCAGGCGGTGATGCAGGCGGTGAGCAGGGGTCAGATTCAGAACATAATTTGCAGCTACATCCAGAAGACAGGACATGCTAATGGTTATCATGTGAGCTGGGGGACAACAATTACCAAAGATGACTCCTAGGTTATGGCTTTGAAAAGGGATGAATAGTGAAGCAGTTGTAAGACATGAAAGACGAGGGGGCGGGAGGCTAAATAGGGCGCTCAAGAGCAGATGCTCTATAAATGCTAATCTTGTAATTGAAAAACAGAAACAAGTGCAGATTAATACCACTGCAAGCTCTTTGTATAAGTGATAACAAGAACATAGCCTCAAATCCCAGTTTTGTAGCTATTTGGAAAATAGCAACAGTAATAAGCAAGCAGGAGAAAGCATGTTAAGATACGATAAATCACCTTTGGAAAGTATACTTGAAACATATTTCAGACATAATAGGGTTTTAGCTTCAAATTTCACAAAGTCTGAGAGCTCCTATGTTAATTAAAATTGGCTTGAAGTTATTTATTGAGTGATTAGTAATGGTTTTTATCTATTTCTCTCTCATTTATTTAGCAGTGGACACTACTATTTAGCATTAGAAAGACTCTCATACCTCTATATACACTCATGATTTAGGCAAAGTTAGAACTGACAAGCTAAATCACCCTTTTTAATTGTCATGATGGTAATTAGCTGAGAACTTCAACCTGACCTCTATGTAGCACTCAGAAAAGACAGAGATCGGTTGCTATGCTATCTTGATAGTGTAGATATCCACTCCATCAAGGCCTGCTTTTGAAATTCTTTTCTCAGTGTAATAGTCAAGCAGCGGCCCCTTACTTGGTAAAGTTTGATGAATACGTCCTTTTCCACATCACACAGCCCATTGGAAGGAGGTTAAATTTGTTTTACTTTTCAAGATACAGCAGTTTGGAGCTTCCTGCTTTCCTTCTATCTCTTCTCCTTTCATCACGATATAAAATATTACATCTCAGCCATGGGCCCTAATCTATTTTTGGTGATGCTCTACCTGCTTTAATTCAAGACTTCAGACGTTTAATACTGCATTTTTTCTTGGTGATGTGGTAAAACTCCAAAAATTAGATACTGGGACAAGAAACATCATTCTATTTGTATAGAATTTTTGAGGACAGGAAGTGAGTTTTCTTTTTCAGTTTGTCGACTAAAATTTGAAATTTTTGCATTACACTGTTCAGTGAACCCTACAAATAGCTTACAATTAGTAAGAGGTACAATGATCTTATGAAGATTTACTGCACAGGTTCATGTTAGAGAAGGAATTTTTATGCACCAATCCAAATACCAAATGCAGTTCTGCACAGAAGACCAGTATAAATCACATGCCAACCCAAAAGCTAGGAAGCTACTTTTCTTTCCCTGGGAACAAAAACCAAATTAATGTTTTATTCAAGAAAATACCTCTGTTGAAATGAGTAGGGGGGTGTTCCTTGGGAAACCAGCAGAGGTATATAGACCTACAAGACACTTAAGATCCACCAATTCTGGGACCTACCTGCTCCCACAAGTCACTTGTCCCATGTCGTGCTGTGTGTTTGCTTCCATTGTATTTCCCGTGGAGAGTCTGTCTTCCTTTGTGCATGCCTAGCTGACCATTCATGTGTACCTTGTGTAATCACCTCCATGAGCTATGGATAGGTTTTGTTTGTATCGGTTAGAATCCCTGTAATTTGTTTATACTCTTTCTCTACCAAATCAGCACTTCTGTTCTGCTGGGATTGCCTCATCACTGTAGAAAGTCTTCTTTAATGGGATCTTCTCAAAACATCTCTAACTTGGCTCTGTTCTGAAGTGTCTCCTTACCCTTGATCAAAACTTGGCATGCCTGCCTAAAAATTTTGTGCACAGGGAAAAGCTGTTGTTCTTAATATCAAATTTTGTAGACTGGATATTGTTTCTCAGTTCATAGAATGGACCAGCAGTATTTCTGGTTTTGCCCACAAATTCTACAAGACCAATTTTCTGCTCAGTCTATTGGGTCAGGCAAGTCCAATCAGGGTCTTGTGCAAACTTTTAAAGTCTAGTGCCTGTGTCTGTGCTCCCAGGAGCAATGGGGGCCACGAGCAGAGCTCTCCCAGTCCCTTCCTCACCACCAGGTAGACTACCGGGTCCTGTGCAGGTCAGTACACCTCGAGCCAGAGACGCGACGTCAGAGTGCCCATCTGGGGAATGAATTTCTAAAGGACAAGTCACTCTGCTGAGGTGTGGGAGGAAGGACATCAGCAAGGGGAAACAACTGAACCTCGTCTACAATCCCTACCTGCCAAACGTGAATCTGCTGTATTCGCACGGCAGCGATGACCAGAGGTAAAGGCGTCTATGCTGATGTCCTTGACTCTACAGAAGTCTAGATCCAGGATTGTAGTCTTTATGTTATCAGCAAGTTGTATGCTTCCAGTTTTTTATGCTTTTTATATGTCCTGTTTTGCGTTATTGACCTGTGGATAGTGGCGTGGTTGCATTTCTCTTCTCCAGTGACCTGGAAACTGCAGATTCCATGAAGTTGATTTGCTGTACTACATCTAAGAATTCAGTATCCTCTTTCCAACCCTACCTATGAGGCTGGGGACCAAGAATGGCTGCACTGTGTAACTGACCTGCACAAGCATGGCCACTTCCAGACAGGGATTGCCTGAAGGTGGTGTTGGGGCGGCTGAGTGACAGCTGTGTACACACCTTCCAATCTCACCCCGCACCTCGCAGAATACTAAATTTGGGTTTAGGCAAATTTATTACATTTTTTGTTTTAACCTGATATTTTATGTAATACTAAAGATTTGTTTTTATCTTATACTTTATGTAAGAATAATTTGCCATTTCTCCGTGGTAACCAATTTCAGACACTCTATGATGACATTCTTTCAAACTCTGCCACCAAAGTTTCTTTTTCATTTTATCTTTGTTTTTTTTTTTTTTTTGCTTTTTGTAATTCAGCTTTACCTTGAAATTTTAATTTCAATAATCTCTGCGTTGTTGGAATAAGTCTTTCCTAATTAAAAATTTCAGAGGTATGTAGAGTATTTTATTTTCTGCCACATTATATATCTGAAGAGATCTATTATTTGTATTCAGAAATTAAATATTTTAGGCAAATATAAAATTGATTCAAATATGTTGCTGAGAAACTAAGATATGCATATTAGAGTTATACATTAACCATAAAGAGTAATAATGAATCACCACATCATTTCACAGATACTTTTCAACAAAACAGACATGCATTGGTTGTTCAATCCACCTTTATGTTCTACAAGAAGTAACATACTGCCAATTAAGCTGCACTTTGTAGGATAAGTCCTAATTAAAATGTAGAAAAAGTTATGTTAAAGAATTGATGTATGTATCTAGATGTGTATGTGTGTATGAACATATATATGTCAAGCAATGTATATCCTTGATAGTCTGTATTTTCCCTAAATATTCAACATTCATTCACTATGCTGAGGAAAACATAGTAACAAATTATTAGGAGAAGGAAAAACAAATGACTGAGTGGTAGAGAAACAATAGGATTAATATTAACTACAGGAAATACTCCTTTGTAAAGATCCTTATAATAAGCAAAATACTAGCAAAAATAGACAAAACGAGAAAAGCTGAGAATATGACACTGTACATAAGGTAAAGTATAATGAAAACAATTTGGAAATATAAAATGCTATTGTGAACAAAATTGAAAAATATTTTTAAATTAATGAAAACATGAATAGACTCAAAAACATAAAATAGAGAACACTGTCAAAGAAATGTCACCTCTGCCACTCTCATTATTTCCCAGCCCAGAGGTCCTAGATAAAGTGACAAAATGATTTTCTTCAATTATTCTACAAAGGAGTCATCACTTACACTCAACCGAACTGTGCCAGAGCTTACAGAAAGCTGTGGACTACAGCCCAGCAACTGCCCTTGGGGGAAGAGCTCTTCTTCCGATCCCAGCCTTGGCGAACACAGAAGGTAGCCTCAGAGTGACAGGGAAGATCTTCCCACAAGTATTTTGTGGAGAAATTTTTTACAAGTCAGCTTTTCATAGCAGTAGAGAAGTTTGTCTAAAGAACTAGCAATGCCCATATTTTCAGGTACAATATATCTAAAGATTAAGACACCATAGGCCTGTTTAGATCTATATACACAACTATCTGCCTTAGAGTGAATACTGAATGTAATGAATCAAAACCCTAAGTAATATATCAACTAATCAAGTACAGCTATATATTAAAGATTAATGTTTTTTTTATTTATTACAGTAATATATGTTATATATCAGGGAACTTATTAATCACATTATTATATATGGGTCAAATAGAAGGAAAATTCAATTTTAACACACTATAAGACAATAACAGACAAACTTTGACAGCCATTCCTGAGGGAAAATCTCTTAAGAATATGTGTTAAAATATTTACACTGACAAAAACAGTAACAATTTTTGCTGGAATGCTGCATACATATTAATTAATGCCAAATAATTGTCTTGATGCCAAAGATGATAATTATGTTATCGACAGATAGTGCAAAAATAATTTACTGTGAGTGAGAAATCCAAGGCTATTAAGAAAATTAAGTATAACAAAACATGCTACAATATAAGAAAAATGTAAATGCTCACCGACCTAAACTAAATAAGCACAATGATTGAGAGGTTTTTAGAAATAGAAAGTGACCTCATTAAACTGGACAATTAAGACAAAAATGAATATATCTTCAAAATAAGATAATTTCAAGCAAAAATATTCACATACAATGGAAACAAAAAGTACAAAAGAGTATAGAATTGACTTTTCAGGAATTACGAGATTTTATTTAGAAGTAGAGGAGCACAATGAATATGTGGAAAACATACATATGGTGGGAGAGAAAGGAATATATTTACAAAAAAATTCTGTCCTAAATTAAGCTATGGATTTATTTCCCTTTCAATCAGAATGCCAATACTTTTTTCAAAGAACTATTAAAATTATCTTAAATTTCTGCTGGTGTCTAGAAAAGCTCCATAAAAGGAGAATCATGATGGAGGACTGATAATTCCATGCTCTCGGATGTCATCTAAATGTATCATAGTTAAAAAAGCATGATGCCTTCCAAACACAGAATAACACAAATGTATAAAAATTTAGTTCTAGATAAAAATGGTTTTCTAAGTTGACACAGGAAAATAAATCACTTAATAGATGAAGTTGAGAAAGCTGGAGAGCAATATGAAAGAATCAAAAGGATTCCTATGCCTTGCTCCTTCTTTGCCCACCGGCTTGCATTTCCACTGCCTGCCCCGAGTTCTGAAATCCACGAACCCATGTGTAGGTAGACCTTTTAATGTGCACAACTTCCCAATACACCCCTTGTGCTATTTAGGGTTCTCTAAGGGATCGGGGTCAACAGAAAACATGGTGCAATGATGCAAAGGGGCTTATTAGGTAGGCTTTCAGGGTCGGTGCTGACACCATCGTGGTGGTGCCTGGGTCAGAGATGGAAGAACCTGCCATGCTGGAGGACCCAGGAGAACAGAACCCACAGAACACGAGGGATCAAGGACGCAGCACCAGTCCAAGGTCAGAGCCCTGGGTGCTCACATAGAGTACTGGTGGAAGTCTGCATTGCAAGACCAAGCAAACCAGCCTGAGGTCCACAGATGAAGAAGACTGGAGCAGCACGTCTTCTTTCCCTTTCGCCTCTTGCAGGCTACTCCCATTGGTCAGCGCCAGCCACACCCAGGGTGGATCTTCTCATGGCCTGCATGTCACTACATGTCAGTCATCCACAGACCCACCCAGACCTGTTCTCCACTAATCAACTGGGTGATTCTTGATCCATTCAACTTGAGGCACAATCCGCCCCTTGTTAATTTGAAAGCCAGATTCACCTCCTTACACCGCACTTGCTCACCAAATGCAATAGGAAATTTGTAATCTTACCTAACATGATTCAAATATCCTGCTTACAAGTGGGGGCTCACCCATTCCCTCCCCAGAATAGAAGGCAGAATTTTTCTTTGGGTGATGATGACTCTTCTCCTGACATTTCATAATTTGAATATTTCATTGTAGATTTAATAATCCTTAAGTACTAATATTAAGTCCATCAACTGTTTTCACGAGGAAAGAAAGCAAAGTTACCTGTTTAACATGTGTGTATATCTGCAAGCATAGTAACAAAATAGGAAAGAAATACTTGTGACAATTACAATCCTGGGCTCTGTAACTGGTCATTCTGTAAGAGCAGGTAATAAAACCACCTTCCTCTACTACTCATCCTGCCTTCCCTTGGTCTTCAACAAGCAACTCAGCAGATCTTGGTAATTTGCCTGACAGAGTGGCCCACACATTTATGGCTGAAGATTCTGGGCCCTTTGTCATCTTGCTTGGACAGGGCTGTTGTCGTTTCCCACTGACTTTAATAACAGGGCGTGGTAATGCTAGGGGACACGCTAAGGGATCTCCTGCATCCAAGTACATCCTTCCTCTCCTCGACTGTGCAGCAATAGTCCAGTTTCTCCTTGCTAGTCTGGATCACTCACCTTTGCCAACACCATAATTTCCCTTTTCCCTTGTTTACTCGGAAGCACGAAGAGCCCAAGATGACCAGGGGGAAGTCTTAGCTTTAGCTTTCTGTTTACTGGAATCATCATTGTGCTTCCTGGTAGGAGCCTTCCCCACTGTGGAACTAACACTTCCAGGCCAGGAGACTTTAAGCTTACAGGAACAAGAGCAAAAATGTTGCTAGTGAGTCTCCAGAAGTAATGGTGAGCGGTCCCAGCCCCACTTCCACCCTCAGTGCTCACAGCCGTGAATTGAGGGTGGGTGCCCAGTTAGCAGATGTCGATTGAAAGCACACACAGCCTTCTGGGGAATATTACTGCCGAGAAGACACTGCAGTTGCATCTTCAACAGATCATCCCACCTTTCTAATGACTCCGGTGCTTCTGGATGGTGGGGAACGTGACAAAAGCCATGCACTCTATGAGTATAACCCCACTGCATCACTTTTAGGCTTGAAGTGACTTCCTCGGTCAGAAATAATATGCGGGAATGCCGTGGTGACGGATGAGACATTCTGTGAGTCTCTGCATGGGGGTAATGCGGGAGTCATGTTCCCCTTGCTGCACACAGTACCTGACACCCGCACCTTAATTTAGCTCACAGTTTCGGGAGATTCAGTCCGTGCTTCACAGCTCAAGGGGGAAACTCATGGCAGAAGGGTGTGAAAGGCCAAAGCTGGCGCCTTGGTCCTGGTGCCTAGGTCCTGGTGCCGTGGAAGCGGAGCAGGTGAACAGCACCAGAGAGGAAGAGGCAAGGGACAGTGATGACGCATACACGCCCAGGAGTGTGCTCCTCTGATGTGCAGATGTCTCTTTATCTAATGAGGTTCACATATCAGGGTTAATGGTCACGTCCTCTTGCCAGGGCTGTGCCCCCTTTGGGGGACGGGGTGGTAGGAAGCCCTTCTCATATCCAGTGTGCCACGTGAGTGACTTCCGCTTCGCCAAGGCAGGAGGCACGTCTGCCCCGCTGCCACATTTAAACTGCAGTCAGTGACAACACATCAAGTCCGTCTCGCAGGTGTTTGCACATTTCCCTGGGGGGTTCTTACATTTCCTGCTTCCCTTTGGAACCTCGCACAGGTGATCTGGGGACCAAGTGACACCCTGCGCCTTTTCTTCCTCTCACCTTCATCAGGAACGGGATTCTGCTCCGTGTTGAGCGTGGTGTGCAGCTCTGCATAGATGGGGACAGAAGTGAGTGCAATGCGGGCTCCCAAGCACCAAACTTCAGCAAGTGTGTGTGGCCCCGGAAGCCCTCTCTGCCTCCCAAGAACCCCTGTCTTGACTGCTGAATTGATAATATCACTAGAGCAGACAATAAAAACAAACATTGTTAGACATCACATGTCATTAGGATGCATCGTTATTATTTCATGTTTCACCTTTTTCGTGTATTTTTATCTATGTGTATATATATATATATATATATATATATATACACCATGTACAGACATGGTTGATATCAATATAAATGTACATATAGATACAAAACAAGTACCAAGATATGTAAATATCAGCAGAAATTAGTTTAGAGATGATACATATTTCAATGTTATTAGAGGTTAAGTGTTTCACACTTGCCCAAACACTTATTACAATCATGGATAAATACTAAAAACATATCTAAAGTGTGAGTTTTTAAAAATTCACAGCTATGTAGGCAATCTCATTCACCACGCTAGCAATTTACGCTCCAAAAATAATGAGAAGACCATTCAATCATGCAGGCTTACCTCATTCACAAGTGACTCAAGCCCAGATCTGAAAAATGTTTATGGGGAAGAAACGGCCTCTGTCAGGATTTGGACAATTCTGTGCTACATTTAGCAACACAGAAAGATCCTGCATAGTAAGATCCGGCTTCACTCCAATAGCAGAGCTAAGAGCATGGCAGCTGAGCAGAGTGACCAGATATTAGCTTTCTCATTTTTTCCATGTGTTTTAACCAAAAACCTCTTCATAGATGAGACATGATGACCATATATGTGAATATTTAAATTTTTTAAATTATTTTAAAGGACACATTATCCTTCATTCCCCTTGAGCTGCTCCCTGCCCCTCCTTTGAATAGAGTTATTCTGTCATCCTAGTCATTTCCTGAAGCAGTTCTTTGTTGCCATTTCCTTGCATTGTTATGGCTGTCCTGATGTCCGGAATTGATTCAAAACATTTACCATTCGTGGTCATTTTGGTTTTGTGGAAGAGCCGGAGGTCACCCAGTGCCAGATCTGGTACATAAGGTGGACAAGGACATGTCCTGACTGAAATTGCCGTAGAGAATAGCACACCTGAAGACACTCGGGAAAGTGGACTCCAGAGCTGCTGCGGACAGTGGCAAGAATGCTGGGAAGAGTGTCCTCAACGTGAGGGGAGCATTTCGAAGGAAAATAGTGGCAATGTGCTTTTTATTGTAATGAAGTTTTTATTTTTACTTAAACATTCACTGTATTTTTATCATACCTCATAGGACAGCACTAAAAATGCATACGTTAATCACTCTAAAACTAACATTTGGCTTTGGGGGAAAGGCTTATCAATTTAGAATAGTACTAGAAACATTTCTCTTTTAAAATTGATCGTGTTTGAACAGAGCAGTCCACTGACTATAAATCTTATTTCCCAGTGATGAAGAAAAAATTATGATTGAGTCACAACACTAACCACAAATCTAAAGCCACAAATATTATAGGCAGCTACACCAGATGAGTGATAACAGTGAGATAAGCTAATCATAATTCAGAAATCTTGAGACCCCAGAGTGCTGATTTAGCACATAAAACTTTTCTGTTATATTTCAAGAATCATCATATTTTCTAACTGAATAATTTGATTTCTTGCTGGAAATATAACAGGATTCCATCTCAGAATAAAGAATGATGTTAGGAATTGGTTCAGTCCCTCACACTTTCAAACCTTTAACCTTAAGTTTCCCAAGGGACATTGCTTATAAGAAAAAGGGAAAACAAGAAATAACCTAGTACTCTGACTTCCAGGGACTTTGAATTCACAAATGCTGCAGAGAATTCTAGTCTAAGCAGATCTCAGTAATAGGGTATGAAAGCTAGGAAGCCACTCAGGGCCATGCTTTCCTGTACAGCCAATCCCCCAGTTGCTTCAAGGTATAAAACCACCTCCTATACCCAAGCCCACCCTGTCCTGACCTCACTGTCTGCAGGTGCTGGAGCAGAAAACTATATAGCTTGGCTATGCAATTATTCCTTTCCTTCTGCAAAAAGTTATCTCCTTTGACCTAATTGCTTGCATGCTAGTGGGTATTCTCTTTATGTATTTCAGTCAAACTCCACCAGTCAAAGAAAATGGCAAACTCTGTGTGTTAATCATAATAATTTCTATACTTGATATCACACTTTATCAAAACACTTTAAAATACACTGAATCCCCAATCACTCTCCCAAGACTTAGTATCAAGTGTAAGTAGAAACACTAAATATTTTAAGACAAATGGTTTTAATGCAAAAAGTTGTGTGTTTACAAAATGTAGAAGCTTGGAAGGATCTGCTCGCAGGCTGGGCACTGAGGAAACACACACACACACACACACACACACACACACACCCATCACTGTGCAACTGGACCACCAGGGAGACCGCTGACTCTGCAGGACTGGAAGGCAAGCCATAGAGACCCCCATCCGATGACTGAGTCAAGAGCAGCCTATTGCAGCTGTGACCTTGAAAATGAGAGCTTTGCTGCCACTGCTGCCTGAGCTAAACAGCTAGATCCAGATGCTGTAACATCGGTGGGCAGAATACCACATTTTTGCCATCTATTTTCTGAAGGAAAAATCCCAAAGCTAGATGAAGACAGCTTCCATGTTAGTTCCCCCTTCTTAATCCAAACTAAATACTTCTGAATAGCAAGGAAATTAGACTGATTTTCTTCCACACTTTAGCATCAAAGGAGGCTGGAAAACACAGATGTTTCAGCTTTATACCTGGTGCAGAACAAGCAGGCGAAGCGGAAGGAAACAGAAGTGAGGATGGACAAATCAAGCGTGCCTATCACACGCAGGAGGTGATACTGCCATCCATAGGCAAAGGCTGGGGTGCAGAAAGTCTAAGTGACTTGCACAAGACACAATATTAAGCAATCAGAATGACCAGGAGTAAAGCCCAGAAGTCTTCATACCAGGCAAGGATTCTCTTGACTTGCCGTTCCACACTAACTGATTATAATGGATAGTAAAACTAGAGAAAGAGAGAAGTGATCCCACCCCTTTAGGGAACTAACATTTCCTAATGTCTATTTGCTCATCCATCAGGCTATTATTATGTTTTGAAGAGAAGGTCAGCTTATGGAGGGTCTCTAGCTACTAGCAGTCCTTCTCAATGGATACTAAGTAGTTCATAGGATTTAAGGAAATGTGCAGCTGGCTGGAAAACTGCAAGGTTTTATCTTTCTCAAAAAATCCAAACAGCGCTCAGAGCTTATAGACAAAAAGAAGCAAATAATGATAATTTTATCATTTCTGCCCCCAAATTGAGACTATTGAAAAGATTTATAAATGTCAAAGAGTAAAAGAAAAGCTTATTTATGTTATTTGAATTAAATGTGAAATTGCTACTTGAGCCAAATGTAATATATGAATGTAATTTAAATAAATATTCATGCAATTATCTATTAGAGAGAAACTGACCTTAAAGATTTAACTACAATGCTATCTGACATCATTTGACTTGCTTATCAGCTTTTCGACATCGCTCCTTTTTAGTTATTGCTACTTCGTATTTACAAAAATGAATTGCTTTTCGTATCCTCAAATGTGGATCTTAATTTAGTGAAATGCAAGGTTGATATTCACATTCACCTGAAACTCACCAACAGACACGTGGAAAGTGGTTTTGCTGTCACTTCCCACCCTCCCAGCAGCACTCAGCACTAATTTTTGTGACTACCTCTTGAAAGGGAAGTATTTTGGAAGAAGTCTCCTGGGAGCATTTATAATAAATCTTCCCTGACTTTCTTTTAACCAAGAAAGAAAAATCCATTTAAGACAACGCTTTAAGGCAAAATGCTACCTGACTTCAGACTCAAACTTTTCATTTATTAGAAAGAAGTTAGTCCCCAGGGTGCTGAATCGGTCTATTCTGAGAAGTGGAAATGAGAAGCCACTTTAGGTAAATGCTGATGAACTCTAGCACCAGGAACCAGGCTGTGCCCGGCCGCTGTCCCCTCTCCTGGAAGCACCCGCTCTGCTCCACAGGGGAGGTGCATCGATCCCTTCATCGAGGAACAAGGCGACAATGGGAAGAACTGCAGGAGCTTCTACTCACCAAATCCCCATCTATCCAGCCATGTCAGATGCCTCATGTATTCTGTTTCCCTTAATCTTGCAAACATTGCTATAAGCATTAACAATCCCATATCACAGAAAAGAAAAGCAAGGCTCAAAGGAGCTAAAGTGTGGGCCCAGGGTCATACACCCAAGTAGTGGCATCAGGATTCAGTTTTCAGTTAGCTGGCCTCAAAGTCTGCATGCCCTCCCCAGAATAACGATGAGAAATGCAGTAACTGGAGCAAAAGCCATTTTCTGTTAGAGGAGCTCCACAAATAGAGACAGTCTGAGAAGAGCAATGTGGACTGACACAATGACCAAAAACCTACATGGTGTAAAACTGCAGCAGCACAGAAAAGGCTCTGTAATCTCACCTGAATGTCTATAGCAATCAAGGAAAAGGTTACTCAAGTTCACCAAACTTGCCTCTAGCAAAATACAGCTAAATTTGTTCTACTTCTGGGAAAGGAGAGAGAGTAAAGACTCCTGCTTCCTCATTTGCAGATCTATCGCCAGTTCAAATTTCCACCTTCACAGAGAGTTAAGGGGTGCATCATAGAAGGAGATCACACAACCAAATGGTAGTTTGAAGCAACAGTCAATGCCCTCTCCACACTTCCACTGTGACTACATTTCTTCTGCATGGAGCAGCTCCTTTTCACCCGCAGGGCGTACATTCCCAGACCCCCAAAATGTACCTGAACCCTCACCTCTGTAGTGCCAAGTCTCACATGTGGTGGTCCTCAACTGCTCTGTCATGTTGGGTAAGAAATGTCTAACTGATCAGACCAGCCTGATGCTGGATGTGACTGAATAGATTTATGAAGATAGAAAATCCATGCTGGGTGTAGGTGCCAGCCCGCGGGCTTGTAGCCTGGATGGGACATAAAGGGAAAGCAGAAGAAAGTTGCTGCTGTTCAGAGGAGTTCAGTCTCACATTCACCTTGGATGCTGTCTCCTGCCTTCTTGCACAGACATTCGGATCCCTGGAACAGACTCCCATGGGCTCCACAGTGAGCTGCAGCCTTGACCTTCAACTGGTTCCATAGGCTGTCAGCACACAGATGGCCCTTTGCACTCCTTCACACCTGACAGCGGGTAAGCCCACCTCATAAGTCCTTACATCCTTACATGTCTCACATTAAATCTGTTTGTGTAGTGCACACTGACTGACACAAATGCACTGGGTTTTATACATACTTATGATTATACATACTTATTATACTTATGATAATTTAATTCACAAATTAGACATGAGATTAAAAATAGCAATAAAATAGAGCAATTGCAATAATAGTAATAAAGCTATATGATCAGTCCTCAATCATCATTTTTATCTTTTGGTGCGGAGTCTGGGGATGGAATCTAGCACCCCATGCATGCTAGGCAAGTGATCTACCACTGAACTACACTCTAGGCTTCAAAATATCTCACTGCACTTACGCACCTTTCTTCTGCTGATGTAAGTCAGTGCAGTGCCTGCCTGCTAAGCTGAGTTAGACAGCGATGGCTTCCGACATGTTGGAAAGAGGGTCAGGAAGCCACAAGGATGCTGGTTGACCGTAGGTACCTGAATCACAGACACAAGGGGACCACTGTGTTACTGATTTTCCACGTATTATGGGAATTGTTCTATTATGGAGGCTACAGTGCTCATTCTTAACCATTTTTCTCATGCTTAAGCTGTGTTTTCCCTACAGTCTCTTGTGTCGTTTAATATGTGTCTCAAGCACATTATGCCTTTTATGATTCTTGGTGTAGAAATTCATTTTCTACGTGAGTCAAGCCAATTATTTATTTCACTTTAATTGTTTTATTCAAGTGCATCTGACCAGCAAACCTTTTTGTTATTGGATTGTACATTTTCCCTGTCAGCCATTCCACCAAATGTATGCCACTTTTTGTAGCTCTGACATTCATATTGGATGTGATGTCTGAAGCACTGTATCTGAATTGTGTGGAAGAAATACTTGGAATTGTGATTATTCTTCATCTAGGTCTTCAAAAAGCATTCAGCTTTCCTCCTGCCACATCACATTATAAATTAATTTTGTTTCCAAGTAATGTTCACCTTAATTTTCTTTTCTTTCACTACTCTAACGGGTTATCTTGGCTCCTACTCAGATTTACCTGCAACAAGGTCTCGAGGGCTTTTTGGGGCTACGATGGCATCCAATCCCCTTCACTGTCAGAATTCTCAAGGACACTTAAACAGCTTCTAGCCATATTTTCTGATTTGCCTGGGGACCAGGAGACACACAGAAAGAATTTCTGACATGCTAGAGTGGGATGTGGAGTGGAAAGGGAGTGTATATTCATACATAAGGCTGAAAAATGCACTCTCTATCAGAAAAAGGGAATTGTCTTTCCGAACACCGTGGGACAGAGACTCTCTGCAGTTGCACACTTCGCTTACCACCGCACTGGTTGTTTTCCACTCTGCATCCTCTGTCTTCAGAGGGGTCACACTGTGTCTGGGGTTTCCTGAATGCAGGAACCGCTGCCCCCACCGATGACACCACCTGCACCAGTGGAGGCGAGGGATTGCAGGAAATGAGAATGGGGCCATTTCCTGGCTTGTTCCTGGCTTGCTCAGTCCTGCTCCAGGGCTAGAATGCTGGCAGTGGGTGGGACTCTGTGACCGCAGCTCTTGAGACGTTGCCGAGGCTCTGGCTCTTGGGGCACTTTGGTGAATGGTTCCTCCAGTCCAGGATCAAGGATGGTAGCACTTCTCCCCTGCTGCCAGTCACGAGTGACTTGACTTCCTTTGTTTGCTTTGCAACCCTACTATCATGGTTACTTTTCTCTCACTGCTGGGACAAAATACCTGATACCCAAAATTAAAGAAGGAAAGGTTTATTTAGCTCACTGTTTGTGGAGGTTTCAGTCCATACCTGGCTGGTTCCAAGACAGGGTGGCACATAGCAGAAGGCAACAGTTCATGGAGGCAGAAAACAGCAAAAGCAGCAAGAGCAAAAAGGGAGGAGCAGGTGGCAGAGAGCAAGCCTCTTTCCCTCCCTTATATTGTATGCAAGCTACCTGCCCCAGGGTGGTGTAGCACTCACACCCATAATCCCAGTATTGGATCATGCATCAATGAAAACTCTTAGAAGCCCACTCCATAGCTGCATGAGGCTTTGGGGGAGCATCTAGACACAAACCATAACACTCACACATCTCTAACAAGTACTTTCATTAAATTCTTCACCAGCAGGCTTTTTGGTGAAGAAAGCCCAGGCTTTCTACTGAGCTCCTGGTTGATGCAGAAATTGGCCCCAGAAGTCATTCTTGAATTGAGCCCACATATATCATTTTAGAACATACAGATGGTTGTGGGAGGGGAGGAAGAGTAGCCAGTGAGAGGAAGGCTGTGGAAGATTACATGTCTGTGTCACTCCGTCACTGTGATGATAAAGATGCCAAGCTGTTCCACATTCTGTTTCAGAACTCACAAAAATAAAAATAAAGCATAATGCCTTGAACTCTCAACTCAAGGTATGAGGGAAAACAAAGCACATTTAAATGTGTTTCTTATCCTGTGTATCTGCAAGATAAACGTAGGTGGTGACTGGATCAAGACCTGTAGTAGGGAGAGATGTAAAATGTAAATTTAGTCACAGAGGCCAAGTTCAGGAGATCAAGTTAAAAATCAAGATTAATAGACTATCTCAGTCGCAGTGTCCTACTTACTCCATGGTGACCAGGACCCAGACTGGTTACTGGAGAGATTTGCTAAATGGAGCCCTGGTTGGAAGAACTCTGAAACTTGACCTCAGGTCCTTAACTTGAATTCTCAAAGTCCTCTGTGTCTTCCTTGGTAGTTAAAGCAATCTCTCTAACTTGTCTGAAAAAACCACTCAGTAACGTTGTCAGTGTCATTTGCCTTGCAAGGAGACTCCTGTTTCCTCATGCTTAATTAACCCCAACCTCACTCAGTTCTTTCATGGGCAGAAGAATGCAAAGGTATCTTCAAGTAAAAGATGAGTTCTACACCAAAGGAGGGTCAGGACCTTGACAGTTTGTATCATCAGGAAAAGGGAGGTCAGAAAAAGGTTCTGAAAGGGTTACATGAAGCATATAAAAATATGCAATTTATCAATACAACAAACAACAAAACTTTCTGGCCACGGCACCAGGGACGGCTTTCCCATACGGCTGAACCCTGCCCTCTGTGTAATCTGTGGTCATGAGATTGACATGCTAAGATTCCTCCACATGAAGAAAACCCCATAGGCACAGGAGAGGAGAATGCTGGAGTGAATCCATGCATGTGACCTACTCCACAGCGCTACAGGAAGGCCTGAGGAACAGTTCCTTCTACCTCAGTAAGGAGCACTAGCCTCTCTGAGAATTTGTGTCTGACTAAAGAATTAGATTCTCATTTCAGCGAGAATGATGAGATCTCAGATTGATACAGCCCAAGTGGCAGAGCTACCACAATAAACACACAGATGGTCTAGCAGTGCAAGTTCCTTGAAACACAGAACCTATGATGATGGTTAATGTTTCCGTGAGGAACCAAGGAGTGAAACGGATTGCCAGGCTTCTGAAGTATTACTTGGTCTATGTCATCAAGCTAATTCTTCCTCTGACGCGTGATAAGCCAAATCAAAGCACTATTGGAAATACATCACATTTTACCAGTTCACAACCCACAGTCTTTTGAAATGGAGGCTTTTTTTGTTTTGAGGATTCACCCTGAAATGTGGACATGAGTGTACACCCTAGGTTTTTCATCTGGTCTTCTCCTGGAGGGCCAGCTGCCATTCAGCAGAGTGACAGCGAACTGGCAAAGAAAGATAATCATTCATCCCTGAACTGTTAGTTATCAGTCCCAGTTTAGCACTAATCACTATGGGCACGAAGACACTAATATGTAAAATCCTGGCCCATATCTATGGTTGGTGAGTTATAGCCATTTCTGATACTTATTTCCCATCTTCTTACTTATATTCTTGGAATAATCAGACTTGTTAACTAGAAATATCTTCCCATGGTTCTCTGTCCCACAAAAACAATGTCATTATGGTTGGAAGAGCCAAACATAGCCCCTGAAGTGTTATATGTCAAACAGCAGGTAAAGCCAAGCAGGAGACAATACCATATTCTTGGAAGAAAATGTAAATATCAGTGCTCCTATCAAGAACTAAAAGAAGCAGGAATGGTGATCCCTGTTCCCTGCTCATGGAGCTCTCCAATTTGGCTGTACAAACACAATGAATGCTAGGAATCTTGCTGAAGTACTACTGTCACCAGCCACTGCTACTGCCCCTCACTGACGTGGCAACTCCAAAGGTGTAGCCACCAATCAACCTAGGCAGTGATTTCACTTTGTTTTGTTTTGTTCTCTACCTGAGTTAGCAAAGACAATGAGAAAAAATTCATCTTTACCCAGCTAGTATGTGCAAAGATATACCTTCCATGTCTTAGCTCAAGACTACATTGACATTCCCAATCTCAGCCATAGTGCAGTCCAGAAGAATCTTGACCATGTTGAAATCCCAGAGAACATCACTCTGACCCATCCTATGGAAGATATATTATGCTACTCTGACCTGAAACACAGGAGGGCACAAGCACCTGCCTTTTTAAGCTGTATGTTAGTGAGTAGGAGATAAAACCTGCAAGGATTTAGGATCCTGCCAAATTATAAATCTAGGAATTGTTTTGGGTAGAACATATCCAGATATCCTGAATAAAGTGAACAGTCACTACCTGTACCTCTAACTTCCCACAATGAAGAAAGCATGCCTTTGGGCTTTGGAGGAAGCACATACTATGGTTATGTCACTGCTTTCATACATTTCCTGAGTAACCCACAAAAACAAAGTATTAGTTTGCCCGGATAAAGAATGGGTTAGCAATAGGCCCAGGTTTTAGTACCACTTAGATTATATAAGCTGACATATCTAAAAATTGCTTAAACACTGTTACAGATAAATGTACCCTTGGACCCTCCGATACTTCCTATGAGAAACATAGAAGAAGACCTAACATTTTAGAGCAAATTAAATGCCCCTACAACAACTATTTTCCATTTGTAGAGCTATTTCCGGTTTTTTGCTCAGTCCTGCTACAGCATAACAATACCTGCACATGACAACCAGGGTCCATCTCACCTGTGCCGCCGATCATGGACTGAGTGTTACTCACTCCTCCAAACCCCAAAAGTAGACATGAGCAGCAGCACCAAACAGTCACACTGAAATGGAATCATCTTATGGGGCAGAAGAGTCCAGAAATCTCAAATAACCTCTTTGAGCAGAATCAGAATTCAAAGTGTCTGCTCTAGGGCTGTACCAGTCTGTCCAAGTGCAGTTGTGGCCTCATAGGACTTTAACTATGCTTAGCATCCAAGAGGACAATTTGTCTCTTCAAGAGGTATTTGCCCAATGCAGTGGACAGCTGATACACTCGAACCTCACTGGTGGAAGTATGAAAGATAGTTTAAAGAGGAAACATCCTCCAGGGCCAGAATTTCAGGTAACATTTGGTTTTCCACTTTCTGTGGAGGGATATGGGACATATTGTCCAAAATAAATGCAAGAGATGCTAAGGGGACATTCATTTCATTATAGGCTTGGCAAAACAAGATGACTCTGAGGCAATGGTAATGGAATGTCTGTTTCATCAGATACATGGAAAAACAAGATTAGAGAACTGTTGGCCAAGGGTTCTGGGAAAGATATAGATAGATAGAGAGATAGATAGATAGATAGATAGATAGATAGATAGATAGATAGATAGATAGATAGATAGATTTCTTAGCCTTCTTGGAATGGCCATGGAATATTAGGATATAAATATCATATGTAAAGTGTACCGAAGGGGAGGAGCATACTAGGGAGTTTGCTGCTGTTGAGAGACTAAGTTATCCCCATTGTAGATGCCTTTACACCTTCTAACCCAGCCAATCCAGGCTTGGTTCAAGTGGTTGCGATAGCAGGCTAGAGGCTACACACATACAGCTTGGTTCACCTGGAATACTAGGACAAAAGGCCATAAATTGGATAAGTTACTAAAAACAAAAATTTACTTCCCACAGATCTGGAGGCTGGTAAGTCCCAAATCAAGGTACAGTAGTCAAATACAGGTGTCTGGCGAGGGCTGAATTCCTGATTTATAGTGATGCTTCCTTACGTGTCTCCTCTTCACATGGCAGAAGAACAAACAAGCTCTTTGTACCTCTTTGATGAAGTCATAATCCATTCATGGCCCAATCATCTCTAAGTGGCCCACATCATGGGTTGGGTGTCAGTGTTGGAATCTGAGGAGAACATGTTCAGACTGTAGCAATGGAGCCCAGCTCCACCGACCTTCTCATGACAACCTATTACACACACCAGGGTCCCAGTCAGTAACCACAAAGACCAGGATGAGCTGACCCAGCATCCTTCTCCAAAGGGACCAGCAATGCCGGACTGCAAGGCTGATACACTGGATCCTTCATAGGTGGAAGTGAGGAGACATTTGGTCCTCAGGGTTCTCGACCAGATATGAATCTTCTGGTCTACAACATTTCTTCCAACATTCTTTTATGGGTTGAATTACAACCCCAGGTAGATGTGTGAAGTCCTAACCCTCTGTGCACCAGAAGGTGACCATATTTGGAAATATGGTCACTGCAGGTATCATTAATTAGGAGATCATAATGGGGTAAGGTAGGTCCTTAATCCAACCTGACTGCTGCTCTTATAAGGAGATGGTATAAGACCTGAGGGAGAGGGTTGTATGACAACAGTGGCAGAAACTGTAGTTATGAGGCTGTGAATCAAGGATTTGCCAACGATATCAGAAGCTAAAACCATGGAACAGATTCCCCCCTAAGCCTTAGAGAGATGTGGCCCTAGGGACACCTGGACTTTGGATTTGTAGTATCCAGAAAGTGTGGAAGTGGGAACAATCCCTCAACATGAAACCTAAAATCTCTCTGTTGGATTTTTTTTCTTCTTATTCCAAATTTGGAATTAAAAGTTCCTGAGGAAATAATGCTTCCAAGTGAGAATAAAGTCACAATTGTACTTCCTGTTAATTTGGGGCTCTTATATCCCTGAACTGACACCCAGTAGGAGGATGTGTAGTATTGTGCTGTAACTTATGTCAATTGTGCTGTTGCAAGGGTTGGACACAGAGGGCGGCATCCAGTGAAGTCACTGGGGTGTCAGTTTGTCTCTTCCATGACAGAAGTTGACGGGAATTTGAAGAAACTCAAAAAAGATAAGGCAATCAAGGGATGGGACTAAATTTTAGGGTCACCAACCTGGTGAAGAAGAGCTGAGAGAATCCGGAATGGGAGGGAGGGACATTTCAAAGATGCAGGAGTCACCAGCACCATGGAGGGACAGCTGGAGGGGAGGATCAGAAAGTTCATGGGATCTGAGGGCTGCTGCAGCAGGAGGCAAAGAGCCACCAAAACATGGGAGAAACAGAGGGTTCAGGGGTTCAGCAAGATGCCATCACCCCTTGGGGGTTTCAAGAACATGCTAGAGGAGGAGGGCTGGGCTCCTGCCAGCTGGCATGGGGAAGATACGAATCAGAAGTAGGGCTTTGATGGTCAGCTTTCCACACCTTCGGGTCCAAACTATAGCACCTGGTTACTCACACGAGAGTTAGGTGTTGCAGTAGAGGCTTTTCATAGATGTGGTTAACACTGTTACTGCAGGCGGTCCTCATTCAATCAGTGGAAAGGAAAAAGTGAAGATTTGCCTAAAGAAATTTTTTCCATTGCTATAAATAACTTTGAAATTAGCATACGTTAATTGTACGTGTGAACAAGAGTCATTGTGATATTTCTATACATGCTCTAAGTGCACACCGATCAAGTCTAACCTCCCATTTTCTAGCTCCCTCCTTCCCGCTGAAGAGCTTCCCTATCTCAGGTCACCATTATTCTTCTTTCAAGCTGACTTTTTTAGCCTCCACATAGGAAAGAACACACAGTATTTGTCTTTCTGTGTTTGGATCATTTCCCTTAAAATAATTTTACTCCAGTTTTATTCAACTTTGCACAAATGACAGGATTTCCTTCTTCTTCATGGCTGAGGGGTGTGTGTGTGTGTGTGTGTGACACATTTTCTTACCCTTCCTTTGTTGATGGACATCTAGGTTGATTCCGTACCCTATCTATTGTGAACAGTGCTGAATTGCACATGGGCACACAGCTATGTGCTTGTTGTGCTGCTTGTATTTCCTTTGGGATAGGTGGATCATATGGTAGAACTATTTTCACTTTTTGAGAAACAACTAACCACTCTCCATAATGGCTAAACTACTTTACATTCCCACCCACAACATATAAGAATTTCTTTTTCTCCACATTCTTACTAGCATCTGTTGCTTGCTTGCTTGCTTGGTTTTTCAGGTATTACTCATTCTAACTGAGGTGAGATGGTATCCAATTATAATTTTGGTATGTATTTCCCTGATGGCAAATGATATTAACTGTTTTTTATATAATTGTTATCATTTGTGTTATTCTTTAAGAAATTCCTATGTACTTTAAATTGGATTACTTGTTTTGTTGTTGATGCTGTTAAACTTTTTAAGTTCCTTGTATATTCTTCATAATAACTCTCTGTCAGAGGAGTAGTTAGCAAATATTGTCACGCATTCTGTAGATTGTGTCTGCTCTCTGTTGATGGTTGCTTCTGCTATGCAGAAGACTTTTAGTTTGATGTAATTCCATTGTCTAGTTTTGCTTTTGTTTTCTATGTTTTTGGGATCTGATGCAGAAAATCACTGCCTGTAACAAATGAACAGTTTTTCCTTTGTTTTTCTTTTCGTAGTCTCAGGTCTTATATTTAGGTCTCTGATTCATTTTGCATTGGTTTTGTACAGGTTAAGAGATGGTGTCCAGTTTCCATGGCCCTCCTCATCAGATGTGTGCCCTTTGGCACCTTTGGAAGGAAGCAGGGGCTGTGGATGCATGTGTTGATTTCTGAGATCACTGTTTGGTTCAAAGGTGTCTGTTTTTATGCAAGACATGCTGTTTTGGTTATTATGTCTCTTTAGTATGCCTTGAAATCTAATAATAAGTGTTTTTCTTTGTTAGTTTTTTGACTCAAGATCACTCACTTTGAGATCTTTTGTGCTTCCATGTGAATTTAGGGTTGCATTTGCTAGTTCTGTGAACAATGACTTTGATATATTAATGGAGATTGCATTGAATCTCTCAATCACTTTGGGTGAGAGGGACATTTTAACAATATTCATTCTTCCAGCCTATAAACATTGCAGATCTTGTCCGTGTGCATGTGTGTGTGTGTGTGTGTGTGTGTGTGTGTATGTGTATGAATGTATCCAACTTCTTTTGTCAGAGTTCTATAAATTCTCATTCAAAGCCACAGCACTGGTTTCTGCCTACAAGTTTCCAAACTGTAGACCCTAAACCTGCACACTTCAGAATTGATGCCCCATAATCAAATAGGCAGATGGACACACCTGTATCTTACTAGTTTGTCTGCTCACTGCAGACCTCATACTGATATAGGGACAAACTATCAAGGTGAATTTTTCTAGGGCCTCCAGGAAAGTGGGACTATTGTTAGGCCTCCTCAAATATTTGCCTCCGAGGTAAAGGATATTTGCCCTAGAACAGGTGCTAATCCATGCTTTAAGATGAAATATACCTGGGAGTTTCAGGGAGATCTGAAAGGAGGTGTTGTCTCTGTTTCTAAATTCTGCATTATGGCTTAGCACATTATTTGTGCTACTTGCATTTGTTTTCCGTGAAGTCCACTGCTGTGCTGAGCCGCAAATACAAAAATGATGCTTTTGGCCTTATGAAGGGAGTTGTTCTTCCTGTAGCTGAGATGATTTCTTTGCACCTGACGTCCCTGCGAACCCTGGTGGCCCCTGCTGAGTTGGGCAATGAGAAGCCATAAATAGAAATGTGTAGCTTCTTGTCTTGACACCATAAGCTTGGCCTCCCAGATACAGTGTCCACACCAGGAGGACCTATTTCTGGGGTTTCTGAGAAAGACTTGAACCTACTAAAAATGTATTCAGGGGGCATCATTGTGTCCTAGTTACTTTTCTTGTTGCTGAAACAAAATACCTGACTCCCAAAGTTAAAGGGGGAAAGGTTTGTTTAGCTCACAGGTTACAGTGGTTTCCGTCCACAGTCAGCTAGCTCCAAGGCAGGGAGGCAGGGCAGAGGGGCATCACAGAGAAAAAACAGTCCAGGGCAGGGCAGGCAGGAAGCAATAAGCAGCAGTCAACTCCCTTCCCTCTCTCCTTTTATATCCCATCCAGGCTGTAAACCTATTGGTAGATGCCACCCATACACAGGGTGGGGCTTCCATTGTCCACACCTAAAACTGTGCTGATCAAATTTAGTTGGGTATTTCTCACTAAAGTTGATCCAATCAGTTAACTATCAAAAACAATGAGAGAGAGAAAGGGGGAAGGAGAGGGAGGAAAAGGGGAGGAGGGGAGGAGGGAAGCAGAAGGGAGGGAAGGAGCGGAGAGGAGAGGGATTCCCCTTCACAGTTCAAAACAAAAGTTATCCAAATATATTTCACCCTTAAGAAGATCTGCCACAGAATAAGTAAGTATTGAGTATAGTGAATAAATCTGAGAATACAAAAACCTCAAAAAGTAAAAGGAGTCACAAACAAGCTTTCATTGAGAATAAGAGCCACAGTATTTATTTCAAATGCTTCTCAAAGTTACATAATATGTGGAACTTCTTAGAGAGAAAAGTATTACACAACCTAATACTTAAATTATTTTCCTAATATTTCCTATGTATGTGCTAACATTAAAATCAATTTTAAGTCCTTATATATATAGATCTGATATAGTTGAAATACCTAAACAATTTAACAAACTAGGTGTAGCAAAATTATAGAACTAATGAAATTGCCATTTAAAACATTAAATTAGCATAACAATATGCCAAGTTTTTATTCCTTTACCTGGTTTCTTTATTTAAGTTTAAAGCAAATCAAGATTGGTTTTAAGAACGTATGATAGATGATAGGAAAGGGAAAGAAACTGCTCAAAAGAAGGAATGACTGGAATGACAGCAAGAAGAAAAGGAAGGCAAGATATAAATGTATATATGAATAGCTGTGATAACTGTACTGCTGATGTCTGAAGGTATATTGAAAGGATCAGTTAATGCTTAAACTTTTTTATGTTCTGTCCAATTTTGCATGCTTTTGTCTGGTAATCCGAGCAACTGATTTGAAGGTAACAATATGCAATGGAATTACCGTGGTGAATTCCTATCATCTTGTCTAGTGAAACTCTGTATTACCTCTAATGTTTTATCTAATATTTATTTTCTTATTCTCTTTACTGATTCGAACATGCTTCCATTCTTACATCTGGTAATCTGACAACGTAGTTGAGGATAGCGATATGTAATGTAACAACCACTGTTAATTCCTATCATTTCGTCCTGAAACCCTGAATCACTTTAAATGTTCTTGCTTTGGTTTGTTTATGTTTGTGATGCTGGTATGCTGCTACTGTTCTTTTTTTCTCATTTACTACTCTCTTTAAAATAAAATTTAAAAAAAATCAGTTTTAAGGAAGAAAATGCATACCTTTTGTAGACAATTGAAAATACGACAGACCACCATGTGGGTCTTTGTTATTGTCAATAATTGTTGTTACTAATAATTCCTTTAAGCACTGATGAATTTTTGTATCACCCAATGAATTTTTTGTTTGTTTGTTTGTTTTGTTTTGTTTTGTTTTTTGGTTTTTCTCTGGTACCGGGAACTGAACTCACAACCTTGCGCTTGCCAGGCAGGCGCTTTTGCAGCTGAGCTAAATCCCCAGCCCCAAATCTTTTGTTTTGTTTTGTTTTTGTTTTGTTTTGTTTTTGTTTTGTTTTGTTTTGGTTTTTTTTGGTTTTTCTCCGGTACCGGGAACCGAACTCACAACCTTGCGCTTGCCAGGCAGGCGCTTTGCCACTGAGCTAAATCCCCAGCCCCCACCCAAAGAATTTAATGAAACACTACAGTGTAAACCAGGCATGGCAGCACATGACTATAATCCCAGCACTCAGGAGGCTGAGACAGGAAGATCCCCATGAGTTCAAGGCCAGCGTTGGCTACATGATGAGTTCAAGACCAGCCTGAAATAAATAGTAAGACCCTGTTTTAATAAAACACCCTCTACAATGCAGGAAAATCAGTGGCAAATCTTCAATATCATTTAGCCAAAATGTTATCATTGTAGATTCAATATGTTAATGACTGTTAAAGAGTTTTGAGAACTTCTTAAATAGACATAATCCAGGAAACAAACTCACAGCAAAAACACAGAGCAGATAGATGTGAGTTGTCCCAAGTTAGACAAACATACAGTACAGCTGGGCTCTATCTTATGCTGGAATCATGTAACAAGCAACAGAACTAGGCCCGCCCACTCTCCTGGACTGTCTCTGTCCTCATGGTTGGTGGCGTTGAGTGTGAACTGGAACACTGTCAGGCCCTGGGGTACCCCTTCCTCTCCACTTTTCTCTTTCTTCCTTTTTCTCTCCTCTCCCCTCTTTCTCACTCCTCCCTCCCTGCTTCCCCACCCCTAATCCTGACTGTCTCTCATTTCTGTAGGTCCTTGTGTGTCTGTCTCTCTGTTTCTATCCTATCTTGCTATTTTTTCCTCCGTTCACTATACTATAAAGTCTTATTTCTGCTTCTGTCTTCATGTCTCTCATGTTTTTCCTTCTGTGTTACCCAGATTTATCTCGCCATTTACACAGGAGTCTATTGCCATGCTGAGAGAGTTCCATGTAATAACTCCAAATTTCTAGGAGAGAGAATCTGTTTAGCCAAACTTAGACCACTGATCTCAAGCTGTAGCTGATTTTCATGAGCATCATGAGGGTGGTGGGCATGTGGAAGCGGCTGTTTGAACAGGCTCTCTGGAAGGGTGCAGGTGCTTGAAGAACTGCATTGATTTACATCTCCATTAAGCATCCAAACCATCAGTTTCTCCTAACGATTATTCATTAGAGAACTTGAAGCACCCAAGTTTATTTTCACTTTAAAGATAGTGTCCCAAAAGCAACCCAGGAAATTATACTTCAGAACAAAAGCCAAAGGCATTTAAAATACACGAACAGAGCCCCTGACATCTGCTAGAAAGAAGTTTATGATCCAACCACAGGGACCATTGTCACGTTTTACCAGAAAACGTCCTTAAAGGCACCACTTGGAGCACTAGTGCAGACTGGACATCAAGTCCTGGGCTGCAGAGCTCAGCCACAGAGGATACAATTATTCCCACTGCTTCGTTTTTGGGAAAGGGGCCTGCATAGGACTAGCTATTACTTAAAAATTAAGCATGATATTATACAACTCTGTCAAGATCATTGTCTGCTCCGGCGCCATTATTTACACAATCTGTGGAACTATGAAGAATTTCCATACTAAATTTTTTTAGTGAAATTATGTCCTTATCAAAAGTCAATGATTATTAGAAACAGGCAGGGTGGGTATACAGTTTATACTCAGATACAGCATCACTACTGAATTTTATAGGTTGATTTTATATATTGCAACTTTGCTGAATTCATTTATTGTTTCTCATAGGTTTTTGCTGCAATCTTTGGATTTTCTATATGTAAGATCATGTCATCTGTAAATAGTAATAATTTGAGTTCCTCTTTTTCTATTGGGATACCATTTATTTCGTTCTCCTAAATAATCATCATGGCTAGGACTACTTGTAATATGTTGAATGACAGTGGTGAAAGCAGACTTCCTTTTCTTGTTCTGTATTTTAGAGGAAAATATTGAGGTTTTCCATTCATTATGACGTTAGCCCTGGACTTGTCATATATGCTTTTATTATATGATGATGCATTCCTTCTATACATAATTTTTTCAGACTCCTTATCATGAAAGGGTGTTAAATTTTAGCAAATTTTCCCCACCTATTGCTGTCATCATATGGCTTTTGTGCTTTGTTCTGTTGATGTGGTGTAGAATATTGATCAGTTTGAGTACACTGAATACATATTCATCTTGGCAACCTTGGGAGGATTCCCACTTGGTCATGATGAGTAGTCTTTAATATGCTGCTGGGTTTGTTTACTAGCATTTGTTGAAAAATTGTACACATATTTTCAACAAGGACATTGGTCAGCTGCTTTCTTCTGTTGTTTGGACCTTGTCTTGTTTATGACATAAGAGTAATGCTGGTCTCAAAAAAATCATCTGCAAGAGAATGTAGAAAACAACTCCTTGTGAAATTACCACAGAAAATACAAAGAAATTCTAGCAATATATTTAAGCAAAGAGAAGAAAGATCTCAACAATGAAATTTTTTAAAAAGTTGATAAAAATATTGAAGAAAGCACAAAAATGCAGACATCATACCTTCATGGATTAGAAGAACCAATATTCTTAATATGTTCTTAGGACTGAAAACAACTTACTGATTTAATGCACTCTTTTCTTCTTCTTCTTTTTTATTTTAAAAATTAAAAAACTGACAAAACAACAATGAAGACAAAATCAAAACAACACAAAAACAACTAAAATGTACATGACCTCAAAACAAAGTGATAGGAATTTACAATTGTTGCTACATTACATATTGTTTATCTTCAATCAAGTAAGCTTAATCAAACAATCAAAGATAGTAACAAATAAAACAAACAACAACAAAAAAAAATGCAATGATGGGAATGATGCAGAGCTTCACCATACAAGATGGTAGGAGTTCAACAATGGTTCTTATACTGCATATTGTTGTTTTCAGATCAGTCATTCTGACTACCAATTTCAAGCATGCAAAATTGATCAAGAAAAAAATTTTAAGCATTGACTGTTCTAATCAACAAACCACAGATATCATCAATACTTTTATTCCACCTATCCGTATATATACATAAATTTTGGCTTTTGTTTTTTAAAAAGTCAACATAAGGAAAACAAATACATAAACAAATCAGCATAGAGAACAATAAAAGTGATACAGAATTTCAAAACATGGTGATAGGATATTAACAATGATTGTTATACTACTCAATGTCATCTTCAAAATGATTGCACATAAAACCAGACATAGGCATGCAAGATTGATCAAACAATTACACATTAACGGTTCCTTTCAATACATGAACAGATATTAATAGTATGATTATCTTAGCTCTCCTGTGTATATATATACATATTTTCCCTTCTTCTTTCTTTCTTTTTCCTCTGCCCTCCTTCATCCCAGTCACCCCTTCCAATTTGAGCAGTTTCTTTTCCCTTTCACAATATCTATTGTACCTTTCAGATTTTATTTACTCTATCAGGTTCTTATAGTAGGGAGGAAATACGATGTTTACACATGTGAATCTGATTTATTTCAGTAATGAGTATGCTCTCTAGTTGCATCCATTTGTGTAAAAAAGCCTCTAGTTTATCTTTCTTAGTAGCTGAGTAATACTCCATTGTACAAAAATATCACATTATTTTATCCATTCCTCAGTTGATGAACATTTGGGTTGTTTCCAAGATTTAGCTATTACAAATTGTGCTGCTATAAACATGGGTGCACATATATCACTGTGGTCTGATGTTTTCAGTTCTCCTGGAAAAATACCCAAGAAGGGAATAGCTGGATTGAATGGGAACTCTAATTCTAGATTATTTAGGAAACTCCAGACTGATTTCCATAGTGGTTGCACCAGTCTACACTCCCACCAACAGTGGAGAAGTGTTCCTTTTTCCCCACAGCCCCTCCAGCATTTGTTATGGGTTGATTTTTTGATGATAGCCATTTTTTCTGGGGTGAGATGAAATCTCAGTGTTGTTTTAATTTGCATGTCTCAAATGACTAATAACATTTAACATTTTTTCATGTATTTATTTGCCATTTGTATTTCTTCATGTGAGAAGTGTGTATTCATCTCATATGCCCATTTTTGTATTGGGTCTTTGAATTTTATGGGCCTGATTTTTTTTAATTCTTTATATGTTCTAGACAGGAGTCCTTTGTCTGAGGGACAGTTGCCTAAAATTTTTTCCCATTTTGTGGGTTTTCTTTCCACCCTGTTGGTGATTTCTTGTGATGTGCAAAAACTTTTCAAGAAGATGATAACCCAGTTGTTGATCCTTTGAAGTATTTCCCATGCAGTGTAGTTTTTGTTCATGAACTCTCTGCCTACCACTATGTCTTCAAGGTTTTTACCTACTTTCTCTTCCAATAGATCTAGTGCTTCTGTTTTAATATTTAGATCTTTAAGCCATTTTGACTTTATTTTGGTGCATGGTGAAAGGCTTGGGTCTAGTTTTAGTCTTCAGCATGTGGAAAGCCAGTTTTTCCAGCATTTATAAAGAGGCTATCTTTCTTCCACTGAACATGTTCCGCTGCTTTGTCAAAGATAAGGTGGCTGAGTGTCTTTGTGGTTGTGTGTGCATCTTCCAGTCTGTTCCATGGATCTTCAGGTCTGTTTTTTACCAGTATCATGCTGATTTTATCACAGGAGCTTTGTAGTATAATTTCAAATCATGTATTGGTGATATATCCCACCTTGCCTTTTTTCCCCAGGATTGCTTTTGCTATTCTGGGTCTCTTCCACTTCCAGATAAATTTTAGGAATGTTTTCTCTAGGTCTGTGCGGTATACCAATGGCATTTTCACCTGAATGGCATGGAATAAGTATAACAATTTTGTGAGTATGGCCATTTACACAATGTTGGTTCTTCCTATCCGTGAGAAAGGAATATCTTTCAATGTTTTGAAATCCACTTTGATCTCTTTTTTCAGAGTAGTGTAATTTTCACTGCATAGATCTTTTATTTCCTTTGTTAGATTACTTCTTTTGTTAGATTAATTCCTAAGTATTTCAGCTTTTTTGGATGCTATTATGAAAGGTGTGGTTTTGCTTATTTCTCTCTCAGTATGTTTGTTGTTTGTGTATAGGAATGCTATTGAGTTCTGAGTGTTGACTTTGTATCCAGCTATGCTATTGAATTTGCTGATAATTTTATGAGTCTTTTGGAGTCTAGGAGTCTAGATGTTTTGTCTAGTTAATCGATCTCTTTGAGACAGTGGGGTGTTAAAATCCCCTGTGATAGTTGTGTTATTTCATATTTGATTTTTCATGTCTGTTAAAATTTGCCTTATATAATTGGGTACTCCTAATTGGGGACTTCTGTGTAGAGTACCACATCATCTGTGAATAAAGGTACTTTCACTTCTTCCTTTCCTATCTTTATTCCTTTTATTTCTCTCTCCTGTCTAAATGCTTTGGCTCGTATCTCCAGAACTATGTTGAATAGGAGTCATGACAGTGGACATTGCTGTCTTGCTCCTGATTTTAACATGTAAGCTTTCAGTTTTTGTCCATTTAGTATGATTTTGGCTGTTGGGTTGTCATAAATGGCTTTTATCAGATTGAGGTAAAGTCCACCTACGCTGATTTTCTGCAGGGTTTTTATCATGAATAAGTGTTGGACTTTATCAAAAGCTTTCTCTTCATCTATTGAGATGATCAGGGAATATTTGTCTTTAGCTCTGTTGATATGATGTATTACATTGATTGATTTCTGTATATTGAACCATCCCTGAATTCCTGGGATGAATCCCACTTGGTTATGTTGAATTATCCTCTTGGTGATTTGTTGCATTCTATTAGCTAGTATTTTGTTGAGAATTTTTGTATCTATGTTTCTTAGGGAGATTGGCCTATAGTTCTCTTTTTTGGATAGTTCTTTTTCTGGTTTTGGTATCAGGATAATACTTGCCTCCAGAAATGAGTTTGGGAGAATTGCTTCCCTTTCTATTTCTTTAAAGAGATTGGGAAGAATTGGAATTAAATCTTCTCTAAATTTCTTGCAGAATTCAGCTGTGAATCCACTAGGATCTGGGCTTTTTTTGTTGATAAGTTTTTTATTACATTTTCAATTTCATTGGCTGATATTGGGTTATTCAAGATATTTTTATCTTCTTCATTCACCTGTGGTAATTCTTATGTATCTAGGAATCTGTCCATTTCTTCTGAGTTTTCCAACAGAAAAGAGTAAAGATTTTCAAAGTAGGTACTGATGATCTTCTCAATTTCTACAGGATCTGTAGTGATTTCACCTCTTTCATACCTTATTGCATGGATTTGAGTTTTTTCTTTCATTTTTTTATAAGGTTGGCTGGGGGGTTATCAATTGTATTTATTTTTTTAAAGAACCAATTCTTTGATTCATTAATTCTTTCTATTATTTTCTTAGTTTCAATTGCAGTAGTTTCTGCTCTGATCTTATTAATTTCCTCCCTTCTTCAGGCTTTGGGGTTAACTTGTTCCTCTTTTTCTAGAATTTTGAGGTGTAACATAAGGTTGTTTACTTGTGTTCATTGCTTTCCTGATGTGGGAATCCACTGCTGTAAATCTCCCCACTGAGACTGCTTTCATTGCATCCTACAGGTGCTGGTAGCTTGTATCTGCATTTTTGTTTCATTGTAAATGGTGTTTAATTTCTTCGTTAATTTCTTCTGTGACCCATTGGTTATTCAGGAGGCTGTTATTTAATTTCCAAATGTTTATGGAGCTTCTGCAATTTCCTTTTTTTTAATTTTAAAAATAAAAGGAGGAAAACATTAACAGACAGACAACCTGTTACAAAATAGCAAAAGAACAGTACAGATGATACAGAATTACAAACTGAGTGGTAGGAAATTAACAATGCTTGTTGTAATACATATTGATATTTTCAAAGTGATTTTCTCATGAAAACAGATAGAGACATGCAATATTGATCAATCAAGGACTCATTAACAGTTCCTTTTAGCAAAGAAGTAGAAGACAGTAGAACAACTGTGTTAACTATCCTGTATATACATGCATACAAAATTTCTCCTTCTTTCCCTTCTCTTTTCCCACATCCCTGTTGCCCTTTATCCTTGAGTGTTTTCCTATCATTTCACAATGTCTGTCATACCTCCTAGTTTAAATTAACTCTTTCAGGTTTTGCACTAGTGAGGCAGTGCAGTGCTTGCACATACAGGTCTGATTTATTTCACCTATGAGCATGGTCTCTAGTTGTGACCATTTACCTACAAAGGCCTTGAGTTTATCTTTCTTTATAGCTGAGTAATATTCCATTATATAAAAGTACCGCAATTTTCTTATCCAATCCTTCAGTGGATAGATATTTGGGTTGCTTCCACAGTTTAGCAATTACAAGTTATGCTGCTATGAACATAGGTGCACATATATCACTGTGATATGATGTTTTCAGACCTTCTGGGAAAATACCAGAAGGGGGATAGCTGGGTTGAATGGGACCTCTAGACCTAGTTTTCTGAGGAATCTCCAAACTGATTTCCACAGTGGTTTCATCAGTCTGCATTCCCACCAGCAGTG